>NC_092711.1:171929764-172271699 GCF_047496885.1 Scyliorhinus torazame
GAACCTTTATGAGTTACTCCAGTTTAGCTGGGGCTCCTTGATGCCATACTCAGTCAAATGCTGCCTTGATGTCAAGGGGAGTCACTCTCACCTCACTTCTGGCATTCAGCTCTTTCGTCCAAGTTTCAACTAAGGCTGTAATGAGGTCAGGAGCTGAGTGACCCTGGCGGAACCCAAACTGAGCATCCAGGAGCATGTTATTGCAGAATGTGCCACTTAATAGGATCTTTGATGACTCCTTCCATCACTTTGCTGATGATGGAGAGTATTCCGACAGGTAAGTAATTGGCTGAGTTGGATTTGGCCTGTTTACTGACCCCTTAAATGTCAGCCATCTCCTGGAGAAACCAGTCCTTTAATTATGAAAATTAGGAAAGAGACCATCCTTTTAGCCAAATAAATGTGTCAAGCTGAGGGAGCAAAGGATGTCAATGTCTTTAAGAGAGAGAGAGAGAGAGAGAGAGACCTGGGCCAAGCATTGCAGAGTCTGCACCCTCCCTGGATTCACTTCCTTTCCCTCCAGTTGCTGCAAGTGACCAATTAAAGATCAGAATGAGATAAGAAATGGAAAGGGGGAGAAAAGAAAGTGTTTTACTCACAGATGTTGGAGACAAGAGTTTGTGTGAAGCTCAAGCTCATTCAGGGTTGGAGGAACAACAGCTTTGCTCGGCAGAAACTTCCATGTCCAGCTTCCGGATTGAGACAATGGGGGAGCTCTGATTGGCGGAGGGGCAGAGTCTTTCCGGTCCTCCAAGTCTTACCATTGGTGAACTCCTGAGAGGTAAGGACAGCGGAAGTGAGCTCCCTACGCATGCGTAGCTTCCCCTCTCCCTGAGAAATGCGCAGTCCCGGGACTGTCGACGGCCGGAACTGTCAGCCGGTTGCCTGGAAACCGTCTTGAGGAAGTGTTGGGGGAGAGGAAACAGAGGGTGGGGGCGAATGTGCTCTAAAGCAGTGACGTCACCGCGGAGCGGATGGATTCCTATTGGCTGATTTAGAGGATGAGCTTAGTGATGTCACAATGTGGAGGTTGAACAATGGGTTTCAGACTAAAACTTCCTCCTCTGGGCAACATCTGGGAGCAAATCAATGTCTGCCCCTTTCAGAAGTTCATGAGATATAGGAGCAGAATTAGGCCATTTGGCCCATCGAGTTTGCTCTGCCATTCCATCATGGCTTATCTCATCCTGGCCTTATCTCCACCGTCCTGAAAATTCTTCAGAACCCTTCAACCCGATTAAAAATCTGTCTAACTCCTCCCTAAATTTACTCACTGTCCCAGCTCCTCCGCACTCTGGGGTAGTGAATTCCACATATTCACAGCCCTTGGGAGAAGCAGTTTTTCCTCAACTCTGTTTTGAATAGGGCAGCACTGTGGCCCAGTGGTTAGCACTGCTGTCTACGGCACAGAGGACCTGGGTTCGATTCCGGCCCGGGTCACTGTCTGTGTGGAATTTGCACTTTCTCCCCGTGTCTGCGTAGGTTTCACCCCCACAACCCAAAGATGTACAGAGCAGGTGGATTGGTCACACTAAATTGCCCCTTAATTGGAATTTTAAAAAATTTGTTTTAAATTACAACTCTTTTGAATTTGCTACCGCTTTTCGTAAGACGATTCCCTCTCGTTCTGGAATGCCCCACAAGAGGCAGCAGCCGCTCCAAGCCTACTTTATCTTTCCATTTCTTTTCTCATTCTGAGGGGTCATTGGTAACTTGCAGCAACTGAAGAGAAAGGAAGTGAATCCAGTCTGTGTGTTGCACACATTTTGAGTTCAGTAATATGGACATATTTCTGTCTTGCAGCCTGCATGGAGAATTTCAGGCCTCTCCAAGATGGGAAGCAGTGAGCAGGGATCTGTCAGTCAGCCTGAATCAGCACCTTCAGAGAATTAAGACCATAAGACCATAAGACATAGAAGCGGAAGTAAGGCCATTCGGCCCATCGAGTCCACTCCACCATTCAATCATGGCTGATTTCAACTCCAGTTACCCGCTCTCTCTCCATAGCCCTTAATTCCTCGAGAAATCAAGAATTTATCAACTTCTGTCTTAAAGACACTCAACGTCCCGGCCTCCACCGCCCTCTGTGGCAATGAATTCCACAGACCCACCACTCTCTGGCTGAAGAAATTTCTCCTCATCTCTGTTCTAAAGTGACTCCCTTTTATTCTAAGGCTGTGCCCCCGGGTCCTAGTCTCCCCTGCTAATGGAAACAACTTCCCTACATCCACCCTATCGAAGCCATTCATTATCTTGTAAGTTTCTATTAGATCTCCCCTCAACCTCCTAAACTCCAATGAATATAATCCCAGGATCCTCAGACGTTCATCGTATGTTAGGCCTACCATTCCTGGGATCATCCGTGTGAATCTCCGCTGGAGCCGCTCCAGTGCCAGTATGTCCTTCCTGAGGTGTGGGGCCCAAAATTGCTCACAGTATTCTAAATGGGGCCTAACTAATGCTTTATAAAGCTTCAGAAGTACATCCCTGCTTTTATATTCCAAGCCTCTTGAGATGAATGACAACATTGCATTTGCTTTCTTAATTACGGACTCAACCTGCAAGTTTACCTTTAGAGAATCCTGGACTAGGACTCCCAAGTCCCTTTGCACTTCAGCATTATGAATTTTGTCACCGTTTAGAAAATAGTCCATGCCTCTATTCTTTTTTCCAAAGTGCAAGACCTCGCACTTGCCCACGTTGAATTTCATCAGCCATTTCTTGGACCACTCTCCTAAACTGTCTAAATCTTTCTGCAGCCTCCCCACCTCCTCCATACTACCTGCCCCCCCACCTATCTTTGTATCATCGGCAAACTTAGCCAGAATGCCCCCAGTCCCGTCATCTAGATCGTTAATATATAAAGAGAACAGCTGTGGCCCCAACACTGAACCCTGCGGGACACCACTCGTCACCGGTTGCCACTCCGAAAAAGAACCTTTTTTCCCAACTCTCTGCCTTCTGCCTGACAGCCAATCGTCAATCCATGTTAGTACCTTGCCTCGAATACCATGGGCCCTTATTTTACTCAGCAGTCTCCCGTGAGGCACCTTATCAAAGGCCTTTTGGAAGTCAAGATAGATAACATCCATTGGCTCACCTTGGTCTAACCTATTTGTTATCTTTTCAAAGAACTCTAACAGGTTTGTCAGGCACGACCTCCCCTTACTAAATCCATGCTGACTTGTCCTAATCTGACCCTGCACTTCCAAGAATTTAGAAATCTCATCCTTAACAATGGATTCTAGAATCTTGCCAACAACCGAGGTTAGGCTAATTGGCCTATAATTTTCCATCTTTTTCCTTGTTCCCTTCTTGAACAAGGGAGTTACAACAGCGATTTTCCAATCCTCTGGGACTTTCCCTGACTCCAGTGACTTTTGAAAGATCATAACTAACGCCTCCACTATTTCTTCAGCTATCTCCTTTAGAACTCTAGGATGTAGCCCATCTGGGCCCAGAGATTTATCAATTTTTAGACCTCTTAGTTTCTCTAGCACTTTCTCCTTTGTGATGGCTACCATATTCAACTCTGCCCCCTGACTCTCCGGAATTGTTGGGATATTACTCATGTCTTCTACTGTGAAGACTGACGCAAAGTACTTATTTAGTTCCTCAGCTATTTCCTTGTCTCCCATCACAAAATTACCAGCGTCATTTTGGAGCGGCCCAATGTCAACTTTTGCCTCCCGTTTGTTTTTAACGTATTTAAAGAAACTTTTACTATCATTCCTAATGTTACTGGCTAGCCTACCTTCATATTTGATCCTCTCTTTCCTTATTTCTCTCTTTGGTATCCTCTGTTTGTTTTTGTAGCCTTCCCAATCTTCTGACTTCCCACTACTCTTTGCCACATTATAGGCTTTCTCTTTTGCTTTGATGCATTCCCTAACTTCCTTTGTCAGCCATGGCTGCCTAATCCCCCCTCTGATAACCTTTCTTTTCTTTGGGATGAACCTCTGTACTGTGTCCTCAATTACTCCCAGAAACTCCTGCCATTGCTGTTCTACTGTCTTTCTCACTAGGCTCTGCTCCCAGTCGATTTTTGTCAGTTCCTCCCTCATGCCCCTGTAGTTACCTTTATTTAACTGTAACACCTTTACATCTGATTCTACCTTTCTTTCAAATTGGAGATTGAATTCTACCATATTATGATCACTGCCTCCTAAGTGCTCCCTTACTTTAAGATCTTTAATCAAGTCTGGCTCATTACATAACACTAAGTCCAGAATGGCCTGTTCCCTCGTGGGCTCCATCACAAGCTGTTCCAAAAAGCCCTCCTGTAAACATTCAATGAATTCCCTTTCCTTGGGTCCACTGGCAGCATTATTTACCCAGTCCACCTGCATATTGAAGTCCCCCATGATCACTGTGACCTTGCCTTTCTGACATGCACTTTCTATTTCGTGGTGCATTTTGTGCCCCCGGTCCTGGCCACTGTTAGGAGGCCTGTACATAACTCCCATTATGTTTTTTTTGCCTTTGTGGTTCCTCAACTCTACCCACACAGACTCCACATCATCTGACCCTATGTCGTTTAGTGCTATTGATTTAATTTCATTCCTAATTAACAAGGCAACCCCGCCCCCTCTGCCCACCTCTCTGTCTTTTCGATAGGTTGTGAATCCCTGGATGTTTAAATGCCAGTCCTGAACCCCCTGCAACCATGTCTCTGTGATGCCTACCACATCATACCTGCCAGTCACAATCTGGGCCACAAGCTCATCTACCTTGTTCCGTACACTGCGCGCATTTAAATATAGCACCTTTCATTCTCTATTGACCGTCCCTTTTTGTTTTCTTAGTGTGGTGGACCTTGGTTTACTGAGCCTTTCCATACACTGTGTCATATTTTGTGGGATGGGGACTATCATAACCTCTCCTGAGTTTTGTCTTTTCGTGCTTTTTTGTATTCCTAAGCAGCTACGCTTCCCACTGATTACTTCACCTCTTGGTTCCCTGACTTTCCCTTCCCCCCCAATCTTTATTTTAAAGTCCTATTAAGAGGATGAATATTACAGAGTGAGAATGGAGGGAGAGTGTGTTGGATGGAAACTAGAATTGCCTGTTCTCAATTTCCATTTGTAAATTCCTTTTACAGGATATTAGATGAAGACTTGCAGAAAAAAACCGAACGACACTTCAGGATTTGGAAGAGTCACTTGGCTTATCGGGACCTGAATATCATCAGGAGAACCATCACTGCAAAAGACACTTCTGGGGTGAAGGTTTGCCTGTCAGGCAAAGGAACAGAATGGAAGTAAACACAGGAACGAAGAATCACATTGGGCTGGTTCCAGGAGAATTGAGTGACAACTTCAGCGATGTAACCATGGAGTGTGATTTTTGATTGTGTTAAACGTAAAAGGGCATCATTCTGTTTATAGTTTAAGGGATACGTTCCCTATAAAAATAGTGTTTAGGCATTGTTGTTTCTAGTTTGTTGCAGTAAAAGTCATAAAACCTGAAGTTTTTGTCTTATGACTCATTAATTTGTTCACTGGGGTTAGAATTTATCTTTTAAAATTCCTGATCTTTTCAGAGATCTTACACAATTGGTTTTGAGTCACAAGTTTCAACTTCCCATTTCAGCCTCAGGCAACTTGCTGTCTCTCTGTTGCTCATGTCAATGACAGCCTAGTAACAGAGCTGAGGGCTGGAGATGCTGTGACCCCTTGTCGGAACTGGAATCAGTAGAAAGAAGAACCGTCGTTTCTGGTTGAGCTTTGTGTTAACTGTCTGACCATGATGACCATATATAAATAGCTAACCAGGTAATCTATTGTGATGAGGGTTTAGAAACAGACCCTGGGTCGACGAGTTCACTGAAGCTGTGGGTTGTCAGCTGTACAGTGAAACCAGGCATCCAACAGCCACAGAGACCTCTAATATTGGACACTGGGTTTAACCCTGTTCTGTATTAAACAGGCCTATCTGATACTGGGGTGATATAGTTAATCTGACCCTTAATTCATTCAATTCCAAAAGTGAATAACATTGATTCAAGTACAGTGACTACCTTGGCAATCTGTCAATAAAGTGGTGTCAGTTCATGCAGATCCGTGTCTGAACTCAATTCCATTACTTATTTTTGTTACTTACTGGACTGTTTCTCTCTTTTCTCTCCTCTCGCTCCAGCCTCTCTCTGCCTCTGGTGTTCCTCTCTCTCTCTGGTGCCTCTCATTCCCTCTGCTACCTCCTCTCCCTCTGTCACTCTCGCCTGCCTCTCACTCTCTGTTATTAGTGCTTAGGAAGGCAGGTGGGACAGTTTCCTTTGATAGCCGAGGGCCAAGAATATAAGAACAGGGAGAGTGTGCTGGAACTGCATTAAACACCAGTTAGACCACAGCCGGAGCACTGCAGACAGTTCTGGTCACCACATTACAGGAAGGATGCGATTACACTAGAGGCACAGTAAAGGAGATTTATTTATTTATTTTTATTAATTTGGAGTGCCCAATTAATTTTTTCCAATTAAGGGTTTTTTTTTTAATAAACATTTTATTGAGATATTTCTTTGTCATTGTAACAGCAACAAAATCAACAATGTACATAACAAGGAAAATATTAACATAGTACAAATACTGCCTCCCACACCCACAGGTCCTACAATTACTTACCGCCCTAATCTACGCGAGCCTAACTCCCCTTCCCTTCTGCTGACGATTAATTCTCTGCGAGGAAGTCGACGAATGGTTGCCACCTCCGGGCAAACCCTAACAGAGACCCTCTCATGGCGACCTTAATTTTCTCCAGGCAGAGAAAGCCAGCCATGTCCGAAAGCCAGGTCTCCAATTTTGGGGGCTTTGAGTCCCTTCATGCTAGTAATAGGCGCCTCTGGGCTACCAGGGAAGCAAAGACCAGAACGTCCGCCTCTTTCTCCTCCTGGATTCCCGGATTCTGCAACACCCCAAGAATCGCCACCTCTGGACTCATTGCCACCCTCGTATTTAATACCGTGGATATGGCATCGGCAAACCCCTGCCAAAACCCCCTCAGTTTTGGGTATGCCCAGAACATATGGACATGGTTCGCTGCCCCCCCCCCCCTCGCACTTCGCACACCTGTATTCCACCCTAAAGAATCTGCTCATCCGGGCCACTGTCATGTGAGCCCGGTGAATGACCTTAAATTGGATAAGGCTGAGCCTGGCACATGTTGCGGTCGTGTTGACCCTACTCAGCGTGTCCGCCCAAAGGCCCTCCTCTAACTCTCCCCCCAGCTCCTCCTCCCACTTTTGCTTCGACTCCTCAGTCTGGTTCTCCTCCAATCCCATAAGCTCTTTATATATGTCTGAGACGCTCCCCTCTCCTATCCATCCTCTAGAAACCACCCTATCCTGAATCCCCCTTAACGGCAGGAGTGGGAAGGTTGGTTCCTGCTTCCGCAAAAAGTCCCGTACCTGTAAATATCGAAATTCATTTCCCCCCCGCCAATGCAAACTTCTCCTCCAGCGCCCTCATACTCGGGAAGCTTCCTTCGATACACAAGTCCCCCATCCTCTCAATCCCTGCTCTCCGCCAAATTCGGAACCCCCAGTCCATCCTCCCCGGGGCAAACTGATGGTTATCGCAGAATGGGGACCATACCGATGCCCCCTCTGCTTCCACATGTCTCCTCCACTCCCCCCAGACTCTCAGGCCTCCACCACCACTGGACTGGTGGAGTACCGCGCCAGTGGGAATGGCAGAGGCGTTGTTACCAATGCCCACCCCTGACTTGTTCCTTTACAAGAAGCCGCCTCCAGGCGCACCCACGCCGGATCCCCCCCCCACCCACCTCCTAACCATGGCAATGTTAGCCGCCCTGCAGTAATTGCTGAAATGTGGCACCACCAGCCCTCCATCCCCCCCCCGACTCCGCTCGAGCATTGCCCTCTTCACCCGTGGGGGCTTGCCCCCCCACACAAAGCCCACAATAATCTTATTGATCCGCTTAAAAAAGGACCGTGGGATGAATATGGGGAGGCATTGGAAAACAAATAGGAATCTCGGGAGGACCATCATTTTTACCAACTGCACCCTACCCGCCAGAGACAACGGGAGCGCATCCCATCTCCGGAAATCCTCCTTCATCTGTTCCACCAACCGGGCCTTGTTCAATTTATGAAGCCTGCCTCAATCCCTCACCACCTGAATACCAAGTACCTAAAACTGCCCCCTGCCATTCTAAACGGCAGTTCCCCCAGTCGCCTCACCTGACCCCTCGCCTGGACCACAAACATCTCGCTCTTCCCCATATTAAGCTTGTACCCCGAAAACCGGCCGAATTCCCCTAAAATTCCCATAATTTCTTCCATCCCCTCCTCTGGGTCTGAGACATACAACAGTCGATCGTGGTGGCTACCACATAGGTCATCCGCATACAGCGAGACTCGGTCCCCAGCCCCTCCGGACCAACCTCTTCCAGCCCCTTGAGGCCCTCCGAGCAATTGCCAGCGGCTCTATCCCCAGCACAAACAGCAGCGGGGAGAGGAGACATCCCTGTCTCGTCTCTCGGTGCAGTGTGAAATAGTCCTAAGTCGTCCTGTTGTCCGTACACTTGCAACCAGAGCCGGTACACCATCCTAACCCAGTCAACAAAGCCCCTTCCAACCCTGAACCACTCCAGCACCTCCCATAAGTAATCCCACTCGACTCGGTCAAAGGCTTTTTCCATCGCGACTACCACCTCAACTTCCCTACCTTCCGGGGGCACCATGATCACGTTTAGCAGCCTTCTTACATTGGCCCCCAGCTGCCTGCCCTTAACGAACCCAGTCTGATCCTCCACTATAACGTCCGGTACAGAGACCTCAATCCTGGAGGACAAAATTCTGGCCAGATGTTTGGCATCTACGTTCAGCAAGGAAATCGGCTTGTAAGACCCACATAGCCCCGGGTCCTTGTCCCTTTTCAGAATGAGCGAGATCATTGCCTGTGACATTGTCTGGGGCAGATCCCCTCTTTCCTAGGCCTCGTTAAAGACCTTCATCAGCACCGGCCCCAATATTCCAGACAATTTTTTATAGAACTCGGCTTGGTGCCCGTCTGGTCCCGAGGCCTTGCCCGACTGCATGGCCTTCAAACCCTCCAGCCCGAGTGGGGCCCCCAGCCCTTCTACCAGCTCCCCATAATTAAGGGGCAATTTATTGTGGCCAATCTACCTACCCTGCACATCTTTGTGTTGTGGGGGGGCGAAACCCACGCAAACACGGGGCAAATGCGCAAACTCCACACGGACAGTGACCCAGAGCCGGGATCGAACCTGGGACCTCGGCGCCATGAGGCAATGTAACCACTGTGCCATGGTGCTGCCCGCTGCAGAGGAGATTTATGATGATGTTGCCCGGGATGGAGAATTCTAACTGTGAGGAAAGATTGGATCTCCCCAGTGTGAATTCGCTGGTGTACAGTGAGTTGCTCCGATCGCTTGAATCTAGTCCCATAGTGAGAGCACCTGAATGGTCTCTCATCAGTGTGAACAAGCTGATGGGACATCAGTTCACGGGACGTTTTATAGCATTTCCCACGGTTTAGACATTTGAAAGTTCTGCCTTTCATAATAATAATCTCTATTGTCACAAGTAAGCTCACATTAACGTTGCAACAAAGTGAAAAGCCCCAAGTCGCCACATTCTGCTGCCTGATCGGGACACGGAGGGAGTGCGGTTGATGAGGTGAGACAGTAGCGCGCAGGCGCAATGCTATTGTTCGTCTGGAGGAGAGTCCTTTGTCCCGCGGAAGCAAAGTTAGTGTCAGGCGGTGGGAGGGAGGATCCATAAACCCTTCAATCATTGTCAGCTCCCTGGTTTGCAGCTGCGGGGCTTCTCCCTCCTAGGAACAGGCCCAGGTTAAAGGTCACCATCCTGCTTCAGCGACTGGAGGATGGTTCACATCAGAGGATGGGGGAGGGGGACAATAAATAAGAGATTACACTTTGCACTCAAATCAATGAGGACTCTGATCTCTAGAAAGGAAGGGAGCCCTGGCAGGTGGGTGGGGAGGATTCACAAACACCCGCTGGAGGCCCCAAACCGCCAAGAAGAGCCCACAGATCCTGATTTTGCAGCTCCCGGGGCTTGTTTGCTTCAGCTGCGGCCGTCTTGGTGAAACAACAGAGTGGGCGGGGCATCAGGATTCCAGTGACCAGGAGAGAAAATTAGCGATTTATTCTCACTCTACACAGAGGGACTTGAGAACTGAACCCAGCCAGAGTGGAGGGAGCGGGTAAACTGTAAGGAAAGGAATTTTGAAGATGGTTAGAAAGGTTTGGCAGACTGACAAACTCTCATGGTGAAAATTAAAGGTAAGTCTGCATGGGTCTGTGTGAAGAGGTGGGCGGTGTTGTGTGGGCTGCTGACAGAAATGTGAGGCCAGGGAGGGGGTGGTTGGCTGCCAGAACGGTTGGAACAGAGTTCTACATAGGTCCAGTTGATGAGTCAGACACCCAAGCAGCAAATCTCAGTGGATTCAAATATGGCCCATAAAATGTGGGCTGGTTTGTCAACCTGGGGTTTGGATTCCAGCATAGGAAAGAGGAAGAACGTATGTGATGAGGATTTACTGTTTCGCAGAAAGAAGTGCAGAAAATCTGTTCCGTACAAACGAGAATTGTCTCTCCTTCATTTTTATTCGGTATTGACAATGATGATGTTTATAAACTCTTTTTATGGGAAATTTGAAATCTACAGGTGTGAAATCGTCCAACCTGGAGAGACACAAGGACATCCACACCATAGACAAAACATGGAAATGCGGGGCCTGTGGGAAGGCATTCATATCTCCATCCCAACTGGAAACTCATCTGCGTAGTCACTCAGGGGAGAGACCTTTCACCTGCTCCATGTGTGGGAAACAATTTAAACGATTGTTCAACCTTCGCACACACCAGCGAATTCACACTGGAGAGCGGCCATTCATCTGCTCTGTGTGTATGAAGGGATTCAGCAGTTCATCACAAACGTGGTCACACTGGGGAAAGTCCGTTCATCTGCTTCAAGTGTGGGAAGAGATTTACTAATTCATCTGACCTTCTAACACACCAGCGAGTTCACACTGGGTAGAGGCCTTTCAACTGCTCCATGTGTGGGAAGAGATTCACGCAGTCACAAAACCTAATGAGACACAGGCGAGTTCACAAATAACTTTTGGAAGTAGATTCAGCTGAACGGATGATCTCAGTGTCAGTGACAAAGAAATCAATGAGCTTCTTGCACTTGTTCGAAGTCAGGAGAGAGATTTAAGAAGATGATCATGAAGAACAGAATCTGGGTTGTCCTTGCTTCCAGGAACAATCCAGAACCAGGGGCTGGTTCAACACACTGGGCTAAATCGCTGGCTTTTAAAGCAGACCAAGGCAGGCCAGCAGCACGGTTCGATTCCCGTATCAGCCTCCCCGAACAGGTGCCGGAATGTGGCGACTAAGGGCTTTTCACAGTAACTTCATTGAAGCCTACTCGTGACAATAAGCGATTTTCATTTTCAAATAGTGATCAGTTTAGGCAGAGGAGAGCAGGGCCAGGTAGAGCTGGATGTGTTGCTGCTGCCTCTGGTAATCAACAGTTCAACCAGTTGATAAGACTGCGCCAAGTGAAAAGGGAATTGGCACGAATGAGAAAATGGGCAGCAAATTATCTCAAGTTTACAGATGATAAAAGTTGGGATGCTGGTCAGGAGTGTGTTGGAATCATCAAGTTTAAAGATAACAGTTGCATAGATGTTGGTTTCAGAGCAGACACACTGAGGTGAGGGCTCGGTCAGGTAATATTATTGAGCTGGATATAAACAGTCTCAGTGATGGTGCAAATATGTAGTCAAAAGCTCATCTGGTCAAATATGACATTGAAATCTGCATTAGTCACACACAGTGCGCGTACCACCTACAAGATGCACTGCAGCAACTCATCAAGGCTCTTTAGACAGTACTTTTCAACCCGTGACCACCTCATACGACAAGAACAGCAGACACATGAGAACACCATCACCTGCAAGTTCCCCTCCAAGCCACACAACATCCTGACTTGGAACTATGTCACTGTTCCTTCACTGTTTTTGGGTGAAAATCCTGGAACTTCCACCCTGGCTACGCTGTGGCTCAACCTACACATCATGTATTACAGCGGTTTGAGAAGACAACTCACCATCATCTTCTCGAGGGCAATTAGGAGTGGGCAATGATTTCTCCCAGCAGTATCCACTCCCTGTGAAAGGATAAAATAAACACAGTTGCCAGGGAGGTGGATGGTGACTAGAGAATGGAGTTTGTAGCAGGGCCATCAGACAATGGCTTCACTATTTCTTTTTTAAAATAAATTTAGAGTACCCAATTATTATTTTCCAATTTAGCGTGGCCAATCCACCCACGCTGCACATCTTTGGGTTGTGGGGATGAAACCCACGCAGACACTCGGAGCCATGAGGTCATGTTGCAGCTGTACAAAACTCTGGTGCGGCCGCATTTGGAGTATTGCGTGCAATTCTGGTCGCCGCATTATAGGAAGGATGTGGAAGCATTGGAAAGGGTGCAGAGGAGATTTACCAGAATGTTGCCTTGTATGGAGGGAAGATCTTATGAGGGAAGGCTGAGGGACTTGAGGCTGTTTTCGTTAGAGAGAAGGTTAAGAGGTGACTTAATTGAGGCATACAAGATGATCAGAGGATTAGATAGAGTGGACAGTGAGAGCCGTTTTCCTCAGATGGTGATGTCTAGCACGAGGGGACATAGCTTTAAATTGAGGGGAGATAGATATAGGACAGATGTCAGAGGTAGTAAGGGCGTGGAATGCCCTGCCTGCAACAGTCGTGGACTCGCCAACATTAGGGGCATACAAATGGTCATTGGATAGACATATAGACGATAAGGGAATAGTGTAGATGGGCTTTCGAGTGGTTTCACAGGTCGGTGCAACATCGAGGGCCAAAGGGCCTGTACTGCGCTGTAATGTTCTATGACACTGGGAGAATGTGCAAACTCAATGACTTCACTATTTCCAATGTTTAATTGGAGGAAATGTCTGTTCACCCAATTCTGGATGTCAGACAAGTCAGGACGATGTGTGAATTGGAGGTGGTGGTTTTCATATACACCTCTTACTTTGGGGAAGTTGGGGGTTTGAGATTCTGTCAAAGTTATTGTTCAAGTTGTAGTTGTATAAAATCTGTCTCCTTCACCTCCTGTCTCTCCACTTCTATTTGTCCCCTTCTGCTTCCAAAGTGTCCAGAGTCTAGTGTCGGCCCACTGACCCAGGGTGACCAGCCGCCATCTTGGTAGAAACAAAGTAGAAACTTGGTAGAAGCGGCGCATGTGCGGCCATTTTGGTGAGGGAACAGGAAGTGGAGGCTTCAGGGTCCCAGTGACCAGGAGAAAAATCATTCTGAACCCTGGACCAGCTCTACCCTCCCATCCAATAATTTTAATATTCAAACATATTTTTCTGTTTATATTTTTGAAATACTCTCATACTGCCCACTGCAAAACCTTCATTGAACTACCTGTATCACAATGGCAGTTGAGCAAAACTCAGTGAGTTCCAGGATTTGCCTGAAAAGGCAGCGATACGATTCACTAATTAATTTTAAAAGAGAAGTGGATAGTTACCCAAGGATGAGAAGGTGCATGGCTAGGGACACAAAACGGGAATGAGAGACTGAACAAGTCCGTTCTTTCTAAAAGTCAGCACAGGAAAGATGGGCTGAACAACCCCCATCGCCCCCTCTTGTGCAATGCATCTCTACGATTCTCGGAACCTGAATGGAACCAAAATAAAATCCGAAATCGTTATTGGTCATTTTACTAAATGTAAAGAGGACACGGTCCATCAAGAGCCACTTAAGAGCAGAATAAACAGGAGCAGTTGGAGGACATAGAGCCTGCTCCACTTTTTCTCCTTGTCGCCATTTTCCTTCTTTCCCTCTGTAACCAATAATCTGTTGAATTCAGTCTTGAATATACTCAGCGACTGAGCATCCACAGCCTTCAAGGGTGTAGAATTCCAATTTACAAACTTGAATGAAGAAACACCTCATCTTATTCACATATCGCCATTAACATCTCAAGATGTTTTACCGGAGGATAGGCAGACAGGGATTCCTACAAATAGTTGTTTGTGGTTCATTGCAGTTCCTTGACAAGGTATCGGCTGTATTGTGAGTGTTGTGAAGGCTGAGCTGACTTTGCTGGTACGCCTGCTTTGCAGAGATGATCAGACAAGAGTAATGCTGCTGGGCTCAACGCTTTTTCATCAACAATGATTCAGCCTCTGCAGGAAATTGAGAAAAGAGGCAGCATTGCTCTGCGGCCACACAGGATAGTACTGGTTAGATTCAATGTCTTTATCCAGAGGGTGTGGAACTTGCTGCCACATGGACTGGTTGAGGAAAACAGCATGAATGCACTTAGCAAGTTGCAGACACAAGAGAGAAAGGAATAGAAATACCTGCTGACAGAGAGAAGCGGTAGGCTCATAGGGAATATATACACTGACACTGGGTACAATGACCTGTTTTTGTGCTGTCTATTGAGTTTCATTCTACTTCAATTCTTTTTACAGGGTATGGAATGGAAAGACTTACAGACAGCAAACTCAAGGTTTTTGAGAGACTTTTGATTTGTCAGGATATGAAAATCATCGACCCCTGAATGTGGAAGGAGAAATGTTTGTTTTCTATCTGTGGGAAGGTCAGTGTGACTGAAAAAAGCACCGAGATACATACATACGCAAGTGAATGTGTTCCAGTGAGCTGACTGTGAAAAGAGCCTTAACCAGTTACACAGGCTGAAAAAACATCACATCATTCACAGCAGAGAGAAACTGTACACGATGTTCTGTGTGTGAATGAGGCTCCAATCTGGAGAGACACAAGGTCATCGGCACCATGGAGAAACGGTGGAAATGTCACTGAAGGTAAGCATGCAGGTACAGCAGGTGGTGAAGAAGAAAAATGGTACGTTGGCCTTATTAGCAGGATTTGAGTACAGGAGCAGGGATGTCTTGTTGCAATTATACAGGGCCTTGGTGAGGCCACACCTGGGATATTATCTGCAGCTTTGGTCTCCTTATCTGAGGAAGGATGTTCTTGCTATAGAGGGAGTGCAGCGAAGGTTTACCAGATTGATTCCTGGGATGGTGGGACTGACATATGAGGAGAGATTCAGCCAGTTAGGATTATGTTCGCTGGTGATCAGAAGAATGAGAGGGATCTTATGGAAACCTATAAAATTCTAACAGGACTAGACAGAGTAAATGCGGGAAGTCCAGCACCATGCATCATAGTTTAAGGGTATGGGGTAGACTACTTAGGACAGAGATGAGGAGAAATTTATTCACCCAGAGAGTGGTCAGCCTGTGGAATTCGCTACCACAGAAAGAGTTGAGGACAAAACATTGTCTGCTTTCAAGAAGCAGTTAGATACAGCTCTTCGGGCAAAAGGGATCAAAGGATGTGGAGGGAAAGCGGGGAACAGGTTACTGAGTTGGATGATCAGCCATGATCATAATGAATGATGGAGCAAGCTCAAAGGGCCGAATGGCCTCCTCCTGCTTCTATTTTCTATGTTTCTATGTAAGGCTGAAGTTTGTCTTGAGGGAATCAAACATTTTGGTGCCTTTTCCAATTGTACAATTAAATTGTGATTCACACTGAAAGGTTCACTTTCACTCAGTAATGATAACGTTTCACTTTTCTCAGCATAGACATTTTAGATTAAATACCAATTGTTCACTTCTCTTGTAGCTGGTGTGTGGAGAAGATCATGTTCACTGCAGACCTGTCAGCAGAGAAACCGCACTGTGCTTCTGGATACATTCAATCTGCAAGTAGATGGATCTTTTAGACATGACCTTAGTGAAGGTCCTCCCAGTGATGTTAAGGAGTGAGATGTCCCTGTAGTTGTTGGAATCTCCCCTGTCACTGCTGATTTTATATATTGTGATGATTTTGCATCACACGTATGGAATGGTTCCTGTCACCCATCAGAGACGTCGGAGGTCATGAAGGTGCGACAGCCGATGGGACTTTCCGTGTGTAAGCAGATCAGCTGGAATCCCATCCTTGCCGGGTGCCTTTCTGAATGACATTTTCAAGTTCAAGTGGTGAGGGTTCCTTGTCCAACTCAACCATGACAGGAGCTGCAATAGAGACAATCAGAGTCTGGGAGACGTCCAGCTCACAGCCGTGATCAACCCAGCAGAACATCTGTTTACTTCTGTTGGTAAGAACTTCACCAGCTGCCAATTTCAGCCGGGCAACTTTGGTGATGGTCGGATAAAGATCCCTCTTGATCCCATCAGACATAGATTTCCATTGTCACAGGCAGCTTGGAATTATTGAGAGAGGCTGGTCCAATGTTTATTTGCACAGGATCTCCCTAATATTTACACAACTGTCTTGGCTACCTTCAAGTAATGCAGTGTTCTAGCTGTTGGGTTTATGCTGCACATCAGGTCGACTTTGCTTTTTGCTTCAATGACAGATGTCATCTCAGCCGAGTGAGTCTGAACCAGTCTTTGTTGTGGGTTCCACCTTTACCAAATGTTGCTGCTGCTGTGTCAGAAATGATTCAACTCAGCGACTTACAAACTTCATCAGTATTAATGTTGATGTTCAGGTTTTTAAGCGTTTTTTAAAGTACATGTATAATGTTTCACAGTTTGTTTCGCTTCCTTCACGATTTAATATCATAATGGACAGAACACTGAAGAAGTCAGTAAGAATTGTCAGCAAGGATTAATCTGCACTTTCTAATTGGAGATGTTAATCAGTGGAACCTTTTAGGCACTGATTTGCATCAAAGATCAAGTTAGGATTGAAGTGCAAGTTCAGAATTTTACTGTACATGTGTTCCTGTTGAGAGTTCTTGAATTAAGGGGAAAAAATCACAAATGGGGCTTTTAAAAAGGGACATTGTAGTCCCAAAAATCATTGACATTTTCAGAATATTAAACTGCAGCCAGTTATAGGGATTGTTAACATCAGCAGAATCAAACCAGATATTGTCAGACTATCAATCCTGGATGTGATTAGCAGCAGCAAAACAGCAGATTCCAATCCCTGGTCATTTGTGAACTCGCTGGTGTCTCAGCAGGTGTTGTGACTGAGTGAATCCCGCTCCACACAAGGAGCAGGAGAACCGTCTCCCCCCGGTGTGATCCCACTGATGTGTCAGCAGTTGGGATGCCCAAGGAAATCCCATCCCACACACGGAGCAGGTGAACGGCTTCTCCCCAGTGTGAGTGCGTTGGTGCTCACTGAGGTCAGTTGACTGGCTGAAACTCTCTCCACAGGTGATGCACCTGAATGGTTCCTCGTTTGTGTGCATTTGGTGGTGTGTCTGGAGGGTGAATACCTGAGTGAATCCCTTCCCACACACAAAGCAAATGAATGGTTTCTGACTCGTGTGAATTCGCTGGTGTTCAGTGAGGATGGATAAAGACTTGAATTTCTCTTCACAGGTTGTGCAGCTGAATGGTTTCTTCTCAGCGTGAGCTCGCTGGTGTAAGCGAAGGGCAGATGACTGAGTGAATCTCCTCTCACACACAGAACAGTTGAACGGCCTTTCCCCAGTGTGAACGCGTCGATGGATTTCCAGCCGGGGTGAAGAATTGAATCCTTCACCACAGTCCTCACATTTCCACGGTTTCTCCATGGTGCCAGTTTCCTCATATCTCTCCAGTTTGGACAGTCAGTTGAAGCTTTGTCCACACACACAGAACACCTGTATGGTTTCTCCCTGCTGCGAATCGTGTGATTTTTTTACAGACTGTCTTACTGGTTAAAGCTCTTTGTACAGTCAATGTACTGGAACACTCCCATTCCAGTGTGTGTCCTGATGCTTTTCCAGTCACAATGATGTTTGAAATGGTGTCACACAGGCAGAACACACAAACATTTCTCCTTCCAAATTCAATGACTAATGATATTCTGGCCGTGGCGACTCAGTGACTCTGTCAGATCATGCTGTGATGTTCGGTTTGAGCTTCCTGTCTGTAAATCCACCCATTCTAGTGCCCTGGAAAATAAGTTTACAAAACGTTATACAGAGAGAAATCCTGAACATACAATATATTTTCCTCATTTGTACCTGCAAAACAGTAAATCCTACTCCCATACACTCTCTTGCTCCCCGCGCGGAATGCAAATCCCAGGGTGACTAATGGTCCCATATTTTACAGAAATGTATCTGAGTCCACTGCCCCAGTCTGCATGCTGCCTGGATACTGGCTGTCCTACCAATTGGATCTTTGTCACTGCACAGAACCATGTTCCTTACCGCTTCTATGTTCCAACAGCTCTGGCAAACACCACCCTTAATTTTCACCATGAGAGTTGGTCAGCCCGTCAAACCCAGCACAGCACCTTCACAATTATTTTCCTTACAGTTTACCTCCTGCCTCCACTCTGGCTGGGTTCAGTTCTCAAGCCTCTTTGCAAAGTGAGAATAAAATCAATTAATCACTTATTTTCTATCCTGGTCACTGGGACCTTGATGCCCGTCCACTTGGGCACACAAGAAGTAAACAAGCCCCGGGAGCTGCAAACTCGGGACCTGCAGGTTCCTATTGGGGGTTTGGGGCCTCCAGCGGGTGTTTGTGAATCCTCCCCGCCCACCTCCCAGGGTTTCCTTCATTCCCAGAGATCAGGGGCGAAATTCTCCCCCAACGGCGGGATGTCCGCCGACTGGCGCCAAAGCCGGCGCCAATCAGACGGGCATCGCGCCGGCAAAAAGGTGCGGAAGTCTCCGCATCTTTGGCGGCCTAGCCCCAACATTGAGGGGCTAGGCCGACGCCGGAGGGATTTCCGCCCCGCCAGCTGGCGGAAATGGCGTTTGTTGCCCCGCCAGCTGGCGCGGAAATGCAGCGCATGCGCGGGAGCGTCAGCGGCCGCGGTCAGTTTCCCAGCGCATGCGCGGGAGCGTCAGTGGCCGCTGTCAGTTTCCCGCGCATGCGCAGTGGGGAGAGTCACTTCCGCCTCCGCCATGGTGGAGACCGTGGCGGAGGCTTAAGGGAAAGAGCGCCCCCATGGCACAGGCCCGCCCGCGGATCGGTGGGCCCCGATCGCGGGCCAGGCCACCGTGGGGGCACCCCCCGGGGTCAGATCGCCCCTCGCCCCCCCCCCCAGGACCCCGGAGCCCGCCCACGCCGCCTGGTCCCGCCGGTAAATACCAGGTTTGATTTACGCCGGCGGGACAGGCAATTCCTGGGCGGGACTTCGGCCCATCTGGGCCGGAGAATCCAGGGTGGGGTCCCGCCAACCGGCGCGGCCGGATTCCCGCCCCCGCCCAATCTCCGGGAGCGGAGACTTCGGCGGGGGCGGGGGCGGGATTCACGGCGGCCAACGGCCATTCTCCGACCCGGCGGAGAATCCTCATTGATTTGAGTCCAAAGTGTCAGCTCTTATTTACTGTCCCCCTCCTCTGGTGTGAACCATCCTCCAGTCGCTGAAGTAGGAGGGTTAACCTGGGCCGGTCCCGGCAGCTGCAAACCAGGGAGCTGACAATGATTCTGAAGGGTTTGCGGATCCTCCTACCCACCGCCTGACGCTGACTCCGCTTCTCCAGGACAAAGGAGTCCCTTCCCGAGGCCTACACTGGAATTGCGCATGCTCCAAACTCCGTTCCCGCGCCTGGTGCCCAACTATAGCAGCCGCATTGCGCATGCCCTGCATCACAATGCCAGGTTGATTGACAGCAGCTCTAGACCAATACGAAGAGGGGACGGACCTGGCTGCCTGAACGGGAGCGGCTGATCCACCAACCAATCAGAGTGAATGAGGGGCGGGCCTGAGCTCGGATCTTCCTCATTGGTTGAAACTCTGCAGCATTTTGAAAGCTAATTTGTCTCAAACTCCAGGAGGAAACTGCACCTTTCTGTTTGTGGCTTTAAACAGATGAGACCCTGTGGATCTGGAGCAAATATTTCAACGTTTGTTCATCAAATGTGGAAATCTGAAACTATGTCTACACAATTCAGGGGCTGACTTCAAAATGAAGCTGGGCAGACAGGGAATGTCTACAGTAACAGAATATGCTGGACAATCTCAGCAGGTCCGACAGCATCTGTGGAGAGAAAAGGGAGCAAATGTTTTGTGTCTGGATGACTCTTTGTCAAAGCCATCCATACTCGAAACATTAGCTCCCTTTCTCTCCCCAGATGCTGTCAGACCTGCTGAAATACTTGAGTTTTTACTGCTTTTGTTTCAGATTCCAGCATCTGTCGTAATTTGCTTTTATCTGAATGTCGACAGTACCTTGTTTTGGGGTCACTGCGTATCATTTTTCCCCCACTTACCATTACCTGTTTAAATGTGAAGAAAGAGCTTTTCAAGAATGAGACACAGTAACTGACACCCTGTTCAAAATGAAACTAAAGTCACTGTCTGTCTTTACCAAGGATATAGAGGCTACCCAGGCCATGGAGGCAGATTAAGAAACTTTGTCGCCAGAGCGGCACGGTAGCACAGTGATTAGCACTGTTACTCCATAGCGCCAGGGTCCCGGGTTTGATTCCCGGCTTGGGTCCCTGCCTGTGCAGAGTCTGCATGTTCTCCCTGTGTCTCCGTGGGTTTCCTCCAGGTGCTCCGGTTTCCTTCCACAAGTCCCGGAGGACATGCTTGCTAGGTTAACTGGACATTCTGAATTCTCCCTCCGTGTACCTGAACAGGCGCCGACGTGTGGCGACGAGGGGATTTTCACAGTAACTTCAATGCAATGTTAATATAAGCCTACTTGTGACAATAATAAAAATTATTATTTTTAATTGATAAGGAGGAAGTGTTAAAGTGAGAATGTAAATTACAGTGGAGCTGGCAATAATTTCCCAGTCTTTGCTGGAGGTGCCAGAGGACTGGAGAATTACAAATCTTATGCATTTGTTCAATAAGGATAGCCCCAGCAATTGCAGATCAGTTAGTTTAACATCATTGGTGGGCAAGCTTATAGAATCAATTATTCCAAATAGAATTTTAAAACATGGAAAATTATGGACTGATTTGCAAGAACCAGCATCAATCCACCTACCCTGCACATCTTTGGGTTCTGGGGGTGAGACCCACATAGACATGGGGAGAATGTGCAAACTCCGCATGGACAGTGACCCAGGGCCAGGATCAAATCCGTGTCCTTGGCGCTGTGAGGCAGCAGTGCAAACCACTGCGCCGCCGTGCCGCCCAACTGACAGATTTCTGAATGTCAATAACACAAAGGGATATGGGGATAGTGTGGGGGGAAAGGCATTGAAGTGGATGATCAGCCATGATCGTATTGAATGGTGGAGCAGGCTCAATGGGCTGAATGGCCAACTCCTGCTCCTGTGTTACAATGATACAAAGATAGGTAGGAAATTAAATTGTGAAGAGGGCATAAGGAGGTTACAAAAATATATGTTAAATGAGTGGTATAAAATTTCCCAAATGGAGTGCAATGTAGGAAAAGTTATTACTTGAAGATTTGTATTCATTGCAGAGCTCGGAGATTCGGAGGGATCTGGGTGTCCAAGAGCATGAATCACAAAAGGTGAGTATAAAGGTACAGCAAGTAATTAGGAAAGCTAATAGAATGTCATTGTTTATTGTGAGGGGAATGGAATACAAAAGTAGGGAGGTTATCTTATGAGGAATGAATGGACAGGCTGGGCTTGTGTCCGATGGAGTTTAGGTGACTTGATTGAACCTTGATGTTGGATGTGGAAAGGATGTTTCCTCTTGTGAGAGAATCTAGAAATTGAAGTCTTCTTAAAGTAACAACAGTGGTTAGCACTGTTGCCTCACGGCATTGAGGACCCGGGTTTGATCCCGGCCCCAAGTCACTGTCTGTGTAAAGTTTGCACATTCTCCCCGTGTCCGCGTGGGTCTCATTCCCCCAACCCATAGATTAGCAGGGTAGGTGGATTAGCCAGGCTAAATTGCCCCTTAATTGGAATTTTTAAAAAGTAGCAACTTGTCCCTTTTAGGCAGAGAAGAACTTTTTTTCTCGCAATGGGTGCTGAGTCTTTGGAACTCTCTTCCTAAGGGCAGTGGAAGCAGAGTCTTTGAATATTTAGAAGGCAGAGCTGGATAGATTCGTGTTCAGCAAGAGGGTGAAAGGTTATCGGGACAATAGGTGGGGCGAAGACCATCATATGACGATATGAAATAGGAAGAAGAGGAGGCTGTTCAGCCTTTAAATAGGATCATGGCTGATTCAACATTTCTCTCGTCCACTTTCCTGCCCTTTCCCTGGAATCCTTGATTCCCTCACTGATCAAGAATCTATCTCAGCTTTAAATATACACAGGGACTCTGTCCCCACAGCTTTCAGTTCCAAAGATTCACAACCCTCAGAGAAGAAATTCCTCTTCATCTCAGTCTCAAATTGACATCTCTTTATTCTGGGCCTAGACTCTCCCACGAGGGGAAACATCCTCTCAGCATTTACCCTGTGAAGCCCCTGAAGAATCCTGTATGTTTCAATGAGATCACCTCTCAATCTTCTAAATTCCAATGAGTAGAGTCCAAACCTGTTTAACCTTTGCTCCTAAAACAATCCCTTCATACCGGGGATCATCATAGTGAATCTTCTCTAACCCTCCTCCAATAAAATAATATCTCTCCTTAAATAAGGGGGCCAAAACTGCTGACACTATCTCTGTAGGCATTTCTTTAGGATCCTAAGGTGTAAGTCATCAGGGATAGGGTACTTATCTGTCTTTAGCCGCATTAGTTTGTTGAATACTGCGTCTCTAGTATTGGTATTTAATTCCTCCTCCATATTCTTTAGTATTAATGGAACCATAAAGACTAATGCAAAATATCTGTTTAACTCCTCTGCCATTTCCTTATTCCCCATAACTATCTCCGCAGATTTAATTTCTAAGGGGCCTGTGTGGAGTTGAGGTTACAATCAGATCAGCCAGGATGTAATGAATGGTGGAGCAGGCTCGAGGGGCCGAGTGGCCTACATCTGCTCCTAATTCATATGTTATCACATCCTTTATAATAGATTGTAGCATTTTTCCTCCAATGATGTCAGGTTAATGGGTCTGTGGTTCCCTGTTTTCTCTCTCTCTCCTTAAATAGTGGGGTTACATTTACCACCTTCCAATCTGCAGGAACCATTCCAGAATCTACAGAATTGTGAAAGATGATCACCAATGTATCCACCATCTCTGCAGCCACCTCTTTCAACACTCTGGGATGTAGAGCAGCAGCTTTTGGGGATTTATTAACTTTCAATCACATTAATTTCTCCAGTACTACTTTTTCACTAATTCTAATCTCTTTCAGTTCCTCGTGCTCACGAGTCCCTTGGTTCTCTGGTGTTTTTAGAACAATTTCTGTATCTTGCTCCGTGAAGACAGACACACATTGTTTAGTTTCCCTGCCATTTCCTTATTCCCCATCATAAACTCTCCTGTCTCTGCCTGGAATGGACCACATTGGTCTTTGCTAATCTTTTCCTTTTCACATTCCTATAGGAGCTGTTCCAGTCCTTTTTTTAATGTTTCTCGCCAGTTTGTTCTCATATTCTATTTTCTTTTTATCAGTTTCTTGATCCTCCTTTGCTGAATTCTAAAACAAGTTCCCAATCCTCAGGCTTATTACCTATTTTGGCCATTTTATGAGCCCCTTCTTTTCATGTAATGGAATCTTTAATGTTTCCTGTTATAATAATAATCTTTATTATTGTCAAAAGAAACTACTGTGAAAATCCCCTCGGCACCATTGCATCACTATTACTGTTGGATATTTATTCCTTAAATTAATTTATATTTGTCATACATATGTGAAAGTCGCCAAAGTCCCAGAGGACCACAAGCTTCTCTCTCCTGAGAAAGAGAGAGCGAGAGAGCTGCTTGGTGGTGATTTGACCCGAGGATCACCACACCTCAGGCGAGGGGCAATGTTGAGAAGACGGGGCCTTCATGGATAACCTCAGCCGGTACAGGAGTTGGACCCACACTGTTGGTGTCGCTCAGTATCACAAACCAGCCATCCAGCCAACTGAACTAACCAATCCCCTTGTAAATATGTAATAATTCCTTAAATAATAGCTATCTCCCATCATACCTTTTAATGTATTTTCCCAGCCCACCTCAGACACCTTATTCCCTCATACCCTGAGCCCCGCATACTCAGTTTTCCACAGTGAGAAACACCCAAATAAACTAAACAAAAGAACCCTGTAACCACCATAGTCCTTCTTCATGGCAACGTGGCATGGTTCTGGGGCTTCCAAACAGAAATGGAAACAAATAGTCTTAAACTTCAAAACTCCCTTTCACTCTTCTGATTCTTGTGAAACTTCAAACCAGGTATTTGCAAGAAGGTTTAGAGTGTATCAGCCCATTGGAGGCAAAGTCAGGATAATGGCCAGTCCAGCAGAAAGAAACCCTCCGACCCTCCCCATCGACCAACTGTCAGAATGAACACAATGCAGTCCTCTGTGTAATTGAAGCAGAAACTATAACAACAGAATCCTACCCCTGTAATCAATTGTGAACTTGTTGGTGTCTCAGCAAGTTCGAGGAAACACAGAATCCCTTCCCACACTGAGAGCAGGTGAACGGTCTCTCCCCAGTGTGAATTCGCTGATGTGACTTGAGGTTGGATGACTGAGTGAATTCCTTCCCACACTGAGGGCAGGTGAATGGCCTCTCCCCAGTGTGAACTCGCTGATGTGAGTTCAGGCTGGATAACTGAGGGAATCCCTTCTCACACTGAGAGCAGGTGTACGGCCTCTCCCCAGTGTGTGCTCGCTGGTGTGTCTGCAGGGTGGATGAGTGACTGAATGTCTTCTCACAGTCGGAGCAGGTGAACGGCCTCTCCCTGGTGTGAACTCGCTGGTGCGACTTCAGATGGGATAACTGAGTGAATCCCTTCCCACACACAGAGCAGGTGAAGGGCCTCTCCCCAGTGTGAATGTGTCGATGAGCTTCCAGCGCAGATGGAACCCTGAATCCCTTCCCACAGTCCCCACATTTCCACCGTTTCCCCATGTTTTGGGTCTCCTCGTGTCTCTCCAGTCGGACAATCAGTTGAAGTCTCGTTCACACACAGAACACGTGTACGGTCTCTCCCCGTTGTGAATGGTGTGATGTGTTTTCAGGCTGTGTAACTGGTTAAAGCTCTTTCCACAGTCAGTTCTCTGGAACACTCTCACTCAGGTGGGTGTGTCTCGGTGCTTTTCCAGTCACACCGATGTTCAAAATCTTGTGAAGCCAACAGGTCGGGCGAACATTCCTCCTTCCCGATTTAATGGCCAATGAACCGAGTGACTCTGTCAGATCTAAACATGATGTTTGCGATTTCTGTCTGTAAATCCTCTCCTTTTAACATCCTGTAAAAGGAGTTTACAAAATACATCACAGTCAGTACAGGATAGAAATTCAGAACAGATTATTTTAATTTCTATGAAACATTCTTTCCTCTTTCATTCCCCACAAGCTGTAAATCTCCATCCCACTCACTCTCCCTCCATTCTCACTCTGCTGTATCTAATATTCACCCTCCCAATTCTCCTGAAGGTGCTGATTCAGGCTGATTGACAGATCCATGCTCACTGCTTCCTGTCCTAGGCACAGAGACCATAACAAACAGGAGGTATAGTCGAAGCAACAGTGCTAACCACTATGGTACCGTGCCGCCCAGCACCAGTGGATTGGCCATGCTAAATTTCCCATCAATTGGAAAAAACAATTGGGTATTTAAAAAGATAAATCAATTCATTGACGGGGATTTGGGGGTCGCTGGTTAGGCCAGTATTTTTTGTCATCCCTAGTTGCCCTTCAGAAAGTGGTGGTGAGCTGCCTTCTTGAACTTCTGCAGTCCCTGAGGTGTCGGTACGCCCACTGTGCTGGTAGGGAGGAGTTCCAGGATTTTGCCCCAGCGACAGTGAAGGAACGGCGATATATTTCCAAGTCGGTCTGGTGAGTGACTTGGAGGGGAACCTCCAGGGGGTGAGGTTCCCAGGTATCTGCTGCTCTTGTCCTTCTAGATATTAGTGGTCGTGGGTTTGGAAGGTGCTGTCTGAGGAACCTTGGTGACTTATTGCAGTGTATCTTGTAAATGGTACACACGGCTGCCCCTGTTCGTCAGTGGTGGAGGGTTTGAATGTTTGTGGACGGAGGAGCAATCAACCTGGCTGCTTTGTCCTGGGTGGTGTCGAGCTGCTCGAGTGTTGTTGGAGCTGCACTCATCCAGGCAAGTGGAGAGTATTCCATTATACTCCTGACTTGTGCCTTGTAAATGTTTGGACAAGCTCTGGGAGGTCAGGTTGTGAGTTACTCGCTGTAGGATTCCCAGCCTTTATTTCGCTAAGAAGGAGATACAGAGCTTTCCGGGAATGGAGAAGGGGGTGGTGCTGGCAATTTATGGGGCGATTTGAGGAGAACAGAAGGCCCACTGGAGGGGATTAAGGCAAAGTGGGAGAAAGAGCTGGGAGAGTTCATGGAGGAGGGATTGTGGTGCAAGGTGTTCTGGAGGATAAACGCCTCAACTTTGTGCGCGAGGTTGAGGTTGATAGAGCTGTATGTGGTGTATCGGGCGCACCTCACAAAGGTGATGATGAGCCGACTCTTTGAGGAGGTAGAGGATGTTTGTGAACGTTGGGGGGGGGGGCGGGGGGGACCCGCAAACCACGTTCATATGTTTTGGTCCTGTCCAAAGCTGGAGGGGTATTGGCGGGAGGTGTTCAAGGTAATTTTGAAGGTGGTACATGTGAGGCATGAGCCGGGTCCTCTGGAGGCCATATTCGGGGTATTGGATCGGCCAGGGTTGGAAGCGGATGCGGAGGCAGATGATTTAGCCTTCGCCTCGCTCAGGCGGATCCTGTTGGGGTGGAGGTCAGTTTCTCCACCCTGTGCCCTGGTGTGGCGGGGGGGATCTGTTGGAGTTTTTAAACACTCAAGAAAGTGAAGTCTGAGTTGAGGGGAAGGGTTGTACAATTCATGGGCTTTGTTTATTATGCACTTTCAAAAATTGGATGACATTGAACAAAAGGGGGGAGTGGGGGGTTGGACTGTGTATGTTGTTGGTGACTGTAATGGGGTTGGATGGTGGATTCCTGAATTCTTTTCTTTGATGTTTGTATTTAAAATGTTGAGGGTTGTTTGGGGGTTGGTGGGAGGAAGGAATTGTTGGCCAGGGGATTGACATTATACTTGTTACTGTTGATTGTTTGTCGGTGGGTGTAAATTTGAATGAAAATGTGAAGAATAAAAATATTTATTAAGAAAAAGAATTCCCAGCCTTTGACCTGCCCTAGTAGCCACAGTATTAATATGGCTAGTCCACTTCAGATTCTGATCAATAGTAACCCCCAGGATGTTGTTTGTGGGGGATTCAGCGATGGTAATGCCACTGAATGTCAAGGGGCAGTGGTTAGATCCTCTCCAAGGGTAGCACAGTGGTTAGCACTGTTGCTTCACGGCTCTAGGGTCCAAGTTTGATTCCAGGCTTGGGTCACTGTCTGTGTGGAGTCTGCACGTTCTCCGTGTCTGCGTGGGTTTCCTCCGGGTGCTCCCACAAATCCCGAAAGACGTGTTCTTAGGTAATTTGGACATTCTGAATTCTCCCTCCGTGTACCCGACCAGGCGCCGGAATGTGGCGACTCGGGGCTTTTCACAGTAACTTCATGGCAGTGTTAATGTGATCCTACTTGTGACAATAAAGATTATTATTCTCATCTTGCAAGAGATGATCATTGCCTTGCACTTGTGTTACACCCTCGAGTGAGGAAATTCCTCATCTCAGCTTTCTCTCCATTTTCCTGCCGGTTTCCCATGACCCTCGACTCCCTCGCCAATCAGAAATCTGTCTGGGGGGGGGGACCACGTGAAGCGGCTTTTCCGCAGGTTCTGGTGCCACTCGCCTATAATCCGTCATTTATCCTGATTTCCCGGCATTCATCTAACTAATGCCAGAATTAATATTTGTTCTCATGTCCCTGGAAGACTTCAGGATTAGTTTTGGTGAGATTATGCCGAAATATGTCAAGAAATCTATTGATTGGGCTGCACGTGGCACAGTGGTTAGCACTGGGACTGCAGCGCTGAGAACCCGGGTCCGAATCCTGACCCTGGGTCACTGTCCGTGTGGAGTTTGCACATTCTCCCCATGTCTGTGTGGGTTTCACCCCCACAACCCAAAGATGTGTAGGGTAGGTGGATTGGCCATGCGAAATTGCCCCTTAATTGGAATAAAAGAAATAATTGGGTACTCTTAAATTTTTTTTAAATTTTTTTTTTTAAAAAAGAAATCTATCGATAAAAGAGCACAGGCGGATTCAGCGGGGGTGGAGCCGCCTTTTCAACATGGCGGCCTGACCCTCAGGAGGTCTCGCGACCCCGCGCTCTCCGGGACTCTCTCAGAGGCGGTGAAAATGATGACTGCCGACATTCTCCGTGTTGTTGACCAGAGGCTGAGTGAGCTGACTCAATATCTGTGAGCTCATGAGGCCGAGCTGCAAACACCATGAAGAGGCTCGATGATCCGGAGGAGAGAATCCTGAACGTTGAGCAAGATGCCTCCTCGGCAGAGGCAAGAATTCAATCCTTGGAAAACCGGCTGAGTGGTGTGGTGGACTCCTGGAGGACTTGGAGAACCAAGGGTGAGAGAAAGAACATCCGAGTCGTTGGCCTGCCAGAAGGTGTGGAGGATAAGGTTCCTGTTAGGTTCTCCGAGGACCGGCTGCCACATTTTCTCAAGCTAGGCGTGAAGCCTGGGTGTTTCAAATTAGAAAGGGCCCCGGATCCTGTCTTTGAGGCCGAGGGATAGTTTTCATCCCAGGCCTGTAATCATTCACTTCCACAACTTAGGGCAGCACGGTAGCATAGTGGTTAGCATAATTGCTTCACAGCACCAGGGTCCCAGGTTCGATTCCCAGCTTGGGTCACTGTCTGTGCGGAGTCTGGATGTTCTCCCCATGTGTGCGTGGGTTTCCTCCGGGTGCTGCGGTGTCCTCCCACAGTCCAAAGATGTGCAGGTTAGGTGGATTGGTCGTGCTAAATTGCCCTTAGTGTTGGGTGGGGTTACTGGGTTATGGGGATAGGGTGGAGGTGTAGGCTTGGGTAGGGTGCTCTTTCAAAAGAGTCGGTGCAGACTCGATGGGACGAATGGCCTCCTCCTGCACTGTAAATTCTAAATTAAAGCCTGCCCGCCAGGGAGAGTGGCAATACGTCCCAACTCTTAAAGTCCTCCTCCATCTGGACCACTAACTGCGCCAAGTTGAGCTTATGCAGGACCCCCCAACTCTTGGCCACCTGGATACCCAAATACTGGAAACTCCTCTCCACCCTCTTGAGCGGCAGCTCCTCCAACCTCTTCTCCTGACCACTCGCATGTACCACAAAGAGCTCGTTCTTCCCAACATTGAGCTTGTATCCTGAGAAGTCGCCAAACTCCCTAAGGGTCTGCATGACCTCTGCAATCCCCTCCACTGGATCTGCGATATACAAAAGCTGGTAATCTGCATATAATGAGATCCGATGCTCCTCCCCTCCCCGGACCAACCCCCTCCAGTTTCTGGACTCCCTCAGCGCCATGGCCAGCGGCTCAATTGCCAGGACAAACAGCAGGGGGGCACCCCTGTCTCGTCCCACAGTACAGTCTGAAGTACTCTGACCTCAGCCGATTTGTCGATACGCTCACCACCGGGGCCTGGTACAACAATTTGACCCACCCTATGAACCCCTCCCCGAACCCAAACCTGCCCAGCACTTCCCACGGGTACTCCCACTCCACTCGATCAAAGGCCTTCTCCGCTTCCATTGCTGCCACCACTTCCGCCTCCCCCCCCACCCCCACCCCCGAGGGCATCATGATCACATTCAGGAGCCTCCGCACATTTGCATTCAATTGCCTGCCCTTCACAAACCCCGTCTGGTCCTCGTGTATCACTCCCGGGACAGAATCCTCAATCTTAGTCGCCAGGACCTTCGCCAACAACTTGGCATCCACATTGAGGAGCGAAATCAGCCTATACGAGCCACATTGCTGCAGGTCCTTGTCCTGCTTGAGGATAAGCGAGATCAGAGCCCGCGACATCGTCGGGGAGAAGAATCCCTTCTTCCTTCGCCTCGTTGAAGGTTCTCACCAGCAACGGGCCCAGCAGTTCCACAAACTTCCTGTAGAACTCAACCTGGAACCCATCTGCCCCGGGGCCTTGCCCGCCTGCATACTCCCCAACCCCTTAACCAGCTCCTCCATCCCGATCGGGGCCCCCAAACATTCTACCTGCCCCTCCTCCACCATTGGAAACTTCAATTGGTCCAGAACCTTGGCTGCAGCTGGCCTCTTGCCCGACCTTGACCTGGATCGATCCAGTGCCGGGTCCAGTACCGGATTAAAGTACCCCCCCTTCCCCGCCTCCAGATCCGGGAGCCGGCTCAGCATTCGCTTCATGGACCCTCTATCGTCCCAATTCGGGGCATATACATTCACCAGCACCACCCGGGCCCCCTGCAGCCTACCACTCACCATCACATATCGGCCCCCTTTATCCGCCACAATACTCATCGCCTCAAAAATCACCCGCTTGCTCACCCTTCTCTCACTAAAAGCAGGTTAACGGCTTCTCCCCGGTGTGAACTCGCTGGTGTCTCTGCAGGTGGGATGACTGAGTGAATCCCTTATCACACTGAGAGCAGGTGAACGGCCTCTCCCCGGTGTGAACTCGCTGGTGTTTCAGCAGGCTCGATGAAGTAGTGAATCCCTTCTCACACCGAGAGCAGGTGAACGGCCTCTCCCCAGTGTGAACTCGCTGGTGTGTCAGCAGGCTCGATGAAGTAGTGAATCCCTTCTCACACTGAGAGCAGGTGAACGGCCTCTCCCCAGTGTGAACTCGCTGGTGTTTCCGCAGGACGGATGATTGAGTGAATCCCTCCTCACACTGAGAACAGGTGAACGGCCTCTCCCCAGTGTGAATTCGCTTGTGTTTCCGCAGGCTGGATAAGTGAGTGAATCCCTTCTCACACACAGAGCATGTGAATGGCCTCTCCCCAGTGTGAACTCGCTGGTGTGTCTGCAGGGTGGATAAGTGAGTGAATCCCTTCTCACATTGAGAGCAGGTGAATGGCCTTTCCCCAGTGTGAACTCGCTGGTGTTGCCGCAGGTTGGATAACCGAATGAATCCCTTCACACATTGAGAGCAGGTGAACGGCCTCTCCCCAGTGTGAACTCTCTGGTGTTTCTGCAGGGTGGATAACTCAGTGAATTCCTTCCCACACACAGAGCAGGTGAACGGCCTCTCCCCAGTGTGGCTTCGTCGATGAACTTCCAGCTGAGATGGGACCCTGAATCCCTTCCCACAGTCCCCACATTTCCACGGTTTCCTTATGTTTTGGGTGTCCTCGTGTCTCTCCAGGTTTGACTATCAGTTGAAGCCTCGTCCACACACAGAACGCGTGTACGGTCTCTCCCCACTGTGAATGGTGTGATGTTTTTTCAGGCTGTGTAACTGGTTAAAGCTCTTTCCACAGTCAGTGCTCTGGAACACTCTCACTCGGGTGTGTGTGTCTCGGTGCTTTTCCAGTCACACTGATGGTTAAAATCTTTTGAGGCTGACAGAAAAGACAAACATTTCTCTTTCTAGATACAAAGTCCGGTGATATTCAGTTCCAAGGAATTGAGAGACTCAGTCAGATTGAGACGTGAAGTTTGAGATTTCAGTCTGTAATTCCTCCTCTTCTAATATCCTGTAAAAACAATTTACAAAAGACATCATTGTCAGTACAGGAAAGAAATTCAGAACAGACAATTCTCGTTCCTAGAGAACATTCTTTCCTCGCTCATTCCCCAAAAGCTGTAAATCTCCATCCCACACACTCTCCCTCCATTCTCACTCTGCTGTATCTAATATTCACCCTCCCAATTCTCCTGAAGGTGCTGATTCAGGCTGATTGACAGATGCACGCTCACTGCTTCCTGTCCTGGGCACAGAGATCATAACAAATACGAGCTGCAGTTGGCCATTTGGCCCATCGAGCCTGCTCGTCTATTCTCTGGGATCATTGGCCGATCTATGTCAGCGACATTCTGCGTGTTACTGACCAGAGGCTGAGTGTGCTGACTCAATATCTGTGAGCTCATGAGGCCGAGCTGTAAAACACCATTAAGAGGCTCGATGATCCGGAGGAGAGAATCCTGAACGTTGAGCAAGATGCGTCCTCGGCGGAGGCAAAAATTTAATCCTTGGAAAACGGCCGGAGTGGTGTGGTGGACTCCTGGAGAACTTGGAGAACCGAAGGTCAGAGAAAGAACATCTGAGTCGTCGGCCTGCCAGAAGGTGTGGAGGGTGAGGCTCGCGTTAGGTTCTTCGAGGACCGGCTGCCACGTTTTCTCAAGCTGGATGTGAAGCCTGGGTATTAGAATTAGAAATTAGAAAGGGCATCGGATCCTGTCTTTGAGGCCAAGGGATAGTTTTCATCCCAGGCCTGTAATCATTCCCTTCCACAACTTGAAAGATCACCAGAGGGTCCTGGAGACGGGCAAGGTGAGGTGAGACCTGGCTCCCACCTCACCTTACAGTGAATTATGTTGCGTCATCCTGTGACCCTGAAAATTGTATCCGACAACTCCTTCAAGTCTTTCAATAATCTGACTACTGCCTTGGTCTTCGCTAAATCCTTGAAGGGCAAGGATTGGAGCGATGATTTGCAGCTCAGACTAACTGAGGCTCTAATGTAAACTCTTTCCTTATCATGGTGTTGTTGTCTGAATTTGTTATCGTTTATCCTGTTGAAGGGAGTTGTTATTCTGTGAGCACCGATTAAATGTCTTCTTCTTCTCCTCGAGTGTTCCAGGGACTCGGATTATCTTATCTCAGTTATGGTAGATGTGCCGTGTGCTTATTATCCGTCGTCTTTCTTCTATTATCCGAGTGTTAATCATGGCAGAACTGAGTGGGGCCATTGCCGAAGGGTGCGTGGTGGTGGATGCAGGTCTTCACGGGTGGGTCTAAAATGCGGGAGGGACCTTCGATCCCCATTCCCTTGTTGGCCCTTCTTTTCTTCTCCTCATTTTGGAGAAGGTATCCTGAGGGTAACGACAGTCTGGCCGTGGGGTTAATCCTCCAGGTCCTCAGTCTTATTGAGGAATGTCCCCTTGGATCTATTGTGGTTGTGATTCTTTTGTATTTTTGTTCTTTTGGGAGGGTTTATGTGTTGTTGACTTTATCCTACTCTGGTACAGACAGGGCTTTTATCCTTGAAAGGAGCAGTTTGGGGAAACTTTGGTGCCTCTGGTGTAAAGTGAGTTGGAGGAGGGGGTAATGGCGCACACCCGATTGTGGTGTGAAAATCTGTTCCTGTTCTCTCTGTCGCCTAACTAATGGCGGCAGTTAATCTGCAAATTTTCTCAGGGAATGTACGGGGCATCCGTCACCCTATCAGAAGGAAAAAGATCCTCTCCTTTCCTCAGGAGAAAGTCGACATCGCTTTATTACTGGAAGCCCATCTGGATGATGAGGAACACTTTAAATTGAGGCGGGATTGGGTGGGGCAGGTTTTTTCACCTCCTTTTCCTCAAATAGGAGGGGTGTGGCAATCCTTATGAATAAAAATATCCCTTTTAAGGTTGAAACCTGCACCAAGGACAAAGGAGGTAGATATGTGATCATTAGAGGTTTGGTGAATGGAGATGTTGTTTCAATAATGAATCTTTATGGATCCCCGAATTACTCCCGGAGTTCATTACGAAGGTTGTTGTGAATTTTGTACAGTTAGCTTCGACTAACTCTTTGTGGTTGGTGACTTCAATGGCCACTTAAATTCTCTGGTAGATAAGCTCCCGGTTACCAGGAACCCCTCACGCTACAAGCTAGGGTGTTGGCCTCGGCTTGTGAGGAGGTGGGTTATGTGGATGTTTAGAGAACTTTGTACCCGAGGAACAGAGATTTTACCTTCTTTCCAGCCCCACATCAATGTCATACTAGAATCAGCAATTTGTTTGTGCCGAGGACGATCCTACACCTGGTGTCCACTTGCACCACAGGGAGCATCGTAATCGCAGACCATCCCCCGTTTGTCTGGAGTTTCTGCTCGAGGGCTCACCCCCAGGTCGAGAACGTGGAAGTTTGATGCCTCCCTGATAAGAGACACTTAATTTACGGCACACTTTACGGAATAGTTTGAGTTCTTCCTTTCGGTTAACTCGACTCCTGGTATTTCCCCCTCCATTTTGTGGGAGACGTGTAAAGTTTATGCTCGGGGCTGATCATGTCTTACACTGCTAATAAAAGGTGCAGGATGTTGAAGAACCAGCGGCATCTGGAGGTTTGTTTGGTGAAGGTGGAGGAGAATCATCTGGAGGGCCCGAGTCGGCTACTGTTGAAGGAGGATAACACGGCAAGGGCGGCTTTGGGTTAACACGGCGGAGCAGCTTTGGGTTAACACGGCAAGAGTGCTTTGGGTCAACACGGCGGAGCAGCTTTGGGCTCCCTATTGTCCCAACAGAAAAGTTGGACGTTTGCGAGGCAGAAGTTGTACGAGTTTGGGGAATAAGCTGAGCAAATACTTAGCCTGTTTGACAAAGAAAAGGTCGACTTTAGAGCAATTCCCTCTGTTCAGCTTCGGAGAGGGAAAAGGGTCATGAAGACAAACTTGTATTTCAGGAATTCAATGCAGAATTATACAAGTCTGAGCAATATTCTGATGTGTTGGTGAGTGTGGAACATGTTTTCTCTTCCCTGAAGCTTCTGGAGGCCTCAGAAAGCCATTGTGAGGCTCTTAACGCTCCCCTTTCGAGGGAAGAGTATTAAAGGCCATGAAGGAGCTGCAGCCGGGTAAAGACCGGGACCGGATGGCTGTGGGTGAGTTTTATCGGGGGATTGAAGATTTGTTGTTGGACCCGTTGATAGATATGTATTGTCACTCTTTTGACTCAGGGATGCTGCCACCGACTCTTGGTGAGGTTAATATCTCTTTGATCCTGAAGGTAGGCAAGGACCCAGAGGAGTGGGCCTCTTATCGCCCAATCTCTCTTTTGAATGTTGACTTGAAACTGCGATCTTATGTTTTGGCGATAAGGCTGGCGGACATCCTTCCGACAATCGTGCGGGAGGACCAGACTGGGTTTATACGGAGAAGGTTTTCCAGTAACAATGTTGGAAGGTTGCTGAATGTGATTCAGGCTTTTCAGAAATATGCACTGGATGGGCTGCTGATCTCCTTCGATGCAGAGAAAGCTTTTGCTCAAGTTGAGTGGAATAATCTGGTGTATCCGCTGCGAGGCTTCGGGTTGGGTGAGGTTTATATTGAGTGGATTCAATTGATACATCACAAACCGGCAGCGGCGGTGCTCACCAATGGTTTAAGGGCATCAAACCTTGAGCTTCAGAGAGGGACAAGACTGGACTGCCCTCTGTCCCCCTTGCTGTTTGCATTGGCCATTGAGCCCTTGCTGGAGGATATCAGGTCAGATCCTCTGATATCGGGACTGGGGAGTGGCGTGAGGCAGCACACGATCACTCTGTGTGCAGATGACGGGCTGCTGATGATGTCGATCCCCAGTGTTTCAGTCCTGGTCATTATTGGAGTAGTGGGTAGATTTAGTGCCTTCTCCAGTTACGAGATCAATTTTACTGAGTCCAAGGCCATGCCGGTGGGGAGGGGTTGAGGTGTAAGCCCCCTCCTCTTGCTAACTTCCCCTTCAGAATCCCCCCCCACCCCCACCATGCCATTTAAAAACCGGTGAATGTCAATGGCCCCTCTTTCAGGCAGCTGTATGGGGCCAACTTTTCACAGCTGATGGTGACTATTAGGTGGGACCTTGCCCGGTGGTCGGCTCTTCCGATTTCATGGCGAGGATTGCCTTCATTAAAGTGAATGTGTTGCCCAGACTGTTGTACCCTCTGCAGATGCTGCCTGTACTGCTGTCAACCAGAGTTGTTAGGGAAATTAATCAAATCAGGGCAGGACCTACTCAGTTAATGGTAGGGAGTTGGGGACAGTTACAGAACAAAGAGATCTAGGAGTACAGGTTCACAGCTCCTTGTAGGTGGAGTCGCAGGTGGACAGGGTGGTGAAGAAGGCATTCAGTATGCTCAGTTTTATTGGTTAGAATATTGAACACAGGAGTTGGGATGTCTTATTGAAGTTGGACAAGACATTGGTAAGACCGCAGATGGATCGGCTGGGACTTTTTTTCCCTGGAGCGTAGGAGGCTTAGGTGTGACCTTATAGAAGTCTACAAAATAATGAGGAACATAGAAAAGGTATATAGTCAACATATTTTCCCTCAGGTAGAGGAGTCTAGAACTAGAGGGCATAGGTTTAAGGTGAGAGAAGAGAGATACAAAAAGACCAGAGGAGAAGTTTCTTTACATAGAAATGAAATGAAAAGAAAATTGCTTATTGTCACAAGTAGGCTTCAAATGAAGTTACTGTGCAAAGCCCCTAGTCGCCACATTCCGGCGCCTGTTCGGGGAGGCTGGTAGAGGGTGGTGAGCATCTGGAATGGCTGCCGGAGGCAGTGGTAGAGGCGGGTACAATTTTGTCCTTTAACAAGCAGTTAGAAGTTACATGGGCAGGGTGGGTATAGAGGGAAATGGGCCAAATGCTGGCAAGTGGGACTAGCTTAGTGATAGAAGCTGGGCGGCATGGACAAGCTGGGCCGAAGGGCCTGTTTCCAAGCTGTAAACATCTATGACTCTACCTGGAACACAAATAAACCTTGCCTCAAGTTTGTTAAGCTCCAATCACCAGGAGCTAAGGGAGGGTATGGTCTCCTGAAAAATCAGGCTTCATCAATTGGCCTCTCGTCTTAGGTTCATAAGGGATTGGGTTAGGATGGAGCCAACATTCATCTGGCTCAATACAGAAGCAGACCAGTCAGTTCTCCCTCGATCCAAAACTGGCATAGGCTGATTATGGAAAGCATCTCCATGCAATTTTTATGTCTGTAATTCATTCGGAGTCTGATGCATTGGGTAAAGTATGGGACTCCTATCTCAAATAGATAGGCTCCAAATTCACTGACTTGCTCCTCCTGGACTTTCCATGAGTGAATTCAATTTAACTTAGGGCACAGTGGTTAGTACTGCTCCCTCAGCGTCAGGGACCCAGGTTCAATTCCAGCCTTGGGTGGCTGTCTGTGTGGAGTTTGTGTATTCATCTTGTGGCTTTGAGTGTTTTCTCCGGGTGCTCCGGTTTCCTCCCACTATCCAAAGAAGTGCAGCGAAAGTGGATTGGTCACACTATTTTGCCCCTTAGTGTCCAAGATGTGTAGGTTAGGTGGGTTGACCATGATCAATGGACAGGCTTACGAAGATTGGATGGGGAGTGGGCCTGTGTGAAATGCTCTTTCTGAGGCTCAGTGCAGATGTGAAGGGGCGAATACCCTTCAGCACTACAGGAGTTCTATGTCATCTATGTTGTGTAATTCATTTTAATTTCATTATGCTGTTAGCCCGTCCCGTTTGTGATATTTTTGGGTTTACAAACTGAACTGTTATATACCCTTACCCTCTTTCCCCACTCACTACTTTAACCTGTTAACTGGTTCTTCAATTGATCTGGCATTTCATCTCGAGGCTCTGGTCCCTCAAATATCCTGTTCCAAATTAATTCTGCAATGTGTTGCTTGGATTGATGTTGGCAATATCTCTTGTTCCGCTCTGTGCCCATTTGCCACGATTTTGTTCTGTTACTCTGTTGCATTCATTGATTAAAAATTATTTAAAACAAAACAATTTATTAAAAATCAGTCCAACTCATCCGTGAATATATTCAAAGACCCCCACACGCCACTGGCCCCTGGGAAGAGAAATCCAGAGACTAATAACCCTCCAAGGGAAGAGATGACTGGATTGTACTTTATTACAGAACCATAAGTAATATATCTCATGTGTACCATATAACAGCACGAGACATGTCTCTGGTATTAATTTACTGTCCCCTCAAATGTCAGCCATCGCCTGGAGAAACCAGCCCTTTAATTGTGAACATTGGGAAAGAGACCATCCTTTTAGCCAGACAAATAAATGTGTCAAGCTGAGGGAGCAAAGGATGTCAATGTCTTGAAGAGAGAGAGACCTGGGCCAAGCTTTGCAGAGTCTGCACCCTCCCTGGATTCACTTCCTTTCCCTTCAGTTGCTGCAAGTCACCAATTGAAGGTGAGAATGAGAAAATAAATGGAAAGAGGGAGAAAATAAAGTGCTTTACTCACAGATGTTGGAGACAGGAGGAGGTTTCAGTCCGTGCGCGGCCGCAGGTTTCCTCATTGTCCAGCTTCCACGTTCGAACGGGGGAGCTGATTGGATGGTGGAAGAAGTCCTTCCGGTTCACCAACTCTTCCCATTGGTCAACAACCTTCCACCGCCCCATTCATTGTCCCCCCTCCTCGAGACAAGGATTCCAGGCAACCGACTGACGGCTCCGGACAGAGCGAGAAGCCTCTCGGTGATTTTCTCTCCCCCCGGCCCGGGACTGCGCATGTCTGAGGGAGAGGCGAGATTGCGCATGTCTGAGGGAGATGAGAGATTGCGCATGTCTGAGGGAGATGAGAGATTGCGCATGTGAGAGGGAAAGCTCATCACTGACCTTTCTGCTGAGGCGTTGACCAATGGGAAGGGTTGGATGACCGGAAGGACTCTGGTCCTCCAGGCAATCAGCGCGGGCTTTGTGTGAATGGAGCTTGAACATCACACAGACTGAAAACTTCTTCATGTCTCCAACATCTGTGAGTAAAACACTTTCTTTTCTCCCCCTTTCCATTTCTTTTCTCATTCCCACCTTCAATTGGTCACTTGCAGCAACTGAAGGGAAAGGAAGTGAATCCAGGGAGGGTGCAGACTCTGCAAAGCTTGGCCCAGGTCTCTCTCTCTCTCTCTTAAAGACATTGCCATCCTTTGCTCCCTCAGCTTGACACATTTATTTGTCGAGACTCTCTCTGAAGCTCAAATACGACAATTATAAACCATCCATGAGCCCTGCCCCTGACCAGCCTGTAATATAACAGGGGCCGGTTTACCTCAGTTGTTTGGACAGCTGGTTTGTGATGCAGAGCGAGGGTTCAATTCCTGGCTGAGGTTATTCAACCTTGTGTCTTGCCTGGGGTGTGTTGATCCTCAGGTTGAATCACCACCAGTCAGCTCTACCTCTCAATGGGGAAAGCAGCCTATGGTCATCTGGGACCTTGGCGACTTTACCTATAATCTAACAATTTAATCCACTCGACATAATCCTCACCGATTCCGAAGCCTCGAACGGTATGCACCAGATAATTCGACTTGAGCGAAAGCTTTCTCTGCATCGAAGGAGATCACCAGCCCATCCACTGTGTATTTCTGAAAAGCCTGAATCACATTCAGCAACCGTCCAACATTGTTACTGGAAAACCCTTATAAACCCAGTCTGGTTACCACCCGCCACGCCCCCCCCCCCCCACACGATTGTTGGAACCCCCCCACCACGATTGTTGGAAGGATGTCCTCCAGCCTTCTCGCCATCAATGGGTCCAACAACAAATCCTCAAGCCCCCTATAAAACTCACACCCACAGCCATCCGCTCCTGGTGCTTTACCCAGCTGAGCTCCTTCATGGCCTTTGAGACCTCTTCCCTAGAAAGGGGAGCATTAAGAGGCTCACAGTGGCTTTCTGAGGCTTCCGTAAGCTTCAGGGAAGAGAATAAATGCTCCATATCCAGCAACCCTTCACCAGACTTCACAGACTTTATAATCCTGCATAGAATTCCCCGAATCCCTGTTTATCTCCTCTGTCCTCACAACCCTTTTCCCTCCCCCAAGCCGCACAGATGGAACTGTTCCAATGTCAGCCTTTTTCTTTGTCAAACAGGTCATGTATTTGCTCGGCTTATTCCCAAACTCGTACACCGTCTGCCTCGCAAACCTTTCTCGACCTGCTGCATCAATAGGGAATCCAAAACCACTCTTGTCTCATTAAGCTCCTTCAGCAATAGCTTATTAGAGATCTCCTTATAATTCTGCTCGGCCTTCGTGAAACAAACCCCCAGACATTGCTGGTTCTTCAGCATCCGAGCATAAACTTTACATGTCTCCCATAAAATGGAGGGGGGGAAATACCAGGGGTTGGGTTAACCCAAAGGAGAACTCCAACTCGTTCTTACAATGCTTAGTAAATTAAGTATCTCTTATCAGAGAGGCAGCAAACCTCCACATTCTCAACCTGGGGGTGAACCCTCGAGTAGAATTCAAGAGAAACGGGATGGTCCACAATCGATGTTCACTACGGTGCAAGAGGACACCAGGTGTAGGATCGTCCTTGACATAAAAATTTTGTTGATTCCAGTATGACATTGATTCGGGCTGGAAAGAAGGTAAAATCTCCGCCCCTCTGGTGCAAAGTTCTCCAAACATCCACATAACCCACCTCCTCACAAGTAAAGGCCGACGCCCTAGCTTGCGGGGTGGGGGTCGGGGGATGGGGGTGTTCCTGGTAACCGGGAGCTTATCTACCAGACGATTTAAGTGGCAGTTGAAGTCGCCAAACACACAAGAGTTAGTTGAAGCTAGCTCTGCAAAATCCACAAAGAACTCCGGGGAGTAATTCGGGGAATGTCCATAAACATTCATTATTGAAGCAACATCTCCATGCACCGAACCTCTAATGATCGCATATCCATCTCCTTTGTCCTTGGTGCAGGTTTCAACCTTAAAAGGGATATTTTTATTAATAAGGATTGCCACACCCCTGCTACTTGATGAAAAGGAGTAGAAAAAACCTGCCCCACCCAATCCCGCCTCAATTTAAAGTGTTCCTTATCATCCAGATGAGTTTCCTGTAATAAAGCTATGTCGACTTTCTCCTTAAAGGAGAGGATAACCATAGATTTGAGCCAGGGAAGTGGGATTGGAAATTTTCGGAGATGAGATTGGAAAGGAATTTGGACACTAAAAGATTTATTTCTTGGGGGTCGTTTTGCGGGATTGAAGGAGCTGGGAACGAAGTATGGGCTGGGGCAAGGGAAAATATTTAGATATATGCAGGTTCAAGAGTTTGCCAGAAAGGAGATACAGAGTTTCCCAGTAGAGCCAGCTTCCACATTGCTGGAGGAGGTGCTGACGACAGGGGGACTGGGGAAGGGGTAGTAGTGGTGGTTTACGGGGCTATTTTGGAGGAGGAGAAGGCGCCCTGTGTATTTATGTTTGCCCTATGTATTGTTCTCATGTATGGAATGATCAGTCTGAACTGTACACAGAACAATACTTTTCACTGTATCTCGGTACACATGACAATTAACAAATCCAATCCTCACCATTGAGGTGATAGTATTTCCAATCAGTAAGGCTACCCCACCCCCTCTGCCATATTCTCTGTGCCTCCTGTAAACTTTATAACCGGTATATTTGTCCAGTTCAGACCATCCTGCTACTTGTTTTTGGAACTGTATTGAGTTCCCCTGAGGCCTTCCCCTCCCCCTCCATTTATTAGTTTAAAGTCCTTCTTACCTCCCTATTTATCCTTTCCACAAGGACACTGGTCCCAGATCGGTACAGATTCTTCCTATCCCAATACTGATGCCAGTGCCCCGTGAAATGGAACCCCTCTTTCCCGTACCACTCCTTTAGCCACGTGCTTACTTCTGTAACTTTCTCATCCCTGTGTCAAATTTGCCGTGGCTCGTGTAATAATCCAGAGATTATATCCTTTGAGGACCTGTTCTTTAATTTTGTTCCTCGTTCCTGATTTTCCCCAAACAGGTCCTCTTTCCGAGTCTTGCCGATGTTGTTTGTCCCAACGTGGATCACAACAACTGGATCCTCCCCCTCCCTCTCCAATATCCTTTCAAGCCGGTTAGAGATGCCCCTCACCTTGGCACCAGGCAGGCAACATACCATGTGGGACTCTCGGTCCTGCTTCCAAAGGATGTTATCAGTTCCCTTAATTATAGAATCCCTGACAACTACCACTTCCTCCCCCCACTTGAATGGCCTCCTGTACCAGGGTGCAGTGGTCAGCTAGCTCATCCTTCCTACAGTCACTGCTCCGATACCCTGCCCCTCCGAGTTCAATCCCTGGATACTCGGCTGCGAATCCCCGAGATAAGGTTTTTGTCCTCACAGCTCCGAAACTCCGTCCCTCCGAGTCCGCTCCCTGGAGACTAGGTATGGGGAATAGGTATTGGAGACGATGTATTGGGGAATGAGAGGAAGGAATGTTCCATAGAAACTAGAATTCTCTGATCTGAATTTCTATCCTGTACTGAGTGTTGACTTTTGTCAACTCCTTTTACAGATATTACAAGAGGAGGAATTACAGACAGAAATCTCAATTGTCACGTCTCGGTCTTACAGAGTCACTCGATACCTTGGGATCTGAGTATCATCGGCCTTTGAATCTAGAAGGAGAAATGTTTGCCCGATCTGTCGGCATCAAAAGATTTTAACCATCAGTGTGACTGGAAAAGCACCGAGACACACACACCCGAGTGAGAGTGTTCCAGGGGACTGACTGTGGAAAGAGTCCAAGTCTCTGTCCTCGAGGAGCTCCCGCCGGTGGCCACTGTCTACGCCGCTTTTGTGGGTTTCCGCGATTTTTGCTCCCCCCCCCCCCCCCCCCCCCCCCCGATTTTCAGCGGCCTTTGGGGCTGTCCCGGGCGTCCAGCCGGGCCGGTTTCAGAACCGGCGAGGAACCCCACGCGAGTGTCTGGCGGCCGGAGCTGAGGTGTCGGGCCCGGGCCACACGCATTTGGAGCAACGGGGGCGGAGCCAAACTGAGGATGAGGTGGCAGGCCCGAAGCCAGGGTGCAATGTAGTGGAGATGTTCCACACCGGGTGGCTCCCGCCAAGAGTGTGTTTTTTTAAAGAAGTCGGAAGTCCGGCCCCGGGGGACGTTTTGAGGAATATTCAAAAAAACTTTTTTTTTGAAGAAATTTTTTGTTTTTAGATTGAAGAAAGAAAAACAAAAATAATAAGTCGTTAAAAGATGCAAAAAGGGCTCTCTGTCCGGTGTCCGGGCCTGGGCGGGAATGCCGCATCCTCGGGGTTGGCGGTGACTCACCCAGCGGCGTGCCCTCTCTCTCTGGGTGTGGGGATGTCGGAGCCCCCCCTGGGTGTGGGGTTGTCGGAGCCCCCCCCTCCACTGTACCACGAGCGGCAGCGCCTGGAGCTCTGCGCCCTCCACAACCTCCTGCAGCAGCCGCTCTTCACCCAGCAGCAGCTGGACGGGCTGAGCGGCCAGCTGGCTCCCGACTCTCTGGTGAATCCACATCGCAGTTTGTTAGGAACCGGGAACTATGATGTCAACGTCCTCATGGCTGCCTTGCTAACTCAAGGTCTCGCTGCGATTTGGTGGGATAAACGCAAGTCGCTCAGCAGCTTGGTGCTGAGCCGGGTCCATGGCTTCATCCTCAACATTCCCTCCAACATGACGCTGGGCTTTGTCTCGCTCCCCATCCAGCGCAAGCACTGGGTGGCAGTCAGGCAAATCAACGGGGCCTACTACAACCTGGACTCCAAACTAAAGGCCCCGGTTCCAATCGGGAATGAGGAGGAACTGAGGAAGTTCCTGCAGGACCAGATCACCCAGGATCCCTGTGAGCTGCTGCTGGTGGTGCCGAGGGAGGTGGAGGAGGACGGAAGCTGGCTGCTCGCTCCCTGAACGTGAGACACGGGAGATCGGACAGCGGGAGCGGGAGGGGGGAACGTCTCGCCGCCGATGGCGGGCTGACTCAGACCTCCAGCTGTGACGGATGAAGCCAGCGCACTGGGGAAGTGGAAAAAATAATTGGAAACTCTAAATTTATTTAAAAAAGAACTTGAAATGTTTAAAGAGACAATATCAGCAGGACTGTTATTGAATCATTGCCTCTATCATTTCCTATATTGATCCATCGTCACATAGTTTAAGTTCATTGACCAGACTGAAACAAACAGGAATGGGGTTTTAATACATAATATTATGCAATGTTGCTTGATGGTACAGTTAGAACTCAGCTCAATTCCTCGAGGTCACTCTCTCATTGGGAATATCACATCATTAAATAAAAGAATTACAATGTTAGGGGCGAAAATATTCACACGATGACCTGAGTATAAGTAAAAAAAAAAAGCAGTTTGTCAGAATTCTGGGAGGGAAGGTCTCAGACTCCACAGACTGTGACAGCACCTTCTCTCACTTGAGCTAAAGCTCACATGGGATAATATACAGATTCAAGGGGTGGAATTAGTTGTTTTCTCATTTACATACAATCAATCAACTGTATTCACGTCACACTTTTTACATGCAGTCAATCAATTTTCCTGGCATACCCAATTATCACATATATGGTTAAAGTGGGTGTTGTCTTACCCGCCCCTAACTTCATACAGAAGTCATTCAAAACTAACTAATGTGCCCTGTCTACAGCCTTAGACCTTGAGCTTATCAAGGATACATTGCAAGTCTTGTTCTGTGAAGCTGTCATCAGCGGCTGTTGGGACACTCTCTATACATACCCACGCTTGGGTCTCATGAGACAGTTTACAGGGAATGTGGCTTGTTCAGCCATTTTATATCACAAAATAGCTAACAGCCATTTTGTGTCTTTTTTGTGTATACACTATCTATTTCTACAAATTGCCTCTTCTAAACAGGCATCTAAGCCAATGAGTACCTTTTGTTTCATCAGAACTATTCAAAAGTAATACGGGAGCACAGATGTAGTTGCAGGGCCACCTATAATTTATATCATAGTCCAGTATCACAAAATGCCCTCCAACACTTCCCCCTTTTGGTCATGGAAGATGTTTACAGAACTCCAACCATATTCGGGTGTCCGACCAGCCAGGGTTGGAAATGGGTGCGGAGGCAGATGTTGTAGCCTTCGCCTCGTTGATCGCCCGAAGACAGATCCTGATGGGTTGAAGAGCAACCTCTCCACCCTGTGCCCTGGCGTGGCGGGGGGACCTGTTGGAATTCTTGACTCTTGAGAAGATTAAGTTTGAACTGAGGGGAAGGATGGAGGGGTTCTACAATTCATGAGCATTATTCATTATGCACTTTCAAGAACTGGATAACATCGAACATTAGTTGGGGTGGTGGGTGGGAGGGTTGGGGAGGGGGAGGGGGGGCTGTGTGTATTAATGGCGACTATGGGTGATTACTGATTCCTTTTTGTCATTTGTTTATGTGAACATGCGGGCTGATGTTTGGGGTTTGGTGGGAGGATGGGATCGTTGTTATTGATATGGGGATTGACATATTTGTTACTGATTATTGTTGGGTGTAAATTTGGGAGAAAATGTGAGAAAAGAGGAGAATAAAAAAATATATTTTTTTAAACTCACTCTCAACATTTTTTATCACCCAAATGTACTGGGGAGTTAAAATTGGATTGCTGCCAAACTCGTCTTATCTTTGTTTTGGAACAGACTGACCTAAACATGGGTTACTTACTTTCGAACCTATCTCTTAAATCCAAGCGGTTGGAATTTTATTTAAATCAGAGTTTCACATTAGATGAAGTTTCGTTTCCTATCCAAACTAATTATAAACATTTTTTTAGACCTAAACACAATAAAAAACCTCTTATTAGCATCTCAAATGGAACAGTAAATTCAAATGTTACATTTTTAACTATAACTGTTGCTAACTCGCCAGAACAAGGGAGGGGAGAATATATGACTGTAATGTTTAGGGCAGCCTCCCCCTTGGTAATCGCAGGAGGAGCTGTACTTGTCCTTATCAACTTGCTCTGAAAGGCCTTGGTTTAAAGTTTGCAAAAATGCTTTTTCACAGACGGAGTTTTCCTTTGAGACACAAGCCTGTATTTCATTTCCAGCTGTCCAGCTGAATTGTTTCATTTTATCGCTCAGTTTCCTGTGTCTTCAGGCAGGTAAAGTGACACCATTGCTATTCCTCAGCAAATTTGTGTTCCTTCAGGATTAGTCTTACCCTGTGGGTTTACTAAATGTCTCTCCTTTTCCTTCAATTCTCAGTATCTATTGGTTCTGGCCACAGGGAGATGAGGCTCAGTATCCTCGGCCCAAGGGCGATTGGTGATTGTGTTTTATCCACTGGGGCGGCCCCACCCTATCTGCCCAACTGTGTTGCTGCAAACTGCAGCCACCGGCTGGACTGGATTGTCTCATTCCTTTGTCTAATTATTCACTAAATATAGGCTGCTCAGAATTATTACCCCTTTTGTTCTCTAAACTTCTTCTGACCCATCCGCCAGCTTTCCTGTTCCCCAGCCGTAAGGTGTAGGTCCCAACCATCTGTCTGCATTAACTGAGATTGATGTTCCGCTATGAACCCTGTGATGGAGCTGACGGCTCCTCAATCAGAACCCGGGACATTCTCTTTCTTTTTGTATTCGGCAATATTTATTTATTTATTTTCTGATGCGATGGAGAAAGAAATCTAACAAATAGACAAAGGGAAAGAAAATGCAGTGAACTATGCGGCTTCAACTAGACACTCGAGTGAGCATTGGCCCACTTGCATGGCTTCAACAACCTGTGCAGCTTCAACCAGACGCTCGAGTGAACGTTGGCCCATCTCCGCGGCTTCGAACCCGTCAGTCACGTTAGCGTGGCTTCAACCAAAATGGTCCGCCTGCGTTCATTCCCTGGTGCGCGGTTTCAGATAGACACGTGAATGAGTGTCAGTCACGCCTGTGCAGCTTCGTCGACGTTGGTCACAGCTAGACATAGTGTTAGAGCTAGGAGGGCCAGGCATGTCGAGGATCACCGAGGGTACTGGGTGCAGGGGTGGGGGGGGCACCACGCCACCAGGAGTGGGATAATGTACAGCACAATAAATACCTCTTTGCACAAACATTATGACATTATGATGCCTCTGTCTCTTTCTTCAGCAATGCAGGCTGACCCCTGGTCCCTTTGCCCATCTCTCCAGGCATCCCACCTCCCCCGCCCCCACCACCTGACGTGGCACCCACCCACCCTCTGGCCGTGGACATGCCCCTGAGGCTCTGTCCCATCCCCTGGGTGTGCGGATACTGCGTGTAGGCTCTTCTCCCCCGCAGTGTCCAGGCATCAAGGTTTGATTGCAATGCTAGGCAATGACTCCCACATGCTACAAGGCCTGCCCACCCATGGGAATCCACTTGGCATCTGTGAAGGGCTCACTTTAAGGGCTCACAATTGCCAATTCCGTATCAGCAATAGCCTTCAGCCACATAGCCAGAGGCCTCAGCAGTCAGTGGGGGTTACGGGTGGCGGTTGGGGCAGATGGGCAGGGACAAGGGTTGCCCCCGGAACTGGAACACATGATCCAGGGGTTGGCATGGTGGTGCCCGAGTGGTTGTCACCCCCAGAGTCTCTTTCCCCCCCCCCCCAAAATACTGGGGCAGCATGCCCAGTGCCCCCGGGCTCTTTGCCTGTGAGCAAAGATGGCGACTCACCTCCTCAGCTCACCACAGGAATTCTTCTGACTGGTTCAAGCTTTACAAAAGAAATACTAATCGCCGCAGTGTGAGCGCTTGCTGGGGAGGCCGCTGAATGACGGGAGGCCATTGGATCTGGGGTAGCTCTCGTTAATTGTATGGAAATGGGGCTGAAGAGGTGATTATTGGTTTCTCACCTCGCTACGGCGAGATCCTGATTTCACCAAGGGCAACGGGCCGGTTGCATCGCAAACTGTTTGGCGCCTGGCGCGGATCTCGTTTTTGGCATTTCCCGCTATTCAGCGGCCTCGTTACTCTCAAAATTCAGTCCTGGATGTAATTGAAGCAGAAACAATAACAGCACAATCCAATTCCTGTAATCACTTGTGAACTTGTTGGTGTCTCAGCAGGTGCGATGAATCATGGGTTCCCTTCCCACACTGAGAGCAGGTGAACGGCCCCTCCACAGTGTGAACTCGCTGGTGTTTCTTCAGGCTGGATAATTCATTGAATCCCTTCCCACACTGAGGGCAGGTGAATGGCCTCTCCCCAGTGTGAGCTCGCTGGTGTGACTTCAGGCTGGATAACTGAGTGAATGCCTTCCGACATTGAGAGCAGGTGAAAGGTTTCTCCCCAGTGTGAACTCGCTGGTGTATCCGCAGGTGGGGTGAATCTCTGAATCACTTCCCACACTGGAAGCAGGTTAACGGTTTCTCCCTGGTGTGCACTCGCTGATGTGTCCGCAAGGTAGATGAATCACTGAATCCCTTCCCACACACCGTGCATATGAATGGCCTCCCTCCAGTGTGGACTCGCTGGTGTCTCCACAGGCTGGATAACTGAGTGAATCCCTTCCCACATCGAGAGCAGGTGAACGGCCTCTCTCAAGTGTGAACTCGCTGATGTTTCTTCAGGCTGGATAACTCAATGAATCCCTTCCCACACTGGGAGCAGGGGAATGGCCTCTCCCTGGTGTAAACTCGCTGATGTGACTTCAGGTTAGATAACTGAGTGAAACTCTTTCCACACCGAGCAGGTGAACGGCCTCTTCCCAGTGTGAACTCGCTGGTGTGACGTCAGACTGGAAAACTGAGTTGAGTCCCTTCTCACACAGGGAACAGGTGAACCGTCTCTCCCCAGAGTGAACTCACTGGTGTTTCTTCAGGCTGGAGAACTGAGCGAATCCCTTCTCACACTGAGAGCAGGTGAACGGCCTCTCCCCAGTGTGGCTGCGTCGATGAATCTCCAGCTGAGATGGGACTCTTTCTCCCTTCCCACAATCCTCACATTTCCACGGTTTCTCCATGTTTTAGGTCTCCTCGTGTCTCCCCAGGTCAGACAGACAATTATGAAGCCTTGACCACACACAAACTGGTGAAGGGCTGGTTTAGCTCAGTGGCTAGACAGCTGGTTTGTGATGCAGGACAAGGCCAGCAGCGCGGGTTCAATTCCCGTACCAACTTACCCGAACAGGCGCCGGAATGTGGCGACGAGGGGCTTTTCACAGTAACTTCATACTTGTGACAATAAAAGATTATTATTAACACGTGTATGGTCTCTCCCCGCTGTGAATGGTGTGATGTATTTTTCAGGCAGTGTAAGAGGTTAAAGCTCTTTCCACAGTCAGTCCCCTGGAACACTCTCACTCGGGTGTGTCTGTCTCGGTGCTTTTCCAGTCACATTGATGTTTAAAATCTTTTGAAGCCAACAGATCGGGCAAACATTTCTCCTTCTAGATTCAAAGGCCGATGATACTCAGATCCCAAGGTATCGAGTGACTCTGTAAGACCGAGACGTGACAATTGAGATTTCTGTCTGTAATTCCTCCTCTTGTAATATCTGTAAAAGGAGTTTACAAAAGTCAACACTCCGTACAGGATAGAAATTCAGATCAGAGAATTCTAGTTTCTATGGAACATTCCTTCCTCTCATTCCCCAATACCTCTTCTCCAATACCTATTCCCCAGACCTAGTCTCCAGGGAGTGGACTCGGAGGGATGGAGTTTCGGAGCTGTGAGTACAAAAAAGGCCTCAAGGGAACTCAATACAGTTCCAAAAACAAGTAGCAGGATGGTCTGCACTGGTCAAATATACCGGTTATAAAGTTTACAGGAGGGACAGAGAATATGGCAGAGTGGGTGGAGTAGCCTTACTGATTTAAAAATACTATCACCTCAATGGTGAGGATTGGATTTAATTGTCACGTGTACCGGGATACAGTGAAAAGTATTGTTCTGCGTACAGTTCAGACAGATCATTCCGTACATGAGAACAATACATAGGGCAAACATAAATACATAAGGCGCCTTCTCCTCCTCCAAAATAGCCCCGTAAACCACCAATACTACCCCTTCCCCAGTCCCCCTGTCGCCCCGGCTCTACTGGGAAGCTCTGTATCTCCTTTCTGGCAAAGTCTTGAACCTGCATATATCTAAATATTTCCCCTTGCTCCAGCCCATACTTTGCTCCCAGCTCCTTCAATCCCACAAAACGACCCCCAAGAAATACGTCTTTTAGTGTCCTAATTCCTTTTCAATCCCATCTCCGAAAATTTCCAATCCCACTTCCCTGGCTCAAATCTATGGTTATCCTCTCTTTAAGGAGAAAGTCGGCATAGCTTAATTACAGGAAACTCATCTGGATGATGAGCACTTTAAATTGAGGCGGGATTGGGTGGGGCAGGTTTTTTCATCTCCTTTTCATCAAGTAGCAGGGGTGTGGCAATCCTTATTAATAAAAATATCCATTTTAAGGTTGAAACCTGCACCAAGGACAAAGGAGGTAGATATGTGATCATTAGAGGTTTGGTGCATGGAGATGTTGTTTCAATAATGGATGTTTATGGCTCCCCGAATTGCTCCCGGAGTTCATTACTAAGGCCTTTGTGGATTTTGCAGTTAGCTTCAACTAACTCTTTTGTGGTTGGTGATTTCAACTGTCCCTTAAATCCGCTGGTAAATAAGCTCCCGGTTACCAGGAACACCCCCACCCCCACCACCACCACCCCGCAAGCTAGGGCGTCGGCCTTTACCTTTGAGGGGGTGGGTTATGTGGATGTTTGGAGAACTTTGCACCCGAGGGGAGGAGATTTTACCTTCTTTCCATCCCTAATCAATGTCATACTAGAATCAACAACATTTTTATGTCAAGGACGATCCTACACCTGGTGTCCTCTTGCACCATAGTGAACATCAATTGTGGACCATCCCCGTTTCTCTGGAATTCTACTCGAGGGTTCACCCCCAGGTCGAGAATGTGGAGGTTTGCTGCCTCTCTGATAAGAGATACTTAATTTACGAGTTTGAGTTTTTCCTTTGGATTAACACGACCCCTGGTATTCCCCCTCCATTTTATGGGAGACATGTAAAGTTTATGCTCGGATGCTGAAGAACCAGCAATGTCTGGGGGTTTGTTTCACGAAGGCCGAGCAGAATTATAAGGAGATTTCGAATAAGCTATTGCTGAAGGAGGTTAATGCGGCAAGAGTGGCTTTGGACTCCCTATTGATTCAGCAGGTCGAGAAAGGTTTGCGAGGCAGACGTTGTACGAGTTTTGGAAGAAACCACGCAAATACTTGACCTGTTTGACAAAGAAAAAGGCCGACATTGGAACAATTCCCTCTGTGCGACTTGGGGGAGGGAAAAGGGTTGTGAGGACAGAGGAGATAAACAGGGATTTGGGGAATTCTGTGCAGGATTATGAAGTCTGGTGAAGTGTTGCTGGATATGGAGCATTTATTCTCTTCCCTGAAGCTTCCGTGGATATCAAGTGGATTCAATTATTCTATTAAAGGTAAAGTCGCCAAGGTCCCAGATTACCATAGGCTGCTTTCCCCTTTGAGGGGTAGAGCTGACCTGGTGGTGATTTAACCTGACGATCAACACATGTCGGGTGAGGGACAAAGTTGAGAAGGTGGGATCTTCATGAATAACATCAGCTGGGAATTGAAGCCTCGCTCTGCATCAACGAACCAGCTGTCCAACCAATTGAGCTAAATCTTGTTGTCTGTTATATTACAGGCTGGTCGGGGCAGGGCTCATGGATGGTTTATAGTTGTCATATTTGAGCTTGAGAGAGAGTATCGACAAATAAATGTGTCAAGCTGAGGGAGCAAAGGATGTCAATGTCTTTAAGAGAGAGAGAGAGACCTGGGCCAACTTTTCCAGAGTCTCTACCGTCCCGGGATTCACTTCCTTTCCCTTCAGTTGCTGCAAGTGACCAATTGAAGGTGAGAATGAGAAAAGAAATGGAAAGGGGAGAAAAGAAAGTGTTTTACTCGCAGATGTTGGATACAGGAGGAAGTATCAGTCTGTGTGAAGCCCAATCTCCTTTCACATAAAGCCCGCGCTGATTGGAGGACCAGCGTCCTTCCGGTCCTAACTCTATCCATTAGCCAACACCTCACAGGAAGGTCAGGGGCTGGGCTTTCCTCCACACATGCGCAGCTTCCCCTCACCCTTGGACATGCGCAGTACCTGATCACCCGCCCGTGCGGCGGATAGAGCGGGTTCCCCAGCGCGGGGGATTGTGGGAGCTACGGCCGACACTGTCCAAACTCCTGGGGTGAAAAGTGGAGGAGGCTTGGGCGGTTGTGTGCGAGCTTGGTGTCCGCCCCCGGGCCGATTCGAAAGGCAGGCCGCCTCTGGGAGCTTCCTGGATGGGGTGAAACAGCAACTCGGCGCCCATTGCTCCTGGTCCCGGAGGGAAGGGGAGAAGACCGGTTTCGGAGTACTGCGACCAGTCGTGTTTCAAGTCAGCGGTTGAGCTGCGGAGACGCTGCTTCGGACTGCGAGGTTTGCTGTCGGCGGTTTTGAGTTTGCCCAATGGAGGATGAAGGAATGGAGGAAGGATGGCAGCTGGATAGGCTGCTGGAAGCGGCGGGTCGGAACCGGGGTGTAGATTGTCCGATGGGCGGCCCGCAGCCTGCAGCCCGGGGTGGGTTGCTGCCGTTCCTGGGGTCTCCGGGGGTTCGGCCCCCCTGGACGCCCTGTGGGCGGTTGGGACTGACTCTGGGACTTTCTTCCCCGTTGTCGACTGTTGCCAACATTGGAGCGACTCTGGCCGCTGCCATTGGAGGATTTTGAGGACATGTTGTTCCTTGTGAAATTTCGGCAGGAGTGCCGGGGTCATGATGTGGAACGTGCAAAATTAATGGACTCTTTTTACAGACTTTTTTTATGTGTGCTGAGGGATTTGTTTTCATGTTTTCTTTGCTTTTGTATTATTTAGCAGCCTATGACATTTAACTCATTTCTGTTTCTCCGAAATGGTATTTAGTATTTGTGGTGGAACGCTAGTTGGTGCGAAACTGCTCTCCCTCCGAATGGTCCCGTGCCTTTGGGTGGGGTCCAGGAGGGGGGAACCCTCTCTCCTCCGCCGCGCCCGGGTCTGGCTCTCCGGAGGTCTGTGCTCTTAGCGAGGAGGGGCCTTTCCTCCGGGGTGTCGGCTGCAGGGCGGGGTGAATGGGGGTGGGTGAGCAGGGATTAGTGTTTGGTGATTGATTCTATCCTGTTAAATCTTTTCTGGGGTGAATTGAGGCCTGGTGCCTGGTGATTGGGTTTTTGATATGATACTGTTAAAATGAATCGAGGCCCTGTGGGTCATATTTGTTTCCGAAGCGGCCGTATTGTATCGGGGCCTTGTGCCTCGCGACTGCTTGTCTTGTGTTTAGAGGTCGTTACCTCGAAATGTACTTGTGTCTTGTGGTTTTTTGTTCCTTTTTTTTCTTTGGAATGGTCGTTGGGTTTCGAGGCCTTGTGCCTCACGACTGTTCGTGTTATGTGACTGTTCGATTGTTACTTGAACTATGCGTAGGGCCTGTGCCTTGCGGCTGGTTGTGATAAGTGACTGGCTATTTGGTATCTGGAAACGTATTTCGGCCCTGTGCCTTGCAGCTGTTTGTGTTCAATGACTGTTACAATGTTACTGTGAAATGTAATTGGGCCTTGTGCCTTGCAGCTGTTTCGTGTTCAGTGACTGTTTAATCGTCAAATTGAAGTGTAATGAGGCCTGGAGCCTTGTAAATTGGTTTCTGTAATAATTGTGACGACAATAAAAGAGTTACTCACAAATGTTGGATACAGGAGGAAGTTTCAGTCTGTGTGAAGTTCAATCTCCATTCACACAAAGCCCGCGCTGAATGCCTGGAGGACCAGAGTCCTTCCGGTCGTCCAACCTTTCCCATTGGTCAACGCCTCAGCAGGAAGGTCAGCGGAGAGTTTTCCCTCGCACATGCGCAATCTAGCCTCTCCCTCGGACATGCGCATTCCTGGGCCGGGGGGAGGGGAAATCAACGCGAGGCTTCTCGGTCTGGCCGGAGCTGTCAGCCGGTTGCCTGGAAACCTTGTCTCGAGCAAGGGGGAACAATGAGTGGGGCGGAGGAAGTATGTTGACCAATGGGAAGAGTTGGTGAACCGGAAGGTCTCTCTTCCACCATCCAATCAGCTCCCCCGTTGTTCGAACGTGGAAGCTGGACAATGAGGAAATCTGGGGCCTCACACAGACTGAAAACTTATTCCTGTCTCCAACATCTGTGAGTAAAACACTTTATTTTCTCCCCCTTTCCATTTCTTTTCTCATTCTGACCTTCAATTGGTCACTTGCAGCAACTGAAGGGAAAGGAAGTGAATCCAGGGAGGGTGCATGCAGACTTTGCAAAGCTTGGCCCAGGTCTCTCTCTTCAAGACATTGACATCCTTTGCTCCCTCAGCTTCTCACATTTATTTGTCTGGCTAAAAGGATGGTCTCTTTCCTAATGTTCACAATTAAAGGGCTAGTTTATCCAGGAGCTGGCTGACATTGAAGGGGACAGTAAATTAATACCAGACAGAGACATTTCTCGTGCTGTTATATGGTACACATTAGATATATTATTTATGGTTCTGTAATAAAGTACAATCCAGTCATCTCTTCCCTTGGAGGGTTATTAGTCTCTGGATTTCTCTTCCACAGGGACCAGTGGGGGTGTGGGGGTCATTGAATATATTCATGGATGAGTTGGACAGATTTTTAATAAATTGTTATGTTTTAAATCATTTTTAAACACTGAATACAACAGAATAACAAAACAAATCGTGGCAAATGGGCACAGAACAGAACAAGCGATATTGCCAACATAAATCCAAGCAACACATTGCAGAATTCATTTGGAACAGGATATTTGAGGGACCAGAGCCTCAAGATGAAATGCCAGATCAATTGAAGAACCAGTTAACAGGTTAAAGTAGTGAGTGGGGAAAGAGGGTAAGAGTATATAACAGTTCAGTTTGTAAACCCCAAAATATTACAAACGGACTAACAGCATAATCAAATTAAAATGAATAACACAACATAGATGACATAGAACTCCTGTAGCGCAAAAGGCTATTCGCCCGTTCACATCTGCACTGAGCCTCAGAAAGAGCATTTCACTGAGGCCCACTCCCCATCCAATCCTCGTAGCCCGGTGCATTGATCATGGTCAACCCACCTACCCTACACATCTTGGACACAAAGGGGTAAATTAGCGTGACCAGTCCACTTTCACTGCACATTTTGGACAGTGGGAGGAAACTGGAGCCCCCGGAGGAAAGACACAAGGAGAATATACAAACTCCACACAGAAAGCCACCCAAGGATGGAATTGAACCTGGGTCCCTGGCGCTGAGGTAGTAGTACTAACCACTGTGCCCTAAGTTAAATTGAATTCACTCATGGAAAGCCCAGGAGGAGCAAGTCAGTCAAATTGGAGCCTATTTATTTGAGATAGGAGTCCCACACTTTACCCAATGCATCAGACTCAGAATGAAGTACAGACATTAAAAATTGCATGGAGATGCATTCCATAATCAGCCTATCCCAGTTTTGGATCGAGGGTGAACTGACTGGTCTGCTTCTGTATTGAGCCAGATGAAAGTTGGCTCCATCCTAACCCAATCTCTGATGAACATAAGAGAGGCCAATTGATGAAGCCTGATTTTCGGGAGACCATCTCCTCCCTTCGCTCCTGGTGATTGGAGCTTAACAAACTTGAGGCAAGGTTTATTTTTGTTCCAGATAGGGTCACAGATGTTTACAGCTTGGAAACAGGCCCTTCGACCCAGCTTGTCCATGCCGCCCAGTTTCTATCACAAAGTTCGTCCCACTTGCCAGCATTTGACCCATATCCCTCTGTACCCACCCTGCCCATGTAACTGTCTAACTGCTTGTTAAAGGACAAAATTGTACCCGCCTCTACCACTGCCTCTGGCAGCGGTTCCAGGTGCTCACCACCTCTACCAGCCTCCCCGAACAGGCGCTGGAATGTGGTGACTAGGGGCTTTTCGCAGTAACTTCATTTGAAGCCTACTTGTGACAAGCGTTTTTCAATTTATTTTCATTTCATTCATTTCTATGTAAAGAAATTTCTCCTCTGGTCTCTTTTGTATCTCTCTTCTCTCACCTTAAACCTGTGCCCTCTAGTTCTAGACTCCTCTACCTTAGGGAAAAGCTGTTGACTATATGCCTTTTCTATGTTCCTCACCTTGTAGACTTCTAGAAGGTCACACCTAAGCCTCCTTCGCTCCAGGAAGAAAAGTCCCAGCCTATCCATGTGCGGTCTTACCAATGTCTTGTCCAACTTCAATAAGACATCCCAACTCCTGTGTTCAATATTCTAACCAATAAAACTGAGCATACTGACTGCCTTCTTTACCATCCTGTCCACCTGCGACTCCACCTACAAGGAGCTATGAGCCTGTACTCCTAGATCTCTTTGTTCTGTAACTCTCCCCAACATCCTACCATTAACTGAGTGGGTCCTGCCCTGATTTGATTAATTTCCCAAACGACTCTGGTCAACAGCAGTATAGGCAGCATCTGCAGAGGGTACAACAGTCTGGGCAACACATTCATTTTAATGAAGGCAATCCTCCCTCACCATGAAATCGTAAGAGCCAATCACCGGGCAAGGTCCCACCTAATAGTCATCATCGGCTGTGGAAAGTTGACCTCATATAGCTGCCTAAAAGAGGGGCCATTGACATCCCCAGGTTTGTAAATGGCTTGGAGGGGGCGTGGGGCATCTGAAGGGGAAGTTAGCAAGAGGAGGGGGCTTACCCCTCAACCCCTCCCCACCGGCATGGGCTCGAACTCAGTAAAATTGATCTCGATATGAGAGAAGCCACTAAATCTATCCACTGCTCGAATAATGTCCAGGACTGAAAGACTGGGGTTCAACACAACAGCAGCCTGTCATCTGCACACACAGTGATCTTGTGCTGCCTCACCCCACCCTCCAGGCCCGATATCAGAGGATCCGATCTGATATCCTCCGGAAAGGGCTCAGTGGGCAACGCAAACAGCAAGGGGGACAGAGGGCAGCCCTGTCTCGTCCCTCTCTGAAGCTCAAGGTTTGATGCTCTTAAACCATTGGTGAGCACCGCCGCTGCCGGTCTGTGATGTAACAATTGAATCCACTCAATATAATCCTCACCCAACCCAAAGCCTCACAGCGGATACACCAGATAATTCCACTCAACTCAAGCAAAAGCTTTCTCTGCATCGAAGGAGATCACCAGCCCATCCAGTGCATATTTCTGAAAAGCCTGAATCACATTCAGCAACCTTCCAACGTTGTTACTGGAAAACCTTCTCCGTATAAACCCAGTCTGGTCCTCCCGCACGATTGTTGGAAGGATGTCCGCCAGCCTTATCACCAAAACATAAGATCGCAGTTTCAAGTCAACATTCAAAAGAGAGATTTGGCAATAAGAGGCCCACTCCTCTGGGTCCTTGTCTGCCTTCAGAATTAAAGAGATATTAGTCTCACAAAGAGTCGGTGGCAGCATCCCAGAGCCAAAAGAATGACAATACATACCCACCAACAGGTCCAATAACAAATCCTCAATCCCCCTGATAAAATTCACACCCACAGCCATCCGGTCCCTGGTCTTTACCCGGCTGCAACTCCTTCACGGCCTTTGACACTTCTTCCCAAGAAAAGGGAGCATTAAGATTTTCTGAGGCCTGCAGAAGCTTCAGGGAAGAGAGAAAATGCTCCACACCCACCAACACATCACCAGACTGCTGAGACTTGTGTAATCCTGCATAGAATTCCCCAAATCCCTGTTTATCTCCTCCGTCTTCATGACCCTTTTTCTTCCCCCAAGCCGCTCCGAGGGATTCGCTCGAAAGTCGGCTTTTTTCTTTGTCAAACAGGCAAGTATTTGCTCGGCTTATTCCCAAACTCGAAAACTTCGACCTCACAAACTTTCAACTTTTCTCGGCCTGCTGAGTCAACAGGGAGTCCAAAGCCACTCTTGCTGCGTTAACCTCCTTCAGCAATAGCTTACTCGGGCCCTCCATATGATTCTCCTCCACCTTCACCAAACAAACCTCCAGACGCCGCTGGTTCTCCAGCATCCTGCACCTTCTATTAGCAGTGTGAGAAATGATCAGCCCCGAGCATAAACTTTACACGTCTCCCACAAAATGGAGGGGGAAATCCCAGGGTTCGAGTTAACCAAAAGGAAGAACTCAAACTCTTCCCGAAAGTGCATAATAAATGAACTCGGGGAGGCTCCAAACCTCCACATTCTCGACCTGGGGGTGAGCCCTCGAGCAGAAACTCCAGACAAAAGGGGGAAGGTCTGCGATTGCGATGCTCCCTGTGGTGCAAGAGGACACCAGGTGTAGGATCGTCCTCGGCACAAAGAAGTCGGCGATTCTAGTCTGACATTGCTGTGGGCTGGAAAGAAGGTAAAATCTCTGCTCCTCGGGTACAAAGTTCTCTAAACATCCACATAACCCACCTCCTCACTGTTATGATCCCGGACAAGACCCCAACAGTGGCTCGGATACTGGCCAGAAACCCCAATATTTTATTTGTGTTTTGTACGACTGTGAGGAAAGGATACCTCACTCCAGGAGTGATTTTATGAAAAATAGGGCCATGCTGTATGAAAACAAACTTTATTACTGGCACAATATTAAAATAAGTTTAACATCACACCAGAAAACCTCTGACAATTAGCCCTTAAACAATGCTAATCAATACAGTGAATACAGTAACCCTTAACTGCTACCTTTATTCCCACTCAAACAACAAAAACACATCTCAGCTCTCAATCCACCGTTAAACAGTTAGCCCTCAGAGATGTTCTTTGAGAAAGGGAGATCTTGTGTCACTGTGTTAAAGAAAAGATCTGAATCTTGTCAGAACCATGCAGAAACTCTGGCTGTATTTCATCGGAAGATGTTTCAGCTTATTACAGCTCACCTTCTAATTCCACTCTTCTGCTTGGAAAGAAACTGCTAATCTAGCTCCAGGCATATCTTTTCAACTGAACTGAGATGCTTGACCTGTGCTCATATCTTCAACTAATTCTCAACTAAAACACTGCTTTCCTGCAAAAAGCCTGAAACCGTGGCTCCTCCCAGTACTGACATCATCTTACCAAGATGAAATCTAATTAACTCCACAGGGAATCCCCTTCATCCAAACAACTTTCCACTAGCCCATGTTTTTTACGATGCTTTAATTGCACCTCTGGCACCAAAACTTAGTTTTCTTTCAAACTAGGATTTCTTTTAGAAACTTGACTGCCGCTGTGACACACACTAACTCAGGTTTTTAACCCTGACTGCGCTAAATACCCAGAATACAAAAACTCTGAAATTCCTACAGTCATCAAATTACAAGCCGAGGCCAACGCCCTAGCTTGCAGCGTGGGGGTACCGGGAGTTTATCTACCAGAGGATTTCAGTGGCAGTTGAAGTCACCAACCACAAACGAGTTAATTGAAGCTAACTCTGCAAAATCCTTTATAATTAACTCCGGGGAGTAATCCGGTATTCCAGAAACATTCACTATTGAAACAACATCTCCATGCACCGAACCTCTAATGATCATATATCCACCTCCTTTGTCCTTGGTGCAGGTTTCAACCTTAAAAGTGATATTTTTATTAATAAGCATTTCCACACCCTTGCTACTAGACGAAATGGAGGCAAAAAACGTGGCCCACCCAATCCTGCCTCAATTTAAAGTGTTCCTCATCATCCAGATGGGTTTCCTGTAATAAAGCTTAAGAAAGGAGAAGATCTTTTTCCTTCTGATAGGGTGATGGATGCCCCGTACATTCCCTGAGAAAATTTGCAGATTGACTGCCGCCATTAGTTAGGCGACAGAGAGAACAGGAACAGATTTTCACACCACAATCGGGCGTGCGCCATTACCCCCTCCTCCAACTCACTTTACACCAGAGGCACCAAAGTCTCCCCAAACTGCTCCTTTCACAGATAAAAGCCCCGTCTGTACCAGAGTAGGATAAAGTCAACAACACATAAACCCTCCCATAATAACAAAAATACAAAGAATCACGAGCACAATAGACCCAAGGGGACATTCCTCAATAAGACTGAGGACCCGGAGGATTAACCCCACGGCCAGACTGTCGTTACCCTCAGGATACCTTCTCCAAAATGAGGAGAAGAAAAGTAACTTTTGTAAATTGTTTTTACAGGATATTAGAAGAGGAGGAATTACAGACTGAAATCTCAAACATCACGTCTCAATCTGACTGAGTCTCTCAATTCCTTGTAACTGAATATCACCGGACTTAGAATCTAGAAGGAGAAATGTTTGTCTTTTCTGTCCGCTTCAAAAGATCAGTGTGACTGGAAAAGCCCCGAGACACACACACCCGAGTGAGAGTGTTCCAGAGCACTGACCGTGGAAAGAGTTTGAACCAGTTACACAGACCAAAAAAAATTCACACCATTCACAGTCTGGAAAGACCGTACACGTGTTGTGTGTGTGGACGAGGCTTCAACTGATTGTCAAATCTGGAGAGACACGAGGACACCCCACCCTGGAGAAACGGTGGAAATGTGGGGACTGTGGGAAGGGATTCAGGGTTCCATCTGCACTGGAAGCTCATCGGCGCAGTCACACTGGGGAGAGGCCGTTCACCTGCTCTGTGTGTGGGAAGGGATTCATTCAGTTATCCGCCCTGCAGAAACACCAGCGAGTTCACACTGGGGAGAGGCCGTTCATCTGCTCTGAGTGTGAGAAGGGATTCACTCAATCATCCCACCTACGGACACACCAGCGTGTTCACACCGGCGAGAGGCCGTTCATCTGCTATGTGTGTGGGAAGGGATTCACTCAATCATCCGACCTGCGGAAACACCAGCGGGTTCACACTGGGGAGAGGCCGTTCATCTGCTCTGAGTGTGAGAAGGGATTCACTACTTTAAGGAGTCTGCAGATTCACCAGCTAGTACATACTGGGGAGAAGCCGTTCACCTGCTCTCAGTGTGAGAAGGGATTCAGTCAATCATCTGACCTGCGGACACACCAGCGAGTTCACACTGGGGAGAGGCCATTCATATGCTCTCAGTGTGAGAAGGGATTCGCTCAGTTATCCGCCCTGCAGTCACACCAGCGAGTTCACACTGGGAAGAGGCCGTTCACCTGCTCTCAGTGTGAGAAGGGATTCACTACTTCATCGAGCCTGCGGAGACACCAGCGAGTTCACACTGGGGAGAAGCCGTTCACCTGCTCTCAGTGTGAGAAGAGATTCACTCAGTCATCCGAACTACGGATACACCAGCGAGTTCACACTGGGGCGAGGCCGTTCACCTGCTCTCAGTGTGAGAAGAGATTCACTCGGTTATCCCACCTGCAGAGACATCAGCGAGTTCATACAGGGGAGAAGGCATTAACCTGCATTTAATGAGAAGGGATTCAGATATCGATACTCCCTCCAGGAACCCTCGTGAGTTCACACCTGGAAGAAGCCATTCACCTGCTCTGAGCATTCAATGATCCGGAGACACCAGCGGGTTATTTCTGGGAAGAGACCATTCATCTGCTCTCAATGTGGGGAGGGGTTATGTGATTCATCACACCTGTTGTGACTCCCAACAAGTTCACAATAAATTACAGATGTTGGCTCCGTTGTTATTGTTTCTGCTCTCACTGACATCCAGGACTGCATTCTGTTCATTCTGACATCTGGTGAATGGTGATGATTGGAGGGTTTCTTTCTGCTGGACTGGCCGGTCTAACACCTCTGCCTCCAGTGGGCTGACTATTTTTGAGCCTCGTTGCGATTACCTGGTTCCAAGTTTGACGAGGAGCACAGAATGAAAAGTTGTTTGCACGTTGGAAGATATTTAGTTCCCAAAGCAGCCATGTTGCCATGAAGATGGGTTATGGTGGTTACAGGGTTCTTTTGTCTAATTTATCTGGGTGTTTCTCGCATCTTTGTATCATTGGAACATAGAATCAGGAGTTGGCCATTCAGCCCGTCGAGCCTGCTCCACCATTCAATACGATCATGGCTGATCATCCACTTCAATGTCTTTTCCCCCACACTATCCCCATATCCCTTTGTGTTATTGGTGTTTAGAAATCTGTCAGTCTCTGTTTTAAACACACTCAATGACTGAGCTCCAACAGCCCTCTGGGGTAGAGAATTCCAAAGATTCACAACTTGTAGGTCTCTGTAGATATAATGATTGCCCTGTTCTATCCCCGTATCCCTGTTGGTTTCTTTCCCTCAAAAGCCCATCCCATTTTCTTTTGGAAACATTTCATCATCTCCGCTTCTACCCCCCTCCTCGGAAGTGGGTTTCAGGTATTTCCCAAATACTGCCAAACTCTGGTTCAAGTCTAAGATTTTCTTCAAATGTAAACGAGAATCAAAGGGCAAAGCAGGAGGCCATTAAGCCCACCATTCCCATGCTAGTTCTTTGAATGAACAATCTGATTGGTCCCATCACCCTGCAAGTTTATTTTCCTGCAGAATCTGTCCAGTTCCCTTTTGAAAGTTACAGCAGAATTTACTTCCTGCACCATTGTCAGGCAATGAATCCCAAATCACAAGAAGTCATTCTGTTTTAAATCAAATAGCAAAGGGGCTGGTTTAGCACACTGGGCTAAATCGCTGGCTTTTAAAGCAGACCAAGGCAGGCCAGCAGCACGGTTCAATTCCCGTACCAGCCTCCCCAAACAGGCGCCGGAATGTGGCGACTAGGGGCTTTTCACAGTAACTTCATTGAAGCCTACTTGTGACAATAAGCGATTTTCATTTCATTTCATTTCAAATACCTTCATGAGATACTGTGTTTGGAGTTTCACAGCGTATTTGAAATGCAGTGAAAGACATGATTGTTACATAAAATCAAGTCTCAGTCTTTATGAGTGATCTTCGTGAGTGGACCGAGTGTGATATATCCAAGTTTGGAAACTAGTTCTAAAAATAAATTACATTTATTTGAGCGGTATAGTAGTTAGCACTGTTGCCTCACAGCACCAGGGACCCATGTTCAATTCTGGCCTTGGTTACTGTCTGTGTGTGGTTTGTACATTCTCCCCGTGTCTGTGTGGGTTTCCTCCGAGTGCTCTGGTTGCCTCCCAGTCCTAAGATGTATGGGTTAGGGTGATTGGCCCTGATAAATTTCCCCCCCACCCCCCGTGTCCAGAGATGTGCAAGTTAGGTTATGGGGTTACTGGTGAGTGGATATGGGTGGAGTGCTCTTTGGAAGAGTCGGTGCCGACTCAATGGGCTGAATGGCCTCCTTTTGCACTCAAGGGATTCTGTATCTATTTCTATACCAACTTTCATGAACACAATCTCCTAAAGCTTTTTACAGCCTTTGAAGTACTTTTGAAGTGTAGTCACTGTTGTAATGTCCTCCCCTAATAGGCGCCGGAATGTGGCGACTAGGGGCTTTTCACAGCAACTTCATTGAAGCCTATTGTGACAATAAGCGATTATATTATTATAATGTCGGAAATTCTGGGTATGCCTCATTGATAATATTTTGTTTTAAAAATCAATCACTCGTCCATCTACACTGTTATGAGTAACAAGGTTAAGGAAACCATGTTAAACTCTGAAACGTGACTGGACCTTTATTTTAAAAATTCATTCTGTTCCAAACCAAAGCTGAGTGAGGCAAAATTGTTTCCAGTAACAAATTGTTCCAGAATTTTGTAAAGCTACAGAAGATCATATATTGCGAATGTCTGGCTCAAGTCGAAGACTCAATGTTCAATCCAATCTCGGTTAGTAAGAAAGAAAGGTATTGTCTTTCACAAAACTGTAATTTTCAACTAGTGGATATTGTATTAACCAAATATATTAATTAAAGATTACTGTATTAATTAGCTACCAGTCAGTAACAGATGACTGATTAAGTAATGAGCATTAATTGAGTTCCAATTAAATAATCAATAATGAATCAGTAGTTACAGTGAGAGACTCAGTTTTATTTGCTGTAAAAATGTAAAAGCTTAATTGCTGTGCTTGTAAAGAATGTGCAATGAGGATAAATGTACTGGCAAGAGAGACCTTCAAACTCTGATTAGCCTCAACATTTGAAACTGTTTGAATAAGGGATTGTATAGAATCAGATAAAGGGGTCGTATGAAACAGTTCTATTGTATTCCTGTCTGAGATAATGAAAGGTGGTGTCAGTAATTGGGGATCCAAATAAATTGATCCAGTGACAAAATTGACCAATTGTCATAGAACATACAGTGCAGAAGGAGGCCATTCGGCCCATCGAGTCTGCACCGACCCACTTAAGTCCTCACTTCCACCCTAACCCCGTAACCCAATAACCCTTCCTAACCTTTTTTTTGGACACGAAGGGCAATTTATCATGGCCAATCCACCTAACCTGCACGACTTTGGACTGTGGGAGGAAACCGGAGCACCCGGAGGAAACCCACGCAGACACGGGGAGAACGTGCAGACTCCACACAGACAGTGACCCAGCGGGGAATCGAACCTGGGACCCTGGCGCTGTGAAGCCACAGTGCTATCCACTTGTGCTACCGTGCTGCCCCACATGTTACAACAGGCCCAACTCTGACGTGAAGTAATGGTCACTTTGGGGATAAAAGCAGAGGTTCTGAAGGTCTTCCTTGCTGCCAAGTACTGAAGATTCTTGAGGCTGAGTTCCAAGGAAATTACTGTCAAAGGAGCCAGAGAGGGTTTTGCTTCTACAGCCTGATCACCCGCATGAAGTTGTAAAAGTCAATGTCTGAAAGTTTCTTTGAATAAACTTTTTAAATTTAACATCAAGAGAATTCTGCCTTTGCCTTAATTGCCTTGTCTGAACCAAAGTGAATTTATTAAATGGTAAGTTGGGGGTGGCTGAAATCAATAAAGTTCCAAATAACAAGTTCAGAAAACATTGGTGCAGCACGGTAGCCTTGTGGATAGCACAATTGCTTCACAGCTCCAGGGTCCCAGGTTCGATTGCGGCTTGGGTCACTGTCTGTGCGGAGTCTGCACATCCTCCCCGTGTGTGCGTGGGTTTCCTCCGGGTGCTCCGGTTTCCTCCCAGTCCAAAGATGTGCAGGTTAGGTGGATTGGCCATGATAAATTGCCCTTAGTGTCCAAAATTGCCCTTAGTGTTGGGTGGGGTTACTGGGTTATGGGGATAGGGTGGAGGTGTTGACCTTGGGTAGGGTGCTCTTTCCAAGCGCCGGTGCACTCGATGGGCTGAATGGCCTCCTCCTGCACTGTAAATTCTATGATAATCTATGATAAATCTTCAATTTAAAAACTTGCATTTCTATAGCACCTTTCACAACCACAGGACGTCCCAAAGTGCTTTACAGCCAATGAAGTACTTTTGAAGTGTAGTCACTGTTACAATGTAGGAAAAGTAGCAGCCAATTTACACACAGCAAGATCCCACACACAGCAATGTGATAATGAGCAGATGATCTGTTTTTAGTGATGTTGATTGAGGGATAAATATTGACCAGGACACCGGGGATAACACCCCTGTTCTTCTTCAAAATAGTGGCTGTGGGAACTTTTACACCCACCTGAGAGGGGCAGACAGGACCTCAGTTTCACATCTTATTTGAAAGAAGGCTGTTCTGACAGTGCAGCACTCCCTCAGTGCTGGGACGAGGAATGTTGGATGTGATTTTTGTCCTCAAGTCCCTGGACTGGGTTTTGAATCCACAACCTTCTGACTCAGAGGTGAGAGAGCTGCCCACTGAGCCACGGCTGACACTCGAGACAATACAAAGTTAGCAATGGAAAGTTACCCTTTAAAACCCCCCACCCTTTGTCTCCAGTGCCTAAATCTAATAATAAACACCCCAATATAAATAACGTGGATTTGACTGACAAATGTTTAAGTGTTGGTTTAGAGCCACAAGTTCTGACTTCCCATTTGAGCCTCGGGCACCTTTCTGTCTCTATTGCTCATGTCAATGACAGCCAGGCAATAGAGCTGAGGCTGAATTTAGCTAAGAATAACGGGGCCTGTGCGCAGTTGGGAAAATGCCATGGACGTCGCACTAATAGAGAGACAGGAAAGTGCTGGAGGACTGACTGGGAAATGGGCCTCCAACCAATTGTTATATCGGTCACTCGGAGCTAAAGAGAAACCTGTCTCTGTAAATACATATACAGGGAAGAGGCTGCAATGAAATCTGTCCCTTTTAACCTGCACAAAAGCAGGAGGCTCAGATTCACAGCTTGCGGGAGGAAACCATTCAGCCCACCGGGTCCCCGCTATCTCTTTGAGAGGACTCTCCCATTCCTCCAAATACTCTGCTCTTTCCCCAGAACCCTTACAAGTATTTACCATTTGGAAAGATACAACTGAATCTGCTTTCAGACATGTCAGAACAACTCACTGTGTCAATAAATAAAATAAAATCTCATTCCCCCCTCTGGCTCCTTTGCCAATTACCTCAGAGGGACTCACTTTCTGTTAAAGAGCCTGTCAACCCCTCTCACCCACTTTCCCTGAATGACATCAATCTAATCATGAAAAATCAAATGTTGTAATGATAAATGTTTATTAATGAAGCATAACATGGTTAAAAAAATCAGAAAATGACTTGAGGATCAAAGACAACCAGAGTAAAAGGATGTTCACAATGTTCTGGACCCAAATTGTTTCTCTTTAATTCATCTGCAGACTGTTCCCTGCCCTCTTTGTGGAACACCTCCGCTCAGTCCACAAGCATGACCCTGACCGTCCGCTTGCTGCCATTAGAATTCACCGCCTTGCTCTCAGGCTCACATTTCTGTCCTCGGCCTGCTGCAATGTTCTGGAGAAGCCCAACACAAGCTGGACCAACAGCCCCTCGTCTTCCCATGAGGCACTTTACAGCCTTCTGGACTCAACATTGAGTTCAACAACTTCACACCCTGAACTCTCTCCTCCATTTTGATTTGTTTGAGTGACAGTCTGCATCTTGTTTACATGTTTTGTTACTTCCAGACAGAGCTGTCCTTTATTCTGCCATTAACACTTACTCTGGACCAATGCTATATTTCTTTTTTTAAATTTCTTTAGAGTCTCCAATTATTTTTTTCCAATTAAGGGGCAATTTAGCGTGGCCAATCCATCTACCTGCATAACTTTAGGTTGTGGAGCTGAAACCCACATAGACATGGGGCGAATGTGCAAACTCCACACAGGCAGTGACCCGGGGCCGGGATCGAACCTGGGACCTCAGCGCCGTGGGCAGCAGAGCTAGCCACTGTGTCACCATGCCGCCCCAATGCTTTGTTTCTTTACTGCACCCAGTACCTCTCCCTTTGCCTTTTGTAACAGGACATTTTTGTCTTTTAATCTCACCCACCCTCTAACCAATCCCTGACTTTCCCTTTTGTTCTACCTGACCCTCCCCCTTTCTCACCAGCATCAAACCTATCACATTTCTCCCTCTCTTTAGTTCTGAAGTAGAGTTACATTGGATGTGAAACGTCAACTGTTTCTCTCTCCACAGATGCTGCCAGACCTGCTGCGTTTTTCCAGTTCTTTCTGAATTTATTTTCGATCTGTCTGTAGTTGGGGAAAAACACTATTTAGTGTCCAGGAGGATACGGAGTAAACCACTGAGGACTGAGATCAGGAGAAAGTTCTTCACCCAGAGAGCGGTGCGTCTGTGGAATTTGCTACCACAGGAAGCAGTTATGGCCAAAGCATTGTATGGTTTCAGGAAGGAGTTAGATAGAGATCTTGGGGTTGAAAGGATCAAAGGACACGGGGGGGAAAGCAGGAACAGGTTACTGAGTTGGATGATCAGCCATGATCAGAATGAATGGGAGAGAATGCTTGATGGGCCGAATGGCCTCCCCCTGCTCCTATTTTCCATGTTTCCATTTCAGTAGAAATTTGCACTCCTGTTCCGATCCCAGTTGACGTTATAACGGAACAGGAAAATCCCATAATGGAACCCTGGCTCAAAAGACTTTAACTTTTTAAAATCAGAATCACGGGGCTACTGATTAGTTTTATCAATAAGAAAAAAATTAAACATAAAAATGGATTATAATACAATCCTCCTTTACACCTCCTTCCGCTTCACCAATACACACAAGTTTTCAGAATCACATGGATGACAAAATACATTTGAAGCCCCAAGGATCTCATTGGCACAAAGTTAGTGTTTCCGGATTTCTCCTGAGAATCCCCCCAGATGACTGTCATATAAGAGTTTCCAAACTCCACTCCCAAAATACTTTTAAAAATATTCCCTTATAAGAATACCTTTACTTAGTGATCCACATTCCAAAATCCAGTCCAACTTTTCCAAAGGGGCCTTTTGACTCTATTTTTAGCAGTACATCCGGGCCAGGATTTTGGATCAACCCATTTATGATTTCACTGCTTTCATTGACTTTCACTGTTACTCAAATTCTGATATCCAACCAATACTTTGCAATTTGTTCATAGACGGTATTAACACATTTTAACAGTGAGGATTATTTTTAGGAAACGTTTGTCTTGTATTTTCACTAACCAATTCCTTCTCAGCTTTGTCTGATTCTTGAACAGAATCCTGTTCTCATTCCAGGTTTTCAGACCCAGCTATCCCTGAGTTTCCTCTGAATCTTTCCTGCACATTACTCCAATGTACAGCTTTTCTTATAGCAAAGCTGAGAGAGTTGGTTTCTCTCTCCAGCTTCTCCGAGCAGAGTTGGGAGCTGTTCACTGCTCTGTGATCTGATTCCAACTGCCTGCAACTACTGCTAGCTTTCAGCTATAAACTAAAGAACAAAAGAAAGCTGTTTGCTACTTTACAGGGCCTCTCTAGTTGTTAATCAATTATATTTCCTTTATGTGGAGCTATCTAAACACAACAGTATCTCAGGATGAAGCTAACCCCCACGCAGACAGCCTTTAACATCTAACTACAGCTCCCTTCGAGGCACAAAACTATAACTTTTTTCTAATGTTTATCCATACAAAAATAAATCCCTTAAAACTACCTTTGGTTACCTAATACTCTCAGTCTCAAAGAGCATCAGCCCACTGGAAGCAAAGTTGTGAGACCGGCCAGTCCAGCAGAGAGAAACCCTCCAACCCTCCCACTTCACCAAGTGTCAGAATGAACATGGTTCAGTCCTGGATGTGATTAACAGCAGCAATAACAGCAGAGTCCAACCCCTGTCATCATTTGTGAATTCGCTGGTGTGAAGAACTTTCTCCTAATCTCAGTCCTCAGTGGTTCACCCCGTATCCTCAAAATTCACTGGTGTTTCAATAGATCGGATGACCGAGTGAATCCCTTCCCACAAACCCTTCCCACAGGGCTACTTCCTGGTGTGAGTGCACTGATGTTCCATCAGTACCGAAGAACTTTCAAACCCATTCCCACAGTCAGAGCATTTAAAGGATCTCTCATTGGTTTGGGTGTCATTGTGTCTCAACACAATGGGTAAATGAGCGAATCCCTTCCCACACTCAGAGCAGGTTAACGGCCTCTCCCTGGTGTCTCATCAATTGGATTGCAGTAGTGAATCCCTTCCCACACTCAGCAGGTAAATGGTCTCACCCCAGTGTGAACTCGCTGGTGGATCAGCAGGTCGGGTGACTTAGTGAATGCTCTGTCTTACTTGCTCAATCCAGTTGCTCTTTTCCTTTTTATAAGTTTGTGGAAACTTTTGCTGTTGTTTTTTGATGCACGCTTTCTCTCGGACTCCAATTTCCAAGACATTTAATGATTTTGGAGAGGAAAGGGAGGTTGAAGATGGGGAGGTTGGAGAGGGTGGGATCAAGGGCTGGTTCTTCATGGAGAGGGTGATGTTAGCAGTTTGCAGAGTGAGATAGGAAGTGAGGGAACAGTGAAAACAATCAGCTCACATGGGGAACATGTCTGCTCAGTAACTTAGTGAGGATACGGTCAAGGGAGCAGGAGGTGGGTCTCATAGATTATCATAGATTATCATAGATTATCATAGATTATCATAGAATTTACAGTGCAGAAGGAGGCCATTCGGCCCATCGAGTCTGCACCGGCTCTTGGAAAGAGCACCCTACCCACGGTCAACACCGCCACCCTATCCCCATAACCGCACCCAACACTAAGGGCAATTTTGGAAACTAAGGGCAATTTATCATGGCCAATCCACCTAACCTGCACATCTTTGGACTGTGGGAGGAAACCGGGGCACCCGGAGGAAACCCACGCACACACGGGGAGGATGTGCAGACTCCGCACAGACAGTGACCCAAGCCGGAATCGAACCTGGGACCCTGGAGCTGTGAAGCAATTGTGCTATCCACAAGGCTACCGTGCTGTCTCGTGGACAAGGTGAGCTCAGAGGGCAAGAGGAGAGATAGGAGAAAATCTAAAGAAAGGTGGGAGGTCAAGGCTCAGGGAAGGATGACGTTTCGAGACAGTTTGAGCCGGTGGGTTAGTGGGAGGGAGGGAGGCAGCTGATCGATTGTCTCAGTCTCAGTGACAAAGAAGCACCACGAGCTCCTCACACCTGGAGGTGAAGATGGAGGAGACAGGAGAGGGACAGCACTTCAAACTTATGTTGGAGACATTAAAAAGACATGTCACACTATGTTTAATATAAAGCTGATTTATTTATCCTTTATCCAGAATATTAACCCCTAATTGAGCAGGAGTATATTAGCATCAGCAGAAACAGACCCAGTGAACACAATTGCGTCCTGGATGTTATCCACTGCAGAATCCAATCACAGTAATTACATGTGAACTCGCTGATGTATTAACAGGCTGGACAAACAATCAATCCCTTCCCACACTGAGCAGGTGAACAGCCTCTCTCCAGCATCAGCACACTGGTGAGTTGAGGTGATCGCCTGAACCCAGTCCCGTATGAGAGCACCTGAACGGTCGCTTGTCAGTGTGAAAACGTGGATGGGATATCAGTTCTCCCGAACCTCTACAGCACTCCCTGGAGGTGAGTGTTTAAACAGGTTATCAGTGTGACTGCGCTGGTGTTTCCGCAGTTTGGATAAATGAGTGAATCCTTCCCCACACTCGGAGCAGGTGAACGGTTTCTCCGCAGTGTGACTGCGTTGGTGTTTCCGCAGGTTGGATAAACGAGTGAATCTTTTTGCACACTCGGAGCAGGTGAACGGCTTCTCCCCAGTGTGAACCCGCTGGTGTGTCAGCAGGTTGGATGAATGAGTGAATCCCATCCCACAGTCAGAGCAGAGGAACGGCCTCTCCCCGCTGTGAACTCTCTGGTGGTTCAGCAGGTTGTATGAATGAGTGAATCGCTTTCCACATTCAGAGCAGATAAATGGCCTCTCCCCAGTGTGAATTCGCTGATGTGTCACCAGAGTGGATGACTGAGTGAATCCCTTCCCACACACGGGACAGTTGAACTGCCTCTCCCCAGTGTGATTGCGCCGATGAGCTTGCAGTTCAGATGGGTATCTGAATACCTTCCCACAATCTCCACATTTATATGGTCTCTCTCCAGTGTGAATGTGCTTGTGTTTCAACAGGCCAGAAAATCGCCTGTAGCCTTGTCCACACTCAGAGCACGTGTACGGTTTCTCCCCATTGTTAACGGTGCTTTTTCCTTCCATGTTAAAAATCTGATGATACTGACTTTACGATGAATTGGGCGACTCTGTCAGATCCTGATGTGAGTTCAAGTTTCCCGACTGCAAATCCTCCCCTTCGAACACCCTGTCAAATGGATTTAAAACAGAAAAAAAGGGAGTGAGAGAGAACCCACAAAAACAGAAAGGCAGGTTGTGAAATTGAGCTGAATGAATCTGGTCATTTGTGGGGCCGGCACTAGGAAAGGTGACCACGAAAACTGGTGGATTGTTATAAAAACACAACTGGTTCACTAATGTCCTCAGGGAAGGGAAGCTGCCACCTGGTCTGGGCCGAGACAAGACTCTGGGGGGGGGGAGGGGGGGGGGGGAAGTGGGAGGGGGAAGACTTTTTTTTAAATATAAATTTAGAGTACCCAATTCATTTTTTCCAATTAAGGGGCAATTTAGCGTGGCCAATCCACCTACCCTGCAGATTTTTGGGTGGTGGGGGCGAAACCCACACAAACACGGGGAGAACGTGCAAACTCCACATGGACGGTGACCCAGAGCCGGAATTGAGTCTGGGACCTCAGCGCCGTGAGGCAGCAATGCTAACCATTGTGCCACCGTGCTGCCCCAGGGAGGGGGAAGACTTGAGGGAGTGGATTTTATATATCTTGAACTCGACCAGAGCTTTCATGTTACATCCAAAACCCTTCACCTGGAGATTATGTGAATGCTATCATCTCCAAGTGTCCCTCCAAGTCAGAAAACTTCCCGAATTGTCTGACTCAGTACTGGATAAGCAGAAATGCCCTCCATTTAAACATTGGGAAGAGGAAAGCAATCAACTTCCGTTTCTGTTACAAACCCCACTCCCTAGTTATTCTCTCCATTGCAACTCTGAGGCTGAACCAGTCTGTTCATAATCTGGTTGTCAAATTTCATCCCAAATTGAGTTACTGACTACACAGCACTAACATTGTCTATTTCCACCTCAGTAACATTGTCCCGATTTGCTGCTGCCTCATCCCATCAGCTGCTGAAATTCATTCATTCCTTTGTCACCTCAAACCTTAACTACTCTAATGTTCCCCTTGCCAGCCTCTCAGATTCAACTCCACATAAGGTCACACCAAACTCTGCTGCTTGTGTGCGTATTCACACTAATACCTATTTATCCAGCACCTGGAGTGACAAACTCCAATGGAGAAACATAGAAAATAGATGCAGGAGGAAGCCATTCGGCCCTTAAAGCCTGCTCGACCCTTCATTATCATCATGGCTGATCATCAAGTTCAATACCCTGATCCCACCTTCCCTCCCACCCCCCCACCCATATCCCTTCCGCCCCAAGAGCTCTATCTCATTCTTTTCTCAAAATTTCACAACGTTTTGGCCTCAACTATTTTCTGTAGTAGCGAATTCCACAGATTCACCACTGCCTGGGTGAAGAAATTTCTCATCTCAGTCCTAAAAGGTTTACCCCTTATCCTCAAATTATAAACCCTAGTTCGGTCTCCCCCACCATCGGGAACATTCTGAATCTATCCTGTCTAATCCTGTTAGAATTTTCTAAGTTTCTATGAGATCCCCTCTCACTCTTCTAAACTCCAATTAATATAATCCTAACTGACTTATTCTCTACTCATATGAAAATCCCGCCATCCCAGGAATCGGCCTGGTAAACCTCCGCTGCTCTCCCTCCATAGCAAGAACATCCTTCCTCAGATAAGGATACCAAAACTGCACACAATACTCCAAGTGTGGGCTCACCAATGCCGTATACAATTGCAGTAAAACATCTCTATTCCTACACTCGAATCCTCTCGCTATGAAGACCAACATACCATTTGCCTTCTTTACTGCTTGAATGCCTGCCACTGCCTTGCGAGGTGGGGTAGATGGTGGGAGGTCTTAATGACGAAACCGTTGACAGGGGGAAATGGGAAAAATCTCTTGAGACTGGACTGTGGAAGGATTGTGGAAACTGGAGCCATGTGCGTTTTAGGGGTGCCAAGTGGATACCATTTACATGGTGGAGGAGGCCAAAGAGTTGTCCAAAAACAAAAATATACTCTTGTAACATTCCAGATATAAATATTTGACTTACACTCTGCCTATTCTACCTGCCAACAGTGTGCAAACAGCTCCATCGGACCTCATGCCGTTCCCAGACACTCCATGCTGGTACCCAACATATAAACACTAAACCTCTGTCTAGCTCCACTCCCCTGAAGCCTACCTCCCTAACCCTAACTACCTTTGCACAGTCAGAAGTCCCTCTCATCAAACTTCCTCACCACTCACTCAGAAGCCCTTCAAACCCCCTCCCCTTCTCACTCAGAGGTTCCTCTCTTCAGAAGTGCTCCCCCGCTCACTCCAACTGCTCCTGCGCGCTCACAATCTACTTTCCCCAATCTTTGTTCCCCATTCCCTGTGGCTATTATTTAGATCCAAAACATTAACTGTTTCTCTCCACAGATGATGCCAGCCCTGCTGAGTTTATCCAGCATTTTATGTTTTTATTTCACATTAGGGCAGCACAGTAGCACAAGTGGATAGCACTGTGGCTTCACAGCGCCAGGGTCCCAGGTTCAATTCCCTGCTGGTTCACTGTGCGGAGTCTGCACGTTCTCCCCGTATCTGCATGGGTTTCCTCCGACCGTCCAAAGACGTTCAGGTTAGGTGGATTGGCAATGATAAGTTGCCCTTAGTGACTAAAAAAGGTTAGGAGGGGTCATTGGGGTACGGGGACAGGGTGGAAGTGAGGGTTTAAGTGGGTCAGTGCAGACTCGATGGGCCGAATGGCCTCCTTCTGCACTGTATGTTCTATGTCCTATTACCAACATCTGCAGTATTTTGCTTTAATTTGAACCTTCTGGGCAACCAATCCGGGAAGCCAAAGGCCAACCAATAAAGGCAGTGAAAGGCCAATCTGGGCAGTGGAATGTTCTCCAGCTGTCTCTTTCCAGCCGTTTCGTTTTGAGCGTTGTCATCATCCGGGTCGCTGGCCCCCTGAAGCCCCGCCCACTCTACCCGCAAATCCGCGCGTGCGCATTGCTGCCCACCGAAACAAGATGGCGTGCGCTAACTCGGGCCTGTTCCCGGGAACAAAGCCCTGGCGTAGAAAGTACGGGATCTGCAGGTTTCTTCCGGGTCTTGCAGCCTGAGCGAGTATTTTATAAAGCCTCTGCTCCCTCCCCACCCGGACTCCGTCTCCATTCCTCCCTCTGCCACACCGACTCTCACCTACCGAAAAATCTATCTACTGCATCCGCAGGGTTCCGAGCAAAGTGACACTGCGCATGCTGTCGATAAAGCCTCGCACTGCGCCTGCGCATAGGGCTCCAGTGGGCTGAATAGGGCACATTCACATACGCCGGGGATGCTGGGTAAGAACAGCACCATTGAAACCCCAAAACGGGAGTAGAAAATGTTACCTAATTGAAATAATTCTGCTATCTTCTATTTACCAATGTGGTTTAAATGGCTGCTCTCCTAAGAGAGAACATTGAGCTTTTAAAGGTTTCCCTCGGCTCCCCTTCACCGTAAAGTAATGAGTCTCGCTGCATTCAATATCAGAATAACTGGTTCCTCTCCTTATTCCTTGAAACTGAATATTTTTTCAAAGCACCTCCCAAAGTCACCACCTCCACTACCTGGAAGGACAAGATGTGGAGATGCCGGTGTTGGACTGGGGTGAGCACAGTAAGAAGTCTCACAACACCAGGCTAAACACGTTTGTTTCAAATCACTAGCTTTTGGAGCACTGCTCCTTCCTCAGGTAGAAGGACAAGGGCGGGAAACACATTGGACTTGCAATTTAACTCCAAGCCACACACCAAGTTCCTTCCCTGTCGCTGGGTCAAAATCCTGGCACTCCCATCCTAACAGTCTGAGCTTGTACCTTCACCACATACACTGCAGTGGTTCAAGAAGGTAGCTTGACAGCATCTTCTCAAGGGCAATTAGGGATTGACAATTTAAAAAACTGGCCTGGCCAGAGATTCCCACACCCTGTGACAAAATAAAAATAAAAATAATTCACTGTATTATAGAATGAGGCAGCATAGATGGAAGTTACTTGGCTATCATGTCTGTGCCAGGTCTATGGAAGATCTATCCAATTAATTCCACAACCTAGCTGTCACTGTCAAAACAATATATCTCGCTGTAGCAATGAAAATTATGGAAATGTTTTTTCAATTGGATACTTCTCAGACACACTCACCCCTGTGTATTAAGCAGAAATCAAGGGTTCACTGGTTAGTTGTTTTTTTAAATTTAGAGTACCCGATTATTTTTGTCCAATTAAGGGGCAATTTAGCATGGCCAATCCACCTAACCTTCACATCTTTGGGTTGTGGGGATGAAACCCACGCAGACATGGGGAGAATGTGCAAACTCCACACAGGCAATGACACGGGGTCAGAATTGGTCCCGGGTCTTCAGCGCCGTGAGGCAGCAGTGCTAACCACTGTACCACCATGCCGCCTGTCTAGTTATTTAAGCATACAAAGTACTTGGTCGAGTTTAATTCAATAATTCTTCAAACCACACATACCATAGTGATATAATAAAGGGCCAAGTAAAGGGAGTGACAGAATAGATTAATTATGGAGTTACAAAGCACATACCATTCAAGTAGGGGCAGCATAAAGACAAGTGGTAGTTGTAGGGAATTCTATAATTACGGGATAGAAAGCATCCTTTGAAAGCAGGATTGAGAGCCCCACATGGTATGTTGCCTGACCGGTGCTAGGGTGAGGGACATCAATAACCAGCTTGAAAGGATATTGGAGAAGGAGGGGGTGGATCCAGTTGTTGTGGTCCACGTTGGGACAAACAACATAGGCAAGACTGGGAAAGAGGACCTGTTGGGGGAATATCAGGCACTAGGAACTAAATTAAAACAAGTCCTCAAGGGTCATAATCCCTGGATCACTATCTGAGCCATGTGCAAATTGGCATAGGGATTAGAAAATTAGGGAAGTAAACACTGAAGGAGTGGTTCGGGAAAGAGCGGTTTCATTTCATGGGGCACTGGCATCAGTATTGGGACAGGAGGTCTGTACCATTGGGACGGTCTCCACCAGAACCGGTCTGGGACCAGTGTCCACGTGGAAAAGATAAATAGGGAGGTCACAAGGACTTTAAACTAGCTAGTGGGGCGGGTAGGGGAAACGGGAAGTAAATGGTTAATGGAAAGCAAAGCAGCAGGTTAGCACATGGGAAGGTGGGTTCAACTACATCGAACGGTATGACAAAAGATAAAGGGAAGAACTCAGATGTTATTAATGGGAGGTGCCTCAAAAATAAGGTATAACAAGCATTCAAAACAAGACAAATGTGTTGACGGCACAGATCATCGCAAATGAATCTGATTTAGTGGCCATTACAGAGACACGGTTGCAAAATGCTCATGACTGGGAGTTAAATATCCAGGTGTATCAGACTATTCGGAAGGACAGACACAAAGGTAAGGTGTAGCTCTGATATGTAAGGCTGGCATCAGGGTGGCAGTGAGAGATGATATAGAGAAAAAGGTTGAATCCATTTGGATAGAAATTAGAAAATAATCTTTATTATTGTCACAAGTAGGCTTACATTAACACCGCAACAAAGTTACTGTGAAAATTCCCTAGTCGCCGCACACTGGCGCCTGTTCGGGTACACAGAGGGAGAATTCAGAATGTCCAATTCACCCAACAGCACGTCTTTTGGAACTTGTGGGAGGAAACAGGAGCATCCGGAGGAAACATATGCAGACCACAGAGAGAACGTGCAGACTCCGCACAATTCCCAAGCGGGAATTAAACCTGGGACGCTGGTGCTGTGAAGCAATAGTGCTAACCACTGTGCCACCATGCCGCCCATAGTAAGGAGTAAGGCGAATAGTAAGGAGAAACGTTCACTGATAGGCGTAGTCTATAGGCCACCAAATAATAACATCCCAGTGGGATGGGCAATAAACAAAGAAATAACCAATGCATGTAAAAATGGGACGACAATTATCATGGGGGATTTTAATCTACATGTCGATTGGTCAAACCAGTCGGCCGGGGCAGCCTTGAGGAGGAGTTCACCGAATGTATCCGCGATAGTTTTCTTGAACAGTATGTAATGGAATCTATGAGAGAGCAAGGTATCCTAGATCTGGTCCTGTGTAATGAGACAGGATTGATTAATGATCTCATAGTTAGCGATCCTCTCGGAAGGAGCGATCATAGTATGGTTGAATTTAAAATACAGATGGGGTATGAGAAGGTAAAGTCAAAAACCAGTGTTTTATGCTGAAACAAAGGAAACTACAATGGGATGAGGGAGGAGTTGGCTAAGGTAGATTGGGAGCAAAGACTTTGTGGTGGGACATTTGAGGAACAGTGGAGGACTTTCTAAGAGATTTTTCACAGTGCTCAGAAAAAATATATACCAGTGAAACGGAAGGGCTGTAGGAAAAAGGAAAATCAGCCATGGATATTTAAGGAAATAAAGGAGGGTATCAAATTGAAAGAAAAGGCATACAAAGTGGTAAAAATTAGTGGGAAACTAGCGGATTGGGAAATCTTTAATGGTCAACAGAAATCCACGAAAAAAGCTATAAAGAAAAGTAAGATAGATTAGGAGAGTAAATCAGCTCAGAATATAAAAACAGACAGCAACGTTTCTACAAATATAGAAAACAAAAAAGAGTAGCTAGGGTAAGCATTGGTCTTTTAGAGGATGAGAAGGGGGATATAACAATGGGAAATGAGGACATGGCTGAGGCATTGAACATGTATTTTGTGTCAGTTTCCACAGTGGAAAAAACAAATGACACACCAATGATTGATGGCAAGGAGGCGATGGCAGGTGAGGACTTGGAATCGATCATTATCACTGAAGAGGTCGTATTGGGTAAGCTAATGGGGCTAAAGGTAGACAAGTCTCCTGGCCCTGATGGAATGCATCCCAGGGTACTAAAAGAGGTGGCGGGGAAATAGCAAATGAGCTCATGGTAATTTACCAAAATACGCTGGTCACTGGGGCGGTTTCGGCAGATTGGAAAACAGCAAATGTGATGCCACTGTTTAAAAAAGGAGGTAGATAAAAGACGGGTAACTATCGGCTGGTTAGTTTAACTTCTGCAGTGGGGAAAATGCTTGAATATGTCATTAAGAAAGAAATAGCGAGGCATCTGGATAGAAATTGTCCCATTGGGCAGACGCAGCGTAGGTTCATGAAAGGCAGGTCATGTTTGACTAATTTAGTGGAATTCTTTGAGGACATTATGAGTGTGGTGGACAACAAGGGACCAGTGGGTGTGGATTTCCAGAAGGCATTCAACAAGGTACATGGATATAAATAAGATAGGAGCAGGAGGACGACTTTTGGTCCTTCAAGCCTTCTCCGCCATTTATCACGATCATGGCTGATCATCCAACTCAGTAGCCTAATCTTAAGGTGCCGCACAAAAGGCTGCTGCATAAAATAAAAATGCATTGCGTTACAGGTAATGTATTAGCATGGATAGAGGAGTGGTTAATTGACAGAATGCAGAGAGTGGGGATAAATGGGTGTTTTTCTGGTTGGCGATCAGTGGGTAGTGGTGTCTCTCAGGGATCAATGTTGGGTCTGCAATTGTTCACAATTTATCATAGAATGTACAGTAGAGAAGGAGGCCATTCACCCCATTGAGTCTGCACCAGCTCTTAGAAAGAGCACCTTACCCAGGCCCACATCTCCACCCTATCCCCATTATCCAATAACCCCACCCAACACTAACGGCAATATTGGACAATAAGGGCAATTTAGCATGGCCAAGCCACCTAACCTGCACAACTTTGGACTGTGGGAGGAAACCAGTGCACCTGGAGTAAACCCACACACACACAGGGAGAATGTGCAGGCTCGGCACAGTGACCCAAGCCGGGAATCGAACCTGGGACCCTGTGAAGCAATTGTGCTAACCACTATGCTACCGTGCTGCCCATAGATGATTTGGAGTTCGGGATCAAGTGTAGTGTGCTAAAGTTTGCAGATGACACTTGCTGGAGCCAAGTGTGCAGAGGACACTGAAAGTCTGCAGAGGGATATAGATAGTTTAAGTGAGTGGGCAAGGATCTGGCACGTGGAGTACAATGTTGATAAATGTGAGGTCATCCAGTTTGTAGGAATAACAGCAAAATGGACTATTATTAAATGGTAAAATATTGCAGCATGCTGCTGGGCAGAGAGGCCTGGGTGTCCTCGTGCATGAATCGCAAAACATTGGTTTCTAGCTGCAGCAATTAATTCAGAACACAAATGGAATTTTGGCCTTTATAGAGGGATGGAGTTTAAAAGCAGAGAGGTTATGTTGCAGCTGAAGAGGGTGCTGGTGAGGCCACACCTGGAGTACTGTGTACAGTTTTGGTCTCCTTACTTGAGAAAGGATGGACTGGCATTGGAGGGTGTGCAGAGGAGATTCGCTAGGTTGATTCCAGAGTTGAGAGGATTAGTTTAAGTGGAGCTGAGTCCACAAAAAGATCAGGCATAATCTCATTGAATAGCAGAGCTGGTTCGAGGGGCCAGATGGCCTACTCCTGATCCTAGTTCTTATAGGTGGGCCTTATATCCATGTAGACCTGCTGATTAGATATCATTTAGACTCCAAACTTCAATCTTGAAATTAAATATACAATTAAAGTAAAGCCATTTTCAAATTCTTTTTTTTAAACATAAATTTAGAGTACCCAATTAATTTTTTCAAATTAAGGGGCAATGTCGCGTGTTCAATCCACCTACCCTGCACATCTTTGGGCTGTGGGGGTGAAACCCACGCAAACACGGGGAGAATGTGCAAACTCCACACAGACAGTGACACAGAGCCGGGATCGAACCTGGTACCTCAGCGCCGTGAGGCAGCAGGGCTAACCACTGCGCCACCGTGCTGCCCACCATTTTCAAATTCTAATATTCTCAACACCTTCCTGGGACATTGGAAACCAAAAGTTGAACCACTTTCAGCAGAGCAGCCTTTCCGCTTATCGACACAGTCGTCCCAGTCAAATAACCTGAGGTTCCCTTTAATCATGAACCAATCAGGCCACTTCAGGTTTGATAGCAGCAAAATTCAGAGAAGGTCACGTGACTCCCCCTTAATTCCTCCATTTTAATCAAAATTAAAAACAGTTGTACAATATAACAATCTTAGAACACATCACATTTGTCAGTCAAATACATATTATTTATGCTGGGGTGTTTATTATGAGATTTAGGCACTGGAGGCAAAGGGTGGGGGTTTTAAAGAGTAACCTTCCCTTCCTAACTCTGTATGTCTATAGTGTCAGCCGTGGCTCAGTGGGTCGCTCTCTGACCTCGGTGTCAGAGGTTGTGGGTTCAAATCCCAGTCCGGGGACCCGAGGAGAAAAATCAAAACCAATTGTCTGAGTGCCATCACCGAGGGAGTGCTGCACTGTCAGAGGTGCCGTCTTATGAATGCGTTGTCAAGCAGAGAACCCATCTGCTCTCTCAAGGGGATGTTAAATAAATCATGGAGCCAACATTTCTGACTTGTCGCCAACTATCAGAATGAACAAGTTGCAGTCCTAGATGTGATGAACAGCAGAATTCAACCCCTGTCATCACTTGTGAACTCGCTGGTGTGACAGCAGGTGGGATAACTGAGTGAAGCCCTTCCCACATTCAGAGCAGGTGAATGGTCTCTTCCCCAGTGTGAACACGCTGGTGCCTCAGCAAGTGGGATGAATCAAGGAATTGCTTCCCACATTCAAAGCAGCTAAAAGGCTTCTCCCCAGTGTGGATTCGCTGATGTGTCCGCAGGTCAGATACCAGAGTGAAACTCTTCCCACACTCAGAGCCTTTCCCCAGTGTGAAATTGTTGGTGTGTGAGCAGGTTAGATGAATCAGTGAATCCTTTACCACACTGAGAACATATGAACGGTCTCCAGTGTGAAGTCGATGGTGTCTCAGCAGGCTGGATGACTGAGTGAATCCCTTCCCACACTCTGAACAGGCGAATGGCCTCTCCCCCGTGTGAACTCGCTGGTGTTTCCGGAGGGTGAATGAAACACTGAATCTTTGCCCACACTGAGAGCAGATGAATGGCCTCTCCCCAGTGTGAACTCGCTGATGTGTCTGCAGATTGGAAGATGTACTGAATCCTTTCCCACATGTGGAGCAGGTGAACGGCCTCTCCCCAGTGTGAACACGTTGATGCATTTCCAGGTTAGAAAGGGATTTAAATCCCTTCCCACATCTGGAGCAGGCGAACGGCCTCTCACCAGTGTGACTGTGTTGATGAATTTCCAGCACAGATGGGGATCTGAATCCCTTCCCGCAATCCCCACATTTCCACTGTTTCTCCATGTTCGGGTGCCCTGATGCCTCACCAGGTTAGACAATCAGTTGAAGTCTCAAACAAAACATGGGTACGGTCTCTCTCAACTGTGAATGGTGCGGTGATTTTTCACACTGTGTAACTGGTTAAAGCTCTTTCCACAGTCAGTGCACTCGAACACTCTCACTTGGGTTCCTGTGACTCAGTGCTTTTCCAAACACACAAATCTTTTGAGACAGGCAGAACTGACAAATATTCTTCCTTCTAGGTTCAAATATTCCGTTCCCGATTAATTGAGTGACACTGTCAGGAGGTGATATTTGTGTTTGGAAATTCTCGTCTAATATCCTGTAAAAGGAGTTTTCAAAATTAATTCACTGTCAGTACAGGATAGAAATTTAGAACAGACAATTCTAGTTTCTGCTGAAGATTCTTTCCTCTCTCACAAATCACCATCCCACACACACTCCCTCCATTCTCACTCTCCTGTATCTAATATTCACCCTTCCAGTTCTCTTGAGGGTGCTGATTCAGGCTGATTGACAGATCCCTGCTTCCTATCCTGGACACAGAGACCCGAAAATCTTTGCGCAGGCTAGCCAGACAGATATATGTCTATATTACTGGACTAAAATGATTAATGTATAGAATTGTTTCAGCTGCTTGAGATACAGGGGATTGTCATTGATCACGACTCTGAAGTTGTTGCCTATAAGGGTAGTCAAGCAAAGACGATCAATAATTTCCCAATTAAATTGGATGGTCGATACAAGGTTGCAGAATGGGGCCCACTCGAGACTGACAGAATTGCTTGACAGAGTTGGCATCGAATCGAGGTGTGCAATGGACTTCTTCAATTACTCTATAACTGGAAATATATAACACAGCTACAGTACTATATTACAAGACAAAATAATAAATATATTTTATTACACAACCATAAATATCTAATTTGTACAATATAACACTGGACATATCTCCGTCCAATATTGATTTACTGTCCCCTCGGTAGGTTCTGGGTTTAGGGAGATAGGGCGGGGGGGGGGGGGGGGGTAGGTTTAGGTAGGGTGCTCTTCATTGGGTCCGTGCACACTCGATGGGCCAAATGACCTCCTTCTGCACTGTAGGAATTCAATGGTATTCAATGGTTCTGTTCTATTCTATCTCCTGGGGAAATCATTGAACATTAGCAAAGAGATCATCCTTTTAGCCCAACAAATAAACGTGTCAAGCTGAGGGAGCAAAGGATGTCAAATTCTTTAAGAGAGAGAGAGACCTGGGCCAAGCTTTGCAGAGTCTGCACCCTCCCTGGATTCACTTCCTTTCCCTTCAGTTGCTGCAAGTCACCAATTAAAGGTCAGAATGAGAAAATAAATGGAAAGGGGGAGAAAAGAAAGTGTTTTACTCACAGATGTTGGAGACAGGAGGATGTTTCAGTTTCTGTGACACATTCGCATTCGCACAACGTCCACGCTGATTGGCTGGAGGACCAGAGTCCTTCTGGACCTCCAACTTTTCCCACTGGTCAAGACCTCAGCAGAAAGATCAGGGGTGGGCTAATACCTGCACATGCGCAGCTTCATCTCTCCCTTGGACATGCGCATCACTGCTTCTGGGCTGGGACACGAGTGTGCAAGCGCTGTTGTCGAATTGTTTGGATCATGCACATTGGGCCTGTTCGTCCCGGACATATCGAAGGACAGCGGCGAGGTGGGTGGGAGACTTTGGAAACAGTTCCGCAAAAGCAATTTAATAATTGGCAACTTCCTGGTTCGCAGCTGCGGGGCTTCTCCCACCCGGTACCAGGCCCAGGTTAACGATCGCCATCTTTATTCAGCGAACGGAGGATGGCGGCTGGGAATAAACAATGACGAAACGTCTCGCCCCTCATTCACTCTGATTGGCTGGAGGACCAGCCGCCTGATTTAGTCCTCCAGGCCCACCCCTCCGTCCTATTGGTCCAGATGGGGGAAGGGAACAAACAACCAGGTTTCAGCCTAAAACTTCCTCCTCTGTGCAACATCTTTTCTCCCCCTTTCCTTTTCTCTTAGTCTGGGAGGACATTGGTGACTTGCACAACTGAAGGGAAAGGAAGTGAATCCAGGGAGGGTGCAGACTCCGGAAAGGTTGGCCCAGGTCTCTCTCTCTCTTAAAGACATTGACATCCTTTGCAGTGTTCCATAGTTACTAGAATAATCTGTTCTGAATTTCTATCTTGCAATGATAGAGATGGTTTTGGTAAACTCCTTTTACAGGATATTAGAGGGGGAGAATTTACAGACAAAATGTCAAGATGTGACAGAGTCACTTAATTGGTCACTGTGCAGAGTCTGCACGTTCTCCCTGTGGCTGCGTGGCTTTCCTTCGGATGCTCCGGTTTCATCCCACAAGTCCCGAAAAGTGTGCTGTTAGGTGAATTGGACATTCTGAATTCTCCCTCTGTGTACCCAAACAGATGCCGGAGTGAGGCGATTCGGGGATTTTCTCAGCAACTTCATTGCAGTGTTAATGTAAGCCTCCTTGTGACAATTATCAAGATTATTATTAGATTATGATTCTTGGGAGCTGAATATCATCGGCCTTGACGCACAAGGAAGAAAAGTTTGTCCTCTTCAAATGGCTTGAAACATGGTGTTAATGGAAAAACATGAGATAATGAAAAATGAAATGAAATGAAAATCACTTATTGTCACAAGTAGGCTTCAATGAAGTTACTGTGAAAAGCCCCTAGTCGCCACATTCCAGCGCCTGTTCGGGGAGGCTGTTACGGGAATTGAACCGTGCTGCTGCCTTGTTCTGCATTACAAGCCAGCTGTTTAGCCCACTGTGCTAAACCAGCCCCTGTGCTAAACCAGAATATGCTCTGGGTGGGGTACTTCAATGTCCATCACCAAGAGTGGCTTGGTAATACCACCACAGACCGAGCTGGCTGGGCCCCAAGGGTCATAGCTGCTAGACTGGGACTGCAGCAGGTGGTGAGGGAACCAACAAGTGGGAAACACATACTTGACCTCATCCTCACCAATCTGCCTGCTGCAGATGCATCTGTCCATGACAGTCTCGGTAGAAGTGACCACCACACAGTCCTTGTGGAGACAAAGTCCCGTCTTCACATTGAGGATATACTCTCCATTGTGTTGTGTGGCACTACCACTGTGCTAAATGGAATGGACTTTAAACAGATCTAGCAACTCAAGACTGGGCATCCAGGCCATCACCAGCAGCAGAATTACATTCAGCCACAATCTGCAACCTCATGGCCCGGCTTAGCCCCCACTCTACTGTGATGATCCTTGTGTAGTCCTCCTAGATGACTAAAAGTCATAGTGTTGACAAAGAACATCAGACTATGTATTTGAAACAAAACTAGTTTACTTTACACTACTTCAAATGGTTCCCACACTTTACTAAGTGTACACACTTTACAATAGCTAATAAAACAACAGTATTAGATCTATGCACAGAAATCTATATCTTTCTAATACAGCTAACACACTACCTCGACCTTTCACTAACCTTCTCAACCTTCTCCCAGAATTCCTGGCGATACCGCCTTTTATATGACTTCTCTGGTGCCATCTAGTGTTGAGATACATGAACATCATCTTGTTAACCCTTTACACTCCTTGCATATCGTTACAACATTAACCCAGGATTTTAACCCTTACTGCACCAAATACCTATATTACAATATATCTGAAATACACTCATCACTGGGCTCATTGTCCCAAGTGTCGAATTGATTTATAGAAATCCTGTGGTGTTCTCACTGGGACAGGCACCTATTAGTATGTTTTGAAAAATAAACTACTTGTTTATGTTTTCGCAGTGGCTTCAAAAGCTTGCAACACAGTTAATAAAATGCGCACAAACTGACACATAGCCTTAAACTAATACAGAAATTACAGTCATTTCAGATTAAAATGTATCATCCGTGTGTATAAATTCAGTGCATAAAGATGATCAGGGTGTAAATGTTGAGAGAGCAAATTACAGCATGACACATTCAATGAATACATGTTTGTAAGTAATAGGAGTTAAAATAACTAAAGAACTATGAAAACTGACTGGAGAACTTAAACTCTTTTAAGTTCAGTGAATACAGTGAATGGTAGAACCCTCAAGAGTATTGAAAGTCAAAGAGATCTAGGAGTACAGGTCCACAGGTCATTGAAAGGGGCAACACAGGTGGAGAAGGTAGTCAAGAAGGCATACGGCATGCTTGCCTTCATTGGCCGGGGCATTGAGTATAAGAATTGGCAAGTCATGTTGCAGCTGTATAGAACCTTAATTAGGCCACACTTGGAGTATAGTGTTCAATTCTGGTCGCCACACTACCAGAAGGATGTGGAGGCTTTAGAGAGGGTGCAGAAGAGATTTACCAGAATGTTGCCTGGTATGGAGGGCATTAGCTATGAGGAGCGGTTGAATAAACTCGGTTTGTTCTCACTGGAACGAAGGGGGTTGAGGGGCGACCTGATAGAGGTATACAAAATTAGGAGGGGCATAGACAGAGTGGATAGTCAGAGGCTTTTCCCCAGGGTAGAGGGGTCAATTACTAGGGGGCATAGGTTTAAGGTGTGAGGGGCAAGGTTTAGAGGAGATGTACGAGGCAAGTTTTTTACGCAGAGGGTAGTGGGTGCCTGGAACTCGCTACCGGAGGCGGTGGTGGAAGCAGGGACGATAGTGACATTTAAGGGGCATCTTGACAAATACATGAATAGGATGGGCATAGAGGGATACGGACCCAGGAAGTGTAGAAGATTGTAGTTTAGTCGGGCAGCATGGTCGGCACGGGCTTGGAGGGCCGAAGGGCCTGTTCCTGTGCTGTACATTTCTTTGTTCTTTGTTCACAAACCAAAGGTGGTTATATACTGTGACAGAAAGTGACTGCTTCTTTCCAGAAACTACAAGTTAAAAGTTAAACTAATTTAAGTCACACGGCTGAAGGTTTGAAACCTCACAGTTGTTTTCTTCATACAACAGGGCCTCGAACTGAAGTGTAACTTAATTTTCAATGGCTGGGGAGCTAACGGTTCCAGACCTTAGCTCATCCAACCTTTATGGGATTTGCAGCAGTTGCTCTGTAATTAGACCGTTAAAGTGTAACTTTGTCCTGGTCTCAATCCATGTGATGTATTTCACTTGTCCACTTTGGCAAGAAGAATAGAAAATCAATATTCTTGTGATCTTATGAGACGAAGTCCCACCTTCATACGGAGGATACCCTCCATTGTCCTGTGTGACACTATCACTGTGCTAAATGGGGTAGATTCAGAACACATCTCGATAAAAACAGGGTACCCATGAGGTGCTGTGGGCCATCAGCAGCTTAATATTCAATCACAACCTAACCTTATAGGCCGGCATATCCCTCACTCTACATTGGGAGCACACAAAGCAAGTGTGGAATACAAGGGAAGTAGAAAGAAACTTAAGCAAGGAGTCTGGAGGGCTAAAAGGGCTCATGAAAAGTCATTGGCCAGCAGGATTAAGGAAAATCTCAAGGCTTTTTAATTTTAATAATCGTCATTGTCACAAATAGGCTTACATTAACACTGCAATGAAGTTACTGTGAAAAGCCCCCAGTCACCCCCAGTGTACCCCTGTTCGGGTACACAGAGAGAGAATTCAGAATGTCCAAATTACCTAACAGCACATCTTTAGGGACTTGTGGGAGGAAACCGGAGCACCCGGAGGAAACCCACGCAGTTTCAGGGAGAGCATGCAGACTCCGCACAGACGGTCATCCAAGGCGGGAATCGAATCTGGGACCCTGGCGCTGTGAAGCCATAGTGCTAACTACTATGCTACCATGCTCCCCATATATTATACATATATAAAGAGCAAAGGGGTAGCCAGGGAGAAGGTTGACCCACTTAAGGACAGGGGAGGAAATCTATGCGTGGAGTACTTTGCTTCAGTATTCACCAAAGTGAAGGACTTGGTGGGTGATGAGTCTGGGGAATGGTGTGTAAATAGTTTGGGTCATATTAAGTTCAAAAAGGAGGTACTGGGGTCTTGAAAAACATGATGGTAGACAAGTCCCTAGGATCTGATGGGATCTAACCCAGAATACTGTGAGAGGAAGGGAGGAAATTGCTGGGGCCTTGAGATAAATCTTTGTATCCTCACTGGCTAGAGGGGAGATACTAATGGATTGCAGAATAGCCAATGTTGTTCCTTTGTTTAAGAAGGGTAGCAAGGATAATCCAAGTAATTACAGGCCGGTTTGCAATACGTCAGTGATAGGGAAATTATTGGAGAGGATTCATTGGGATACAATTTATTCCCACTTGGAAATAAGTGGACGTATTGGTGGGAGGCATCATGGTTTTGTGAAGAGGAGGTCATGTCTCACGAACTTGATCGAGTTTTTCGAGGAAGACAAAGATGATTGCTGAGGGTAGGGCAGTGGATGTTGTCTACATGGGCTTCAGTAAGGCCTTTGACAAGGAACCTCATGGCAGATTGGGACAGAAGGTGAAGTCGCACGGGACCAGAGGTGAGCTGACAAGATGGATACAGAAATGGCTCCATCATAGAAGGCAGAGGGCAGTAGTGGAAGGGTGCATTTCTGAATGGAAGGCTGTGAATAGTGGCGTTCCTCAGGGATCAGTGCTGGGACCTTTGGTGTTTGTAATTGTATAAATGATTTGGAGGAAAACGTAACTGGTTTGATTCGTAAGTTTGCGGATGACAAAAGGTTGGTGGAATTGCGGATAGCGATGAGGACCGTCAGAGGATACAGCAGGATATAGATCAGTTGTAGACTTGGGCGGAGAGATGGCAGATGGAGTTTATTCCGTACAAATGTGAGGGAATGCATTTTGGAAGGTCTAATACAGGTGGGAAATATACAGTAAATGGCAGAACTCTTAAGACTATTGATAGGCAGAGGGATCTGGGTGTACACGTAGACAGATCACTGAAAGTGGCAATGCAGGTGGAGAAGGTAGTCAAGAAAGCATACAACATGCTTGCCTTCATCGATCGGGGCACTGAGTTTAAAAATTGTGAAGTCATGTTGCAGCTTTATAGAACCTTAGTTAAGCCGCACTTGGAATATAATGATCAATTCTACCAGAAGGACGTGGAAGCTTTGGAGAGGGTACAGAAAAGATTTACCAGGATGTTGTCTGGTATGGAGGGCATTAGCTATGAGAGGTTGGAGAAACTTAGTTTGTTCTCAGTGGAACGACGGAGGTTAAGGGGCGACCTGATAGAAGTCTACACGATTATAAGGGGCATGGACAGAGCGGATGGAAGTTTTTTCCTAGGGTGCAAGGGTCAATTACGCGGTGGCATAGGTTCAAGGTGCGGGGTGCAAGGTTTAAAGGAGAGGGACGAAGCAAGCATTTTGAACAGAGTGTGGTGGGAGCCTGGAACTCGCTGCTGGGGGAGGTAGTGGAAGCAGATACGATAGTGACATCTTAAAAAATACATGAATAGGATGGGAAGAGGGATATGGTCCCCGGAAGCACAAGGGTTTTAATTCAGATGGACAGCATGGTCAGTGCAGGCTTGGAGGGCCGAAGAGCCTGTTCCTGTGCTGTAATTTACTTTGTTTTTATAAGACTGGAGGAGCCGGGGATGTTCCTCATGTTTAAATCTCTCAGCAAAAGGCAGTGAAGCCCACACATGAACTGAGGAGTCCACAGTTTTGAGGTCTTAAAGAAAAGTTTTTTTTCAAAAATATTTTAATTACAACAAGCTGCAGCCCCTCTCCCCACCTCACTCCGTCCACGAGCTGAAACTTTATAGCTAGCAAAGGTAACCCCCACCCACGGTGTATGCTCAAAGAACAAAAACAAACTACGCCTTCCAACCCATACAGGCTACGGATGAGCAACCAAAACCCAACACCCTGACAACACTTAAACTCCCCCAGGGGATCATATATTCCCCATTCCGTTGCCCTGCTCCCCGCACCCCCCCCCCACCCCGACAACCATAGCCACCTCAATCCCAAACATACAACAGATACAAACTGCAGCCCCTCTCAAACCAACCCCTCCTAACCATCCCCAATAAAGTCCCAATCAAATCAATTTAATCAAGTCCCAGTCCAGGGACCTGAGGACAAAAATCACATCCAATATTCCTTGTGTCAGCACTGAGGGAGTGCTGCACTGTCAGAGCTTCTTTCAAATAAGATGTTCAACTGAAGCCCAGTCTGCCCCTCTCAGGTTCTGTAAATTTCCCACAGCCACTATTGTGAAGAAGAGTTGGGGAGTTATCCCCGGTGTCCTGACAAATATTTATCCGTCAATCAACATCACCAAAATCAGATCATCTGCTCATTGTCACATTGCGGTGTGTGGGACCTTGCTTTGTGGAAATTTGCTGCTGCGTTTCCTAAAACAGTGACGACACTTCAGAAACACTTTGGCACATGCTGTGGTTGTGAAAGGCGCGACAGAAGTGAAAGTTTTAAATTGAAGATTGATGTTATCTGATCCTTAATAGATTTCAGCCATCCCCAATTGACCATTTAATAAATTTGCTTTGGTTCGGACAAGAATTATAACCAATTAAAGAAAAGGCAGAATTCTCTGGAAATTAAATTTAAAAAGTTTATTAAAAGAAAAAGTTTTACTGAACAACTTGAAGACACGTTTACAACTTCATGCAGGTGATCAGTCTGCAGAAGCGTAACCCTCCCTGGCTCCTTCTTTGACAGTAATTTCCTTGGAACTCGGCCGCGAGAGTTTTCAGTACTTGGCCAGCAAGGAAGACCTTCGGAACGTCGACTTTTATCCCCAAAGTGACCATTACATCATGTCAGCGTTGGGCCTGTTGTAACATGACCATTGGCCAATTGGGCACTAGTTTCATTTAATTGGATCTTTAATTACTGACACCATCTTCTCTCATTACCTTAGACAGGAATACAATAGGACTGTTTCATACAGTTACTTTAATTCCTTATTCATACAGTTTCAAATGTTGAGGCTAATCAGAGTTGGAAGGTCTCTCTTGCTGCTACATTTATCCTCATTGCACATTCTTTATATACACAGCAATTTTACATTTTTACAACAAATAAAACTCAGGCTGGGGACTTCTGGTTGCGGTGAGGATGAGCTAGCCGCACGTTTCGGCGGCTCCAGCTCCGACGGATCTTCGGGCTCTTTTAAGAGCCCCAACGGGGACTTTGCCGGCCGAAAAACCCGGTGTGAGGTGCGTGGGAAGGGAGTCCCCCCCGAGCGACGGAGGGAAAAACCGGCGGCGGCGGCTGCAGCCCGAAGAATCTTCAACCACAAGGTCAGAGGGAGTGGAGAACAAAATGGCGGCGGAGAAATCACAGGTGACATGGGGGCCTGAGCAGGATGAAGTCGTGAGATGGTGCGTGGATCTGCTGAAGAAGGAGGTACTGACCCCGATGTTGCAGGCAATGGAGGGGCTTAAGGAGACTTTAAAGACCCAGGAGACTGAGCTTCGCGTGATGGAGCAGAAGGTGTCAGGTATTGAGGACGAGGTCCTGGGCCTGGCGGTTAAGACTCAGACGCACGAGGCACTTCATAAAAAGTGTGCTGACAGGATTGAGGTCCTTGAAAATGGAGCGCGAAGGAAGAACCTTAGGATACTAGGTCTCCCTGAGGGTGTGGAAGGAGTGGACTGTGGAGCGTACGCAAGTAAGATGCTGAGCTCACTGATGGGTGCTGAGGCCCCTGCGGGCCCCATGGAGGTGGAGTGGGCAAATCGGATCCCGGCGAGAAGACCAAAAGCGGGAGAACCACCGAGGGCGATAATCGTGCGATTCTACCGCCTTAAGGACAGAGAAGAGGTCCTGAGATGGGCTAAAAAGGTGCGGAGTAGCAGATGGGAGAATGCTGTGGTAAGGATATACCAGGATTGGAGTGCGGAGGTGGCGAGAAGGAGGGCGAGCTTTAACCGAGCCAAAGAGGTTTTGCACAAAAGGAAGGTGAAGTTTGGGATGCTGCAGCCGGCAAGACTATGGGTCACGTATCAGGAGAGACACTATTATTTCGAGACGGCGGAGGAAGCATGGTCCTTCATCAATGAAGAGAAACTGGACCGGAACTGAGGGACTGATGCTGCAGGGAATTGTTATTGTTATTGTTTTTGTTAATGTTATGGTGAAAGTTAATCGAGAAGTAAACAGGGAAGGGGGGGGGGAACACTGGGGAAATGTGGGCGCCGGTGAGGGGGGAAAGGCGGGACATAGTCAAAGAATAGGGAAGGGGAGGGGGAGGGGAAAGGGAGCTGCGCCATAAGAGGCGGGTCAGGTAAAGGGATGTTCCCGCGCCAGAAAGAATAAGGCGGGAAAACAGGCGCAAGGCAGATGGGAGTTCCCTCACACCGGGGGGGTCGAGGAGTGAGCAGGAGTAGCCGGGGTCAGTTGAAGTCAGCTGACTTATGGAAGTGATATGGGGGGAGCAATCAAGCTAGATAGGGATCTAGCGGGGGGGGGGGGGGGGGGGGGGGAGAGAGGGAGGGGGAAGGGGACAACTGGGTTGCTGCTGCGGAAATCCAAAAGGAAATGGCTAAAGAGTGGGTGGTCGGGGGCGGAGTGCGACGCTGGGGGAGCGAGCGGGAGCGCGGAGGTGGGATATGGGACTGGCCTAGAGAAGGTAATGGCTAGTCGACACGGGAGGGGGGCAGGTAGCCCCCCAGTGAGGCTGATCACGTGGAACGTGAGAGGCCTGAATGGACCGATAAAAAGGGCCCGAGCGCTCGCGCATTTGAAAGGACTAAGGGCAGACGTGGTTATGCTCCAAGAGACGCACCTAAAGGTGGCGGTCCAAGTTAGGCTAAGGAAAGGATGGGTGGGACAGGTGTTCCACTCAGGACTGGACGCAAAGAACAGAGGGGTGGCCATTTTGGTGGGGAAACGGGTAGCATTTGAAGCAAAGAACATCGTAGCAGATAGTGGAGGTAGGTATGTAATGGTGAGTGGTGGGCTGGATGGAATGGAGGTCGTGTTGGTTAATGTGTATGCCCCAAATTGGGACAATGCGGGGTTCATGAGACGGATACTGGGGCGTATTCTGGACCTGGAGGCAGGAAATTTGATTTTAGGAGGGGACTTCAATACGGTGCTGGACCCGGGGCTAGATAGATCCAGCTCAAGGACCGGAAGAAGGCCGGCAGCGGCCAAGGTACTTAAGGGGTTTATGGACCAAATGGGGGGAGTGGATCCATGGCGATTTCTTAGACCCAGGGCTAGGGAGTATTCCTTCTTCTCCCACGTCCATAAAGTGTACTCCCGGATAGATTTTTTTGTTTTAGGAAGGTCGTTGATCTCTAGGGTGGAAGAAGCTGAATACTCAGCCATAGCGGTTTCGGACCATGCCCCACATTGGGTGGACCTGGAAGTAGGAGAGGACAGGGAGCAGAGAACACTCTGGCGATTAGATGTGGGACTGATGGCAGATGAGGGAGTGTGTGCCAGAGTGAGGGGGTGTATTGAGAGATACCTGGAGGTCAATGACGACGGCGAGGTCCCTGTGGGAGTGGTCTGGGAAGCACTAAAAGCGGTGGTCAGAGGAGAGCTGATTTCTATTGGGGCCTACAAAAGGAAAACGGAGGCCAAGGAAAGGGATAGATTACTGGGGGAGATTTTAAGGGTGGACAGGGAATTTGCAGAGACCCTGGAGGAGGAGCTGTACAGGGAGAGGAGACGACTCCAGACCGAGTTTGACCTTCTGACCACCAGAAAGGCGGAGGTACTGTGGAGGAAGGCACAGGGGAGGAGGTATGAATATGGGGAAAAGGCTAGTCGCCTGTTGGCGCACCAACTGCGAAAGAGGGCAGCAGCAAGGGAGATAGGAGGAATTAGGGATGAAAGGGGAGACACTGCGAAGGGCAGGAAAGATAAACGAGGTGTTTAAGACCTTTTATGAGGAACTGTATTGGTCTCAGCCCCCAGAGGGAGAGGAGGGGATGCGGCAGTTCCTGGACCAATTGAGGTTCCCGAAAGTGGAGGAGCAGGCGGTGGCAGGCCTGGGGTCGCCGATTGAGGTGGACGAGGTTATTAAGGGACTGGGAGGCATGCAAGCAGGGAAGGCCCCGGGGCCGGACGGGTTCCCGGTGGAATACTACAGAAAATATGTGGACTTGTTGGCCCCGTTGTTGGCGAGGACGTTCAATGAGGCCAGGGAAGGGGGGACTCTACCCCCGACGATGTCGGAGGCGACGATATCGCTAATTTTGAAGAGGGACAAAGATCCGTTGCAGTGCGGGTCCTCTAGACCTATTTCACTATTGAACGTGGACGCCAAATTGCTGGCAAAGGTGCTGGCATCGAGGATAGAGGACTGTGTCCCGGGGGTGGTGCACGAAGACCAGACAGGGTTCGTAAAAGGGAGACAACTGAATGTTGACGTGCGACGACTATTAGGGGTGATAATGATGCCCTCAGTTGGGAGGGAGGCAGAGATAGTGGCGGCAATGGACGCAGAGAAGGCATTTGATAGGGTGGAGTGGGAGTATTTATGGGAAGTGTTAAGGAGGTTTGGGTTTGGGAACGGGTTTATTCGCTGGGTTAGACTACTTTATGGGGCACCAACGGCAAGCGTAGTTACAGGTCGACATAGATCGGAGTATTGCCGATTATATAGGGGAACAAGACAGGGATGCCCGCTGTCTCCATTGTTGTTTGCATTGGCAATTGAACCTCTGGCCATGGCGTTGAGAGACTCCAGGAAATGGAGAGGGGTGACTAGAGGGGGAGAAGAACACCGAGTCTCGCTATACGCGGATGACCTTTTGTTATACGTGTCGGACCCAGCGGGGGGGATGATAGAGGTTATGCGAATTTTGAGGAGGTTCGGGGAATTTTCGGGGTATAGGTTAAACATGGGGAAGAGTGAATTATTTGTGATACATCCAGGGGACCAGAGTAGAGAGATAGAAGGCTTACCGCTAAGGAAAGTGGAAAGAAACTTCCGATACCTGGGGATTCAGATCGCTAGGAGCTGGGGAACCTTGCACAGACTTAATCTGACACGGCTGGTAGAACAAATGGAGAAGGACTTTAAGAGGTGGGACATGCAGCCTTTATCGCTGGCGGGCAGGGTGCAAGCAATTAAGATGATGGTCCTCCCGAGGTTCTTATTTGTATTCCAATGTCTCCCTATTTTAATCACCAGGATCTTTTTTAATAAAATAGATAGGAGCATTACGAGCTTTGTGTGGGCAGGGAAAGTTCCGAGAGTAAGGAGGGGGTTCCTTCAGCGCAGTAGGGACAGAGGAGGACTGGCACTACCGAACTTGGGAGATTATTATTGGGCCGCCAATGTGGCAATGATATGTAGATGGATGATGGAGGGTGAGGGAGCGGCGTGGAAAAGGCTGGAGAGAAGGTCCTGTAAAGGAACGAGTCTAGAGGCGCTGGTGACGGCACCGCTACCGCTCTCACCTAAAAAGTACACCACGAACCCGGTGGTGGCGGCAACACTGAACATATGGGGACAGTGGAGGCGACAGAGAGGGGTGCGGGGAGCCCTGGTGGGGTCCCCTATCAGGAACAACCATAGGTTCGCCCCAGGAAGAATGGATGGAGGATTTCAGAGCTGGTACCAGTTGGGAATTAGGAAGGTGGGAGATTTATTCATAGATGGGACTTTTGCGAGCTTGGGAGCACTGGAGGAAAAGTATAAGTTACCCCGGGGAAATTTCTTGAGATATATGCAGGTGAGGGAGTTTTCTAGACAACAGGTGAGGGAATTTCCGCGGCTCCCGACACAGGGGATACAGGACAGGGTGCTTTCAGGGGTGTGGGTCGGAGAGGGCAAGATGTCAGAGATTTACAGAGAGATGAGGGAAGAGGGGGAGGAGTCGGTGGGCGAACTAAAAGGAAAGTGGGAAGAAGAACTAGGGGAGGAGATAGAGGAGGGTATGTGGGCTGATGCCCTAAGCAGGGAAAACTCCTCTTCCTCATGCGCCAGGCTTAGCCTGATTCAATTTAAGGTGCTACATAGAGCACACATAACGGGGGCAAGATTGAGCAGGTTTTTTGGAGTGGAGAACAGATGTGGGAGGTGTGGCGGGAGCCCGGCAAACCACGCACATATGTTTTGGGCGTGCCCGGCACTGGAAGGATATTGGAAGGGAGTGATGGGAGTGATCTCGCAGATGGTGAATGCCCGGGTCAAACCAAGCTGGGGGTTAGCTCTATTTGGAGTTGCGGAAGAGCCGGGAGTGCAGGAGGCGAAAGAGGCCGATGTCGTGGCCTTTGCGTCCCTCGTAGCCCGGCGCAGGATCCTACTCATGTGGAAGGAGGCAAAACCCCCCGGACTGGAGGCCTGGGTAAACGATATGGCGGGGTTTATTAAACTGGAGCAGATAAAGTTTGCCCTGAGAGGATCGGCTCAAGGGTTCACCAGGCGGTGGCAGCCATTTCTCGACTACCTAGGGGAACGTTAGAGGGAAGACAGATGACCAGCAGCAGCAACCCAGGGGGAGGGGGGGGGGGGGGAAGGGGGGGGGGAGGAGGTTTAGTTGAGTTTAGGACAATAGAGAATGAGGTTTTGTTACTTGGGTATTATTATTATTATTATTATTGTTAAAAAGTTAAAAATTTCTGTTTTGTTATTGTTATCGTTTCGTTTGTTTTGTAAGCGGGAAAAATGTTGTTCAGGAAAAAATTTTCAATAAAATATATTTTTTTTAAAAAAGAACAACAAAGAACAAAGGACAGTACAGCACAGGAACAGGCCCTTCGGCCCACCAAACCTGCTCGGATCATGATGTCTGACTAAACTAAAACCTTTTGTGCTTCCAGGGTCTGTATCCGTCTATTCCCATCCTATTCATGTATTTGTCAAGATGCCTCTTAAACGTCACTATCGTACCTGCTTCCACCACCTCCTCCGGCAGTGAGTTCCAGGCACTCACCACCCTCTGTGTAAAAAACGTCCCTCACACATCTCCTCTAAACTTTGCCCCTCACACCTTAAACCTATGTCACCTGGTAATTGACTTTTACAAGCTGGCAAAAAGCTTCTGACTATCCACTGTGTTCATGCCATTCATAATTTTGTAAACTTTTATCAGGTCGTCCCTCAACCTCCGTCTTTCCAGTGAAAACAATCCGAATTTATCCAACCTCTCCTCATAGTTAATACCCTCCAGGCCAGGCAACATCCTGGTAAACTTCCTCTGTACTCTCTCCAAAGCCTCCACAACCTTTTGGTAATCTGGTGAGGACCAGAATTGTAGGCAATATTCCATCTGTGGCCTAACTAAGGTTCTGTACTGCTGCAGCATTAACATGACAATTTTGTGTAGTCAATTCCCACATCAATGAAGACAAGCATGCCGTCTGCCTTCTTAGCTACCTTATCCACCTGCGTTGCCACTTTCAGTGATATGTTTATTGTAATTTTCCAATCTACCACAGACAACTTGCCCCTCATACCATGTGTTATGGGCCAGGGTTTAGAGAACCCCAAAGTGTATCATGGAGTTCACCTGACCCACAACTTTTACTAGATTGTGGTATGGGGAGCACACGGCCCACTCTACAGGTGTGGTGCAGCAGAAATTTAAAAGTAATTTTTAAAGCAAAACAATGTTTATTCTATGAACTCAGTTAACCTTTTTAAAACATACAGTGAACATCTTAGCACCCATCAATTCAAATATACCCCCCAAAGAATACAATACTATAAGTAATCCTTAAACTTTCCTGTGAACATCCGTAAGACAAAAATCCTTTTTACAGAAGAACATCAGGTTTAAATTCTCTGAGAGCAGTCATCACTCTGAATTCACCAAATGATCTGGAGGTAGTCTTTAGATGCAGAGAGAACAGAATTACACCTTTTTCTGGTCAGTGAGAGCAGAAACAATAACAACGGAGCCAACATCTGTAATTTATTGTGAACTTGTTGGAGTCACAACAGGTGTGCTGAATCACAAAACCCCTCCCCACATTGAGAGCAGATGAATGGTCTCTCCCCAGAATTAACTCGCTAGTGTCTCGGTAGTTAGGACAGATCAGTGAATGTTTCCCCTGCTCAGAGCAGGTGAATGGCTTCTTCCAGGTGTGAACTCGCTAGGGTTCCTGCAGTGTTTGGATATCTGAAGCCCTTCTCTCACTAAGAGCAGGTTAACGGCTTCTACCCTGTGTGAACTCGCTGGTGTGTCTGCAGGCTGGATAACCGAGTGAATCCCTTCTCACACTCCGAGCAGGTGAAAGGCCTCTCCCCTGTGTGAACTCGCTGTTGTATCCGCAGGCTCGATGAAGTGGTGAATCTCTTCTCACACTGAGAGCAGGTGAATGGCCTCTCTCCAGTGTGAACTCGCTGATGTATCTGCAGGCTCGATGAAGTGGTGAATCTCTTCTCACAATGAGAGCAGGTGAATGGCCTCTCCCCAGTGTGAACTCGCTGATGTATCCGCAGGGTGGATGAATCACCAAATCCCTTCTCACACTGAAAGCAGATGAACGGCCTCTCCCCAGTGTGAACTCGCTGGTGGGACTGCAGAGCAGATAACTGAGTGAATCCCAACCCACACTGAGAGCAGGTGAATGGCCTCTCCCCAGTGTGCACCCGCTGGTGTATCTGCAGGTCGGATGATTGTGTGAATCGCTTCCCACACTGAGAACAGGTGAATGGCCTCTCCCCAGTGTGAACCCGCTGGTGTCTCCGCAGGCTCGATAAAGTAGTGAATCCCTTCTCACACTGAGAGCAAGTGAACGGTCTCTCCCCAGTGTGAATTCTCTGGTGTGACTGCAGGCTGGATAACTGAGTGAATCCCTTCTCACACTGAATACAGGTGAATGGCTTCTCCCCGGTGTGAACTCGCTGGTGTGTCCGCAGGGCGGATAACTGAATGAATCCCTTCTCACACACAGAGCAGGTGAATGGCCTCTCCCCAGTGTGAATGCGTCTATGAGCTTCCAGCTGTGATGGGGCTCTAAATCCCTTCCCACAGTCTCCACATTTCCACGGTTTCTCCATGTGTTGGGTTTCCTCGTGTTTCTCCAGGTCGGACAATCAGTTGAAGCCTCGTCCACACACAGAACACGTGTACGATCTCTCCCCGCTGTGAATGATGTGATGTTTTTTCAGGCTGTGTAACTGGTTAAAGCTCTTTCCACAGTCAGTGCTCTGGAACACTCTCACTCGGGTGTGTGTGTCTCGGGGCTTTTCCAGTCACACTGATGGTTAAAATCTTTTGAAGCCGACAGAACAGACAAACATTTCTCCTCCTAGATTCAAAGTCCGGTGATATTCAGTTCCAAGGAATTGAGACCCAGTCAGATTGAGACGTAAAGTTTGAGATTTCTGTCTGTAATTCCTCTTGTTCTAATATCCTGTAAAAACAATTTACAATGGTCATCACTGTCAGCACAGGATAGAAATTCAGAATAGTCAATTCGAGAGAACATTCTTTCCTCTCTCATTCCCCAAAAGCTGTAAATCTCCGTCCCACACACTCTCCCTCCATTCTCACCCTACTATATCTAATATTCACCCTCCCAATTCTCCTGAAGGTGCTGATTCAGGCTGATTGACAGATCCATGCTCACTGCTTCCTGTCCTGGACACAGAGACCATAATAAATAGGAGCTGCAGTCAGCCATTCAGCCCATCAAGTCTGCTCGTCTATTTTGTGGGGTCATTGACCAACCTATGTCAGCAACATTCTCCGTGTTACTGACCAGAGGCTGAGTGTGCTGACTCAATATCTGTGAGCTCATGAGGCCGAGCTGTAAAACACCAAGAAAAGGAACGACGAACCCAAGGAGAGAATTCTGAACGTTGAGCAAGATGCCTCCTCGACGGAGGCTGGAATTAAATCCTTGGAGAACCGGCTGAGTGCCGTGGGGGAGGTCCTGGGGGACTTGGAGAACCGAGGGTCAGAGAAAGAACATCCGAGTCGTCGGCCTGCCAGAAGGTGTGGAGGGTGAGGCTCCAGTCAGGTCCTTCGAGGACCGGCTGCCATGTTTTCTCAAGCTGGATGTGAAGCCTGGGTGTTTCAAATTAGAAAGGGCATCGGATCCTGTCTTTGAGGCTGAGGGATAGTTTTCATCCCAGGCCTGTAATCATTCGCTTCCACAACTTGAAGATCACCAGAGGGCCCTGGAGACAGGTAAGGTGAGGTGGGACCTGGCTCCATGAGGGACTGAGGATTTCATTCTTCCAGGACATTTCGGCAGCGACGCAAACGAAGCATCGAGGCTTCGATGAAGTTTGAAGGGAACTCAAGGCTGCGGGAGTGAATTCTGTCGCTTTATCCTGTGACCCTGTAAATTGTATCCGACAAGTCCGTCAAGACTTTTGATAATCCGACTTATGCATCGGCCTTCATTAAATCTATGAAGGGCAAGGATTTGTAGGGATGGTTTGCAGCTCGGACTAACTAATCCGGACTCTTTCCTTATCATGGTGTTGGTGTCTGAATTTGTTATCTTTTATCCTGTTGAAGGGAGTTGTTATTCTGTGAGGGCCGATTGAATGTCTTCTCCTCGAGTGTTCCAGGGACTCGTATTATCTTATCTCAGTTATGGTAGATGTGCCGTGTGCTTATTATCCGTCGTCTTTCTTCTATTATCCGAACGTTAATCATGGCAGAACCGAGTGGCGCCATTGCCAACGGGTGGGTGGTGGTGGATGCAGGTCTTCACGGGTGGGTCTAAAATGTGGGAAGGACATTCGATCCCCATTCCCTTTTTGGCCCTTCTTTTCTTCTCCTCAGTTTGGAGAAGGTATCCCGAGGGTAACAACAGTCTGGCCGTGGGGTTAATCCTCCGAGTCCTCAGTCATATTGAGGAATGTCCCCTTGGATCTATGGTGGTGGTGATTCTTTTGTCTTTTTGTTATTATGGGAGGGTTTATGTGTTGTTGACTTTATCCTACTCTGGTACAGACGGGGCATTTATCCGGGAAAGGAGCAGTTTGGAGAGATTTTGGAGCCTTTGGTGTAAAATGAGTTGGAGGAGGGGGTCATGGCGCATATCCGACTGTGGTGTGAAACTCTGTTCCTGTTCTCTCTGTCGTCTAGCTAATGGCGGCAGTTAATCTGCAAATTTTCTCAGGGAATGTACGGGGCATCCATCACCCTATCAGAAGGAAAAAAATCCTCTCATTTCTTAAGGTGAAAGTCGACATAGCTTTATTGCAGGAATCTCATCAAGCTTAAACTCATTTGGTGCGGCAAGGTGGCACAGTGGTTAGCACAGCTGCCTCACAGCACCAGGGACACAAGTTAAATTCGGGCCTCGAGTGACTGCCTGGGTGGAGTTTGCACCTTCTCCTCATGTCTGCGTGGGTTTTCTCTGGCTTCTCCGGTTCCCTCCCACAGGGCAAAGATGTGCAAGTTAGGTGGATTGGCCCCTTAGTGTTCAAATAGGTTAGGTAGGGTTACTGGGTGACAGTGACACGGTGGAGTCATGGGCCTAGGTAGGGTCCTCTTTCAAAGGCAGGTGCGGAATCAATGGGCTGAATGGCATCCTTCTGCACTGTCGGGATTCTATGATGAGGAACACTTTAAATTGAGGCTGGATCGGTTGGGAAGGATTTTCCCAACGTCACAGGGAGTGAGGGGGGGAGGGGGAGGGGGAGGGGAGGGGGGGGGAGGGGGGAGGGAGGGGGGGAGGGGAGGGGGGGAGGGGAGGGGGGGAGGGGAGGGGGGAGGGGAGGGGGGGAGGGGAGGGAGGGGGGGGACGGGGGGAGGGGGAGGGAGGGGGGGAGGGAGGGGGGGGAGGGGGGGAGGGGAGGGGGGGGAGGGGGGAGGGGAGGGAGGGGAGGGAGGGGGGAGGGGAGGGGGGGAGGGTAGGGGGGAGGGAGGGGGGAGGGGGGAGGGGAGGGGAGGGGAGGGGGGAGGGGGAGGGGGGAGGGGGAGGGGGAGGGGAGGGGGGAGGGGAGGGGGAGGGGAGGGGGGAGGGGAGGGGGAGGGGGGAGGGGGGAGGGGAGGGGGGAGGGGGGAGGGGGGAGGGGAGGGGGAGGGAGGGGGAGGGAGGGGGGGGAGGGGGGAGGGAGGGGGGGAGGGGGGAGGGGAGGGGGAGAGGGGGGAGGGGAGGGGGAGGGGGGGAGGGGTGGAGGGGAGGAGAGGGGGAGGGGAGGAGGGGGGGAGGGCGGGGAGGGGAGGAGGGGGGGAGGGCGGGGAGGGGAGGAGGGGGGGAGGGCGGGGAGGGGGGGAGGGCGGGGAGGGGGGAGGGGGGGAGGGGGGAGGGGGGGGAGGGGGAGGGGGGAGGGGGGGGAGGGAGTGAGGTGAGGGGGGGAGGGAGTGAGGTGGGGGGGGAGGGAGTGAGGTGGGGGGGGGAGGGAGTGAGGTGGGGGAGGGAGGGAGTGAGGGGGGGGGGAGGGAGTGAGGTGGGGGGGGAGGGAGTGAGGTGGGGGGGGAGGGAGTGAGGTGGGGGGGGAAGGGAGTGAGGTGGGGGGTGGAGGGAGTGAGGTGGGGGGGGAGGGAGTGAGGTGGGGGGGGGGAGGGAGTGAGGTGGGGGGGGAGGGAGTGAGGTGGGGGGGAGGGAGTGAGGTGGTGGGGGGGAGGGAGTGAGGTGGGGGGGAGGGAGTGAGGTGGTGGGGGGGAGGGAGTGAGGTGGGGGGGGAGGGAGTGAGGTGGGGGGAGGGAGGGAGTGAGGTGGGGGGGGAGGGAGTGAGGTGGGGAGGGAGTGAGGTGGGGGGGAGGGAGTGAGGTGGTGGGGGGGAGGGAGTGAGGTGGGGGGGGAGGGAGTGAGGTGGGGAGGGAGTGAGGTGGGGCGGTTGGTTCGGGAGTTGGGGGTTGGGTGGGTTTGGGGGTTGTGTGTTGATTTTATTTTGTAATGTTATCTGCTGTAAACGTTAAAATGCTAAAATCTGAATAAAAATACTTTAAAAAAAAAATCTATCCACTACTCCAATAATGGCCGGACTGAAACACTTGAGATCGACACAAACAGCAGCCCATCATCTGCACACAGAGTGATCTTGTGCTGCCTCACCCCACCCTCCAGTCCTGATATCTGATGATCTGATCTAATATCCTCCGGCAAGGGCTCAATGGCCAACGCAAACAACAAGGGAGACAGAGAGCAGCCCTGTCTAGTCCCTCTCTCTCAAGCTCAAAATTCAACACCCTTAAACCATTTGTGGGCACCGAATGATCAATGAAAGGTTTCCACCTCCGGGTGAGCCCCTCTGCCGACCCCCACAAAGCGAACGTGACCTTCTCCAGCTGCAGGAATTCTGCCAGGTCGCTCACCCACATTCCCGCTTCCGGCTGCTCCGAGTCCCGCCAGCACAACAAAATCCATCTCCGGGATATCAGGGAGGCGGAGGCCAAAACATCGGCCTCTTTCCCCACCTGGACTCCCGCATCCTCCGACACACCGAATATCGCCACCTCCGGACCCGGGGCCACCTCCGGACCCATAACAACCGAGAACCCCTGCCAGAACCCCTTCAGCAACGCCCCGCCCCATCTCCAGGAACACCTGCTTCACCCATGGGGTCTCCCCGCCCCATACACACACACATACACACAGACCGCCCCCAGCCGCTGCACCCTCTCCCCCTCCTCCACCTTAGGGAACTCCAACCCATCCAGGAACTGTCTCGACCCCTCCTCCCTGGTTGGGGGCTCCGTCTCGTACAGTCCCCTATAGAAGGCCTCAAATGCCCCATTCATCCCCTCCAGATCCGTTACCACCTTGCCCCTCTCATTCCTCACTGTACCAATCTCCCTCGCCGCTGCCTGCTTCCTCAGCTGATGGGCCAGCAGCCTGCTCGCCTTTTCCCCACTCATCCACTGCCCCTCTGGCCCTCCGCAACTGCCCCGTGGACACCAACCCAAACTCCATCTGGAGCCTCTGCCTCTTCTTTAACAACCTCTCCTCCGGGGCCACCGAGTCCCTGTGATCCACCCTCAGAGTATCCCCTACCAGCCTCGCCCTCGTCCCTTACCAGTCTCTCCAAACAGGCGCCGGAATATGGCGACTAGGGGCTTTTCAAAGTAACTTCATTTGAAGTCTACTTGTGACAATAAGCGATTTTCATTTTTCATTTCATTTCACGCTCCATCCTCTCCCTATGCACATTGATCGAAATAAACTCCCCCTAACTACTGCCTTAAGTGCCTCCCCCAGCGTGGTGGCTGTGACCTCCCCCGTGTCATTCAACTGCACATAGCCCAGTGTGGCAGCCCTCACTTGCTCACACACTCCCTCATTCGCCAACAGCCCCACATCTAACCTCCACTGCGGCCATTGCCCCCCCCCACCTTCCCCTGCACCTCCCGCACATCCACCCAGTGCGGCGCGTGGCCGGAAACCACAATCTCCGAGTCGGCCACCCCGGCCCACAGCACCTTGTCCATAACAAACTGTCGATCCGGGAATACACCCGGTGCGTACGGGAGAAATACGAAAACTCCTTCGCCCTCGGCTTCCCAAACCTCTGTGGTTCCGCCCCCTGATGTACTTCATGACCCTCCTCCACCCGACTTAAAACTCGACCGATCCAAACTCGGATCCAGGATCGTATCGACATCACCTTCCATAATCATCCGGTGCATTGTCCAGGTCTGGGATCTTCCGTAACACCCGCCTCATAAAAGTCCACCTCGTCCCAATTCTGGACATAAATCAGGAATACCGGCATCCCTCCAACTACCCACTGACCGTCACATACCGGATCGGCCACAATGCTCCCCCACCCCAAAAAACAATCTCTTATTAACCAACAGCGCCACCCCCTCGTCTTCATGTCGAACCCCGAGTGGAACCCCTGCCCCACCCACCCCTTCCTCAGCCTCGTCTGATCCCCCAACTTCAGGATCGTCTCCTGCAAGAACACCACGTCCGCCTTCAGGCTCCTCCAATGCGCAAAAACATGTGACCGTTTAACCGGCCCATTCAGCATGGTGGCCCCCGGCCAAGGCCGCTGACCTCCCTCCGCCCTTACAGTCCACCCCTCCCCATCCTCTCAGCCTCAAACAAAGAGAAACAAAAGGCACGCTCACCATCACCGCTCACCCATCGAAACCTGCGAGGTGGTCGAGGGTTATGGGGAAAAGGCAGGAAAATGGAGAGAAAGCTGAGATGAGGAGGGATTTCTTCACTCGAGGATGTGGTGAAACTTTGGAATTCTCTCCCCCAGAGACCGTGGAGCCTCAGTCATCAAGTATTTTCAAGACATACACTGATCGGTTTCTCGATATTGAAGAGATCGAGGGAACTGGGGAATAGTTTGGGAAAATGGTGCTGAGGTAGATCAGCCAATTATCTCATTGAATGGTCGAGTAGGCTCGATGGACTGAATGGCCGACTGTAGCTCCTATTTGTTATGATCTCTGTGTCCAGGACAGGAAGCAGTGAGCATGGATCTGTCAATCAGCCTGAATCAGCACCTTCAGGAGAATTGGGAGGGTGAATATTAGATACAGCAGAGTGAGAATGGAGGGAGAGTGTGTGGGATGGAGATTTACAGCTTTTGGGGAACAAGAGAGGAAAGAATGTTCCAGAGAAATTAAAATAATCTGTTCTGAATTTCTATCCTGTACTGATTGTGATGTCTTTTGTAAACTCCTTTTACAGGATGTTAAAAGGACAGAATTTACAGACAGAAATCTCAAACATCACGTCTAGATCTGACAGACTCACTCGGTTCATCGGCCATTAAATCTGGAAGGAGAAATGTTTGCCCTGATGGCTTCAAAAGATTTTAACCATCAGTGTGACTGGAAAAGCACCGAGACACATCCACCCGAGTGAGAGTGTTCCAGAGCACTGACTGTGGAAAAAGCCTTAACCAGTTACACAGCCTGAAAAAACATTGCACCATTCGCAGCGGGGAGAGACCGTACACGTGTTCTGTGTGTCGATGAGGCCTCAACAGATTGTCCAACCTGGAGAGACAGGAGGAGACTCAAAACATGGAGAAACGGTGGAAATGTGGGGACTGTGGGAAGGGATACAGATCCCCATCAGAGCTGGAAGTTCACCGACGCAGTCACACTGGGGAGAGGCCGTACACCTGCTCTCAGTGTGAGAAGGGATTCACTCAGTTATCCAGCCTGAAAAAACACCAGCGAGTTCACACCGGGGAGAGGCCATTCATCTGCTTTCAGTGTGGGAAGGGATTCAGTGAGTTATCCGACCTGAGGAGACACCAGCGAGTTCACACTGGGGTGAGGCTATTCACCTGCTCTCAGTGTGGAAAGGGATTCACTTGGTTAGAGAACCTGCAGTCACACCAACGAATTCACACTGGGGAGAAGCCATTTACATGCTCTCATTGTGGGAAAGGATTCACTCAGTCAAATTGCCTGCAGACACACCAGCGAATTCACACTGGGGAGAGGCCGTTCACCTGCTCTCAGTGTGGGAAGGGATTCTGTGTTTCCTCGTCCCTGCTGAGACATCAACAAGTTCACAATTGTTTACAGTGATGGATTCTGCTGTTATTGTTTCTGCTTCAATTACATCCAGGACTGCATTTCTTTCTCTCTTCTCTTTCTCTCTCAGGGAATCTGAGACAGGAAAAGTGATGCAACCGTGGCGAACAAGAAAAGTTAAAGATTCCATTAGATCAAAGGAAGAGGCTCATAAAGTGGCCAAAATAGTAGTGAGCCTGAGGATTGGGAACTTGTTTTAAAATTCAGCAAAGGAGGACCAAGAAACTGATAAAGAGAAAATAGAATATGAGAGCAAACTGGGGAAAAACATGAAAACCGACTGGAAAAGTTCCGATAGGAATGTGAACAGGAAAAGATTTGCAAAGACCAATGTGGGTCCATTCCAGGCAGAGACAGGAGAGTTTATAATGGGGAATAAGGAAATGGCAGAGAAACTAAACAATGTGTGACTGTCTTCACGGAGGAAGATACAGAAATTGTCCCAAAAACACTAGAGAACCAAGGGACCAGTGAGCACAAGGAACTGAAAGAGATTAGTCTTAGTGAAAAAGTAGTACTGGAGAAATTAGCGTGGTTGAAAGTTAATAAATCCCCAAAAGCTGCTGCTCTACATCCCAGAGTGTTGAAAGAGGCGGCTGTAGAGATAGAGGATACATTGGTGATCATCTTTCAAAATTCTATAAATTCTGGAATGGTTCCTGCAGATTGGAAGGTGGTAAATGCAACCCCAATATTTAAGGAGGGAGAGAGAAAATGGGGAACCACAGACCCATCAGCCTGACATCAGTAGTTGTGAAAATGCTACAATCTATTATAAATGATGTGATAACATACGAATTAGGAGCAGGAGTAGGCCACTTGGCCCCTCGAGCCTGCTCCACCATTCAATAAGTTCACGGCTGATCTGATTCAAACCTCAACTCCACAGAGCCCCCTTAGAAAATAAATGTTGGGGAATGTTAATAATATTCTTTATTATAATAATCTTATTATTATTGTCACAAGTAGGCTTACAATAACACTGCAATGAAGTTACTGTGAAAATCCCCTTGTTGCCACACACCGGCGCCTGTTCAGTTACACTGGGAGAATTCAGAATGTCCAATTCACCTAACAGCACATCTTTCAGGACTTGTGGGAGGAAACCGGAGGAAACCCACGCAGACACAACGAGAATGTGCAGGCTACTCACAGACAATGACCCAAGCCCTGAATCAAAGTCGGTTCCTGGTGATGTGAGCAACGGTGCTAACCACTGTGCTACTGTGCCACTTGTAGATGCTACACACTGCTGCCACTGGGTATCAATGGTGGAGATGGTCCAGGGTGATCTCTGGTGTATGGGCCGGGGAGGGCAAGGTTTCGGCAATACACCAAGAGATGAAAGAAGAGGGGGAAGTGCTACCAGAAGAGTTGAAGGGTAAATGGGAGGAGGAGCTGGGGGAGGAGATCGAGGAAGGTTTGTGGGCTGATGCCCTGGGTCGGGTTAATTCCTCCTCCTCGTGCCAGGCTCAGCCTGATACAATTTAAGGTGGTTCACAGAGCGCACTTGACGGGGGCGAGGTTGAGTAGGTTCTTTGGGGTAGAGGACAGATGTGGAAGGTGTTCAGGGAGTCCGGCGAACCATGTCCATATGTTTTGGTCATGCCCGGCGCTGGAGGGGTTCTGGAGAGGAGTGGCGGGAGCAATATCTCGGGTGGTGAAAGTCCGGGTCAAGCCAAGCTGGGGGCTAGCAATATTAGGAGTAGTGGACGAGCCGGGAGTGCAGGAGGCGAAAGAGGCCGCCATTCTGGCCTTTGCGTCCCGAGTAGCCCGGCGAAGGATCTTGCTAATGTGGAAGGAGGCGAAGCCCCCTAGCGTGGAGGCCTGGATAAACGACATTGCTGGGTTCATAAAGCTGGAGAGGATTAAGTTTGCATTGAGAGGGTCTGCGCAGGGGTTCTACAGGCGGTGGCAACCGTTCCTAGACTATCTCGCGGAGCGTTAGAGGAAGATCGGTCAGCAGCAGCAGCAACCTGGGGGGGGGGGGGGCGATGGGGGATTGCTTGGGGGGATGGATGAGCAGGAGATAACGTGAAGGGTGGGGGAAACTGGCACGTGCGGGAGAGAGCCACTGTATAAAGCTATGTAAATATACCATTTTGCCATGTATATTTCTTGCTCAGTGCGATTTCGTGTTATTTTGTTACCTGGGGGGGGGGGTTGTTGTTTGTAAGGGGAAAAAATTGTGCTGGTAAAAAAGTTTAATAAATATATATATATATATATATATATTTTAAATGGTGGAGATGGTGAATGGGGTGCTGATCATGTGCCTACTTTGTCTTGTATAAAACAAACTCTCCGATTTGAATAAGACTGTCTGATAATCAATCACTTTAAAGAATTGATTAAAACCTAATAAATTTAAATAATCCAGTCCATTTGAAAAAAAGATTGTCTTTTCAAAGATATATTGGTACAAATTACATGAGATCTTTGTAGTTGCATTGAATACCTTGACTCCTTACACGGACACCTGGCTGACAAGAGGCATTAATTGGACAAGAGCTGAAATGTTTTTCTGGGAATGAAACTGTTTCTCTTTCACCCGGAATCGACTATGTGAGAGTTAAAGGCAATACCAGGCTAAATTACATTGAATATACAACATCGAAACAGCCCAACCAATCCATGCCAGTGTTTAGACTTCACCTGAGCCTCCTCTCATGCGTTCCCATCTGACTCGATCAGTGTATCCGTCTGTTCATTTCTCCTTCATGTGTTCATCCAGCTTCCCCATAAATATATCTATGTTATTCACCTCCACCAATCCCTGTGGTAGCGAGTTCCACATTCCCACCACTCTGGGGAAGAAATTTCTCTTGAATTCCTGATTAGATTATCTCACATTGATAGCCTCTAGTTTTTCTCTTACCCTTACAAGTGAAAACATTCTCCCTGTGTATCAAAATCTTTCATAATTTACAGCCCTCCATTAGCCCCTAAGCCTTGTGTTTTGATGAGAACAGTGACCCGGCCTATTCATCGTCTCCTGATAGGTTTAACCTCTCACGCTAAAAATCTGAAGACAAAAATGCTTTGTTCGCACTTGAGCTCAGCGCAGTGAGAGCAGAGATGGAGTTACAAGGAGCCTGAGAAAAGCAGATGCACTGAGAATGGGTGGGCTGGTCTGATCTGTGTGAATAAGCTGGTTAATCAGACTGTCCATGATCGGTGACTTTGTGGTCTGGGTAGTGGAGGAGCTCAAGTGTCAATCTTCAATAACCAGATTAATTTGCATTTATACAGCACATTTAATGTAATTAAATTTCCCAAGGTGATTCACAGGGACATTGTAAATCCAGGTTTCACAGATGATTTGTTAAAATTGTCCAAGCTCATGATCATGTGACAGAAAATACTGCTTCTCTCTGACTCTGCCTCTGCCTCCACACACTCCCTCCCTATTGACTGTAACACTAATTCATCCCACTATCCTCCTCCTGCTTTCCCCCCAATTCTCCTCCCCTGAAGGTGCTGACTGTCGGGTTCAATTTCACTCTCACCTATTGCCCTCCCCAATATGTCACCCAGATGTCTGAAGTTAACAAACTGTTTTCTAAGGGGGACGTCAGATTCGAACCCAGTTACATGTACTTTGTATCCGGAATGGGGTCCCTGCCCTCCACTCCCACTTTCATCCCAGTCCCAGGGGTTTGGAGACTGGGCTCCGGATGGGTACTGGCGACTGAATCTCCCATAGTCCCCCGCGCCGGGGAAACCGCTCTATTCAGTGGGGGGGGTGGGGGGGAAGAGGACAGACAGGAGCTGCGCATGTCCAAAGGAGAGGAGATGCTGCACATGCGTAGTGACGGTTATTCCAATTGCGGTCAAAAGGGCATCAATGATCACGTGACATCCGTTGCTTATGTTTTCAGTTGGCCAGAAACCAATGGGAAGTTTGGGGGACCGGAAGGACTCTGGTCCTCCAACCAATCAGAGTGCGGGCGTTGTGTTAATGACGTTCCAGCTTCATTCAGACTGAAAAGTCCTGCTGTGCGCAACATCTGTGAGTAAAACACTTTCTTTCCCCCCCCTTTCCATTTCTTTTCTCATTCTGACCTTCAATTGGTCACTTGCAGCAACTGAAGGGAAAGGCAGTGAATCCAGGGAGGGTGCAGACTCTGGAAAGCTTGGCCCAGGTCTCTCTCTCTCTCTTAAAGACATTGACATCCTTTGCTCCCTCAGCTTGACACATTTATTTGTCTAGCTAAAAGGATTCATAGAATTTCCAGTGCAGAAGGAGGCCAATTGTCCCATTGAGTCTGCACCGACCCTTGGAAAGACCATCCCACTTTAGCCCACCCCATCCCCGAAACCCAGTAACCTCACCTAAACATTTTGCACACTAAGGGCCAATCCACCTAACTTGCACATCTTTGCACTGTAGGAGGAAACCGGAACACCCGGAGGAAACCCACGCAGACACTGGGAGAACGTGCTGACTCTGCACAGACAGGAATCGAACCTGGTACCCTGGAGCTGTGAAGCAACTCGCCTAACCACTGTGCTACCTTGCTGCCCCTGATGGTCTCTTTCCTAGTGTTCACAATTAACGGGCTATTTCCCCAGGAGATGGCTGACATTTAAGGGGACAGTAAATTAATGTTGGATTGAAATATGTGTAGTGTTGTTATATCGTACAGATTAGATATATTATTGGTTCTGTAATAAAGCACATTTATTATTATTTCTAGTTGTGTAATATAGTACTGTGGAGCTACGTTATATATTTCCAGAAGAGAAAATGCTGGAAAATCTCAGCCAGTCTGGCAGCATCTGTAAGGAGAGAAAAGAGCGAATATTTTCCAGTCCAGGTAACCCTTTGTCAAAGGTAAAAAGGATAGAAAGTGGGAGATATTTATACTGTCGGGCGAGGGAAAGACAGATGAGTCAGGACCACAGAAAAAATGGAAAAAGAGTGCTAAAGGGTAGCACAGTGGTTAGCACTGTGGTTTCCCAGCGCCAGGGTCCCAGGTTCAATTCCCGGCTTGGATCACTGTGCGGAGTCTGCACGTTCTCCCCGTGTCTGTGTGGGTTTTCTCCGGGTGCTCCGGTTCCTTCCCAAAATTCCCAAAAGATGTGCTGTTAGGTAATTTGGACATTCTGAATTCTCCCTCTGTGTACCCGAACACATGCCGGAATGTGGCGACTAGGGGCTTTTCACAGTAACTTAATTGCAGTGTTAATGTAATTCTATTTGTGACAATAAAGATTATTAATAAAATAAAGATTGTAATGACAGCCCCAGAGAGAATAAAAGTGTGAAAGACCAAACAGCAGAGAAACTAAATTCAGAGGGTAAGCTGTGACAGATGCAGATGTGGGGGGAGGGGGGCATTGTTGGGAGAGAGGTAAAATGAGAAGAAGGGGTGAAGGGGGAAGCAAAGAGGACAAAAGGTAAAGAAATGGGGGATAAGATAGGGGGAAAGAGTGAGGGGCAAATATTTATATGAAGAAAGACAAGAAAGAAATAAAAGGTTATAGACAGTTCAAATGAAATGGAAAGAAAACAAATGGGTTGAGGTGGGGGTAAAGTTGTTGAATTTGATGTTGAGACCGAAAGGCTGTAGCGTTCCTAACCGGAAGATGATATGCTGTTCCTCCAGTTTGTGTTGAGCGTCACTGGAACATTGCAACAAGCCAAGGGCAGGCATGGGAGCAGGGTCTTGTGTTAAAATGGCGAGCAGGGACAGCACGATGGCACAGTGGTTAATCACTGCTGTCTCACGGCACCGAGATCCCAGGTTCGATCCCAGCTCTGGGTCACTGTCCATGTGGAGTATGCACATTTTCTCCGTGTCTGCTTGGCGTTTGCCCCTACAACCCAAAGATGTGCAGTGTAGGAGGATTGGCACCGTAAAATTGTCCCTTAATTGGAAAAAATGAATTGGGTACTCCAAATTTATATAAATAAATAAAATGGCAAGCAACGGGAAGGTCAGGGTCCTGAATGTGCACAGACCCAAGGTGCTCAGCAAAGCGACCACTATTATCTAGAAGGACAAGAGCAGCAGATACCTGGGAACCCCACAACCTGGAGGTTCCCTTCCAAGTCACTCACCAGACCGACTTGGGAATATATCGCCGTTCCTTCACTGTCGCTGGGGCAACATCCTGGAACTTCCTCCCTAACAGCACAGTGGGTGTGCAAGGAGGCAACTCACCACCACTTTCTGAAGGGCAACTAGGGATGGGCAACAAATACTGGCCTAACCAGCGACGCCCAAATCCCATAAATTCATTTATTTAAAAAAAAAATTCAGAGTACCCAGTTCTTTTTTTCCCAAATAAGTGGCAATTCAGCATGGCCAATTCACCGACCCTGCACATCGTTTTACATTGTGGGGGTGAGACCCATGTAGACACGGGGAGAATGTGCAGACTCCACACGGACAGTGACACGGGGCCGGGATTTTCAATGAATTTAAAGACAATGTAGTGAAGCTTTGGAATTCTCTACCCCAGAGGACTGTGGAGCCTCAGTCGAGAAGTATTTTCAAGACCGAGATTGACATGTTTCTCAATATTGAACATATTGAGGGATATGGGGGATAGTGTTGGAAAATGGTGCTGAGGTAGATCGGCCAATGATCCATTGAATGGTTGAGCAGGTTCGAATGGCCAAATGGCTGACTGCATCTCCTGTTTGTTATGATCTCTGTGTCCTGGACAGGAAGCAGTGAGCATGGGTCTGTCAATCAGCCTGAATCAGCACCTTCAGGAGAATTGGGAGGGTGAATATTAGGCACAGCAGAGTGAGAATGGAGGGAGAGTGTGTGGGATGGAGATTTACAGCTTTTGGGGAATGAGAGTGGAAAGAATGTTCCAGAGAAACTACAATTGTCTGTTCTGAATTTCTACCCAGTACTGACAGTGATGTCTTTTGTAAACTCCTTTCACAGGATGTTAAAAGGATAGGATTTACAGACTGAAATCTCAAACATTACGTCTAGATCTGACAGTCACTCGATTCATTGGCCATTATCTAGAAGGAGTAATGTTTGCCCAACCTGTTGGCTTCAAAAACATTTAAACATCATTGTGACTGGAAAAGCACCGAGTCACACGCACTGACTGTGGAAAGAGCTTTAACCAGTCATATGGCCTGAAAAAAACATCACACCATTCACAGCGGGGAGAGACCGTACACGTGTTCTGTGTGTGGTCAAAGCTTCAACTGATAGTCCAACCTGGAGAGACTCGAGGAGACCCAAAATATGGAGAAACGGTGGAAATGTGGGGACTGTGGGAAGGGATACAGAGCCCCATCAGAGCTGGAGATTCATCGACGCATTCACACTGGGGAGAGGCCATTCACCTGCTCACAGTGTGAGAAGGGATTCACTCAGTTATCTCGCCTGAATTTACATCAGCGAATTCACACTGGGGAGAGGCCGTTCACCTGCTCTCAGTGTGGGAAGGGATTCACTCAATTAATCAACCTGCGGATACATCAGCGAGTTCACACTGGGGAGAGGCCGTTCACCTGCTCTCAGTGTGGGAAGGGATTCAGTCAGTTAATCAACCTGCGGATACATCAGCGAGTTCACACTGGGGAGAGGCCATTCACCTGCTCTCAGTGTGGGAAGGGATTCACTCACTTATCCAACCTGCAGAGACACAAGTTTGTTCATGCTGGAGAGAAGCCGTTCACCTGCTCTGTATGTGGGAAGGGATTCACTCAGTTATCCAACCTGCAGACACACCAAAGAGTTCACACTGGGGAGAAGTCGTTCACTTGCTCTCAGTGTGAGAAGGGATTCACTGACTTATCCAACCTGCGGCGACACCAGTTTGTTCACACTGGGGAGAGGCCGTTCACCTGCTCTCAGTGTGGGAAGGGATTCTGTGTTTCCTCGTCCCTGCTGAGACACCAACAAGTTCACAATTGATTACAGTGATGGATTCTGCTGTTATTGTTTCTGCTTCAATTATATCCAGGACTGCATTTCGTTCTCTCTTCTCTTTCTCTTGGAATCTGAGACAGGAAAATTGATGCAACTGTGGTGAACAGGAAATATTCAAAATCCATTAAATCAAAGGAAGAGGCTCATAAAGTGGACAAAATAAGTGTAAGCTTAAGGATTGGGAACTTGTTTTAGAATTCAGCAAAGGAGGATCAATCAACTGATCGAGAGAAAATAGAATATGAGGGTAAACTGGCGAGAAACATAAAAACCGACTGGAAAAGCTCCTATATGAATGTGAAAAGGAAAAGATTAGCAAAGACCAATGTGGGTCCATTCCAGGCAGAGACAGGAGAGTTTATAATGGGGAATAAGGAAATGGCAGAGAAACTAAACGATGTGTGTTTGTCTTCATGGAGGAAGATACAGAAATTGTTCTAAAAACGCAAGGGAACCAAGGGACTAGTGAGCACGAGGAACTGAAAGAGATTAGTATTAGTGAAAAAGCAGTACTGGAGAAAATAATGTGGTTGAAAGTTAATAAATCCCCAAAAGCTGCTGCTCTCCATCCCAGAGTGTTGAAAGAGGTGGCTGTAGAGATAGTGGATACATTGGTGGTCATCTTTCAAAATTCTATAGATTCTGGAATGGTTCCTGCAGATTGGAAGGTGGTAAATATAACCCCAATATTTAAGGAGGGGAGAGAGAAAACGGGGAACCACAGACCCATTAGCCTGACATCAGTTGGAGGGAAAATGCTACAATCTATTATAAAGGATGTGATAACATACAAATTAGGAGCAGGAGTAGGCCACTCGGCCCCTCGAGCCTGCTCCACCATTCAATAAGTTCCTGGCTGATCTGATTGAAACCTCAAAACCACATTCCCGCTGACCCACCGATAACCTTTCACCTTCTTGGCAAGAATCTATCCAGCTCCACCTTGAAAATATTCACAGACTCTGTTTCCATTGCCCTTTGAGGAAGAGAGTTCCAAAGACTCGCGACCCTCGGAGAGAAAAGGTTCTCCTCTGCCTTAAGTGGGCAAGTTATTACTTTTAAAGTGACTTCAATTTCTACATTCTCTCACCAGAGGAAACATCCTTTCCACATCCACCCTGTCAAGGCCCTTCAGGATCTTATACGGTCCAATCAAGTCACCTGAACTTCATCAGTCACAAGCCAATCATTCCTCGTAAGCCCAGCCTCCAGTTCCAGGTATGAGTCCAGTAAACCTTCTCTGAACTGCTTCCAACACATTGACATCATTCCTTAAATGAGAGCAATACTGTACACAGTGCTCCAGATGTGGTCTCACTGATGTCCTGTATAACTGAAGCATAACCTCCCTACTTTTGTATTCAATTCCCCTCACAATAAACAATAACATTTTATTACCTTTCCTAATTACTTGCTGTACCTGTATACTCACCTTTTGTGATTCATGCTCTTGGACACCCAGATCCCTCTGAATCTCAGAGCTCTGCAATCTATCACCATTTAGATAATAAGCTTTTTTATTCTTCCTGCCAAAAATGGACAATGTCACATTCTCCCACAAAATACTAGATTTTACAGATCTTTTCCCACTCACGTAACCTATCTATATCCTTTTGTAACCTCCTGATGTCCTCTTCACAATATCTTTGTATCATTGGAACATCGGAGCCGGAGTTGGCCATTCAGCCCGTCGAGCCTGCTCCACCATTCAATACGATCATGGCTGATCATCCACTTCAATGCCTTTCCCCCCACTATCCCCATATCCCTTTGTGTTATTGGGATTTAGAAATCTGTCAGTCTCTGCTTGAAACACACTCAATGACTGAGCTCCCACAGCCCTCTGGGGTAGAGAATTCCAAAGATTCACAACTTTGTTCTATTCCCGTATCCCTATCGGTTTATTTCCCTCAAAATCCCATACAATTTCCTTCTGGAAACATTCCATCATCTCCGCTTCTACCCCCCCTCGTAGGAAGTGGATTTCAGATATTTCCCAAATACTGCCAAACTCTGGTTCAAGTCTAAGATTTTCTTCAAATGTAAACGAGAATCAAAGGGCAAAGAAGGAGGCCATTAAGCCCACCATTCCCATGCTAGTTCTTTGAATGAACAGTCTGATTGATCCCATCACCCTGCAAGTTTATTTTCCTGCAGAATCTGTCCAGTTCCCTTTTGAAAGTTACAGTAGAATTTACTTCCTGCACCTTTGTCAGGCAGTGAATCCCAAATCACAACACGTCATTCTGTTTGAAATCAAATACTTTCATGAGATACTGTGTTTGGATTTTCACAGGGTATTTGAAATGAAGTGAAAGACATGGTTGTTACATAAAATCAAGCCTCAGTCTTTATGAGTGATCTTCGTGAGTGGACTGAGTGTGATATATCCAAGTTTGGGGACTAGTTCTAAAAATCAATTACATTTATTTGAGCGTCACAATGGCATAGTAGTTAGCATTGTTGCCTCACAGCACCAGGGACCCATGTTCAATTCTGGCCAAGGTCACTGTGTGTGGGGGGTTTGTACGTTCTCCCATGTCTGTGGGTTTCCACTGAGTGCTCTGGTTTCTTCCCACAGTCCTGATGTATGGGTTAGGGGGATTGGCCCTGATAAATTGCCCCTCACTGTCCAGGGATGTGCACATTAGGTTATGGGGTTACGGATGAGTGGATAAAAGCTAATTACTGTGGATACTGGGATCTGAAACGAAAGAGAAAATGCTGGAAAATCTCAGCAGGTCTGGCAGCATCTGTAGGGAGAGAAAAGAGCTAATGTTTTGAGTCCAATGACTCTTTGTCAAAGCTAACAGTCAGAGAATGTGGGGAGTATTACCCCGTTTCCCTGGGTTTCTGTGGCTATGACTCACCTTTCATTCTCACTCCACCGTATAAATATTCCCCACATTCTCTGATTGTTAACTTTGACAAAGAATCATTGGACTCGAAACGTTAGCTCTTTTCTCTCCCGACAGATGCTGCCAGACTTGCTGAGATTTTCCAGCATTTTCTCTTTTGTTACGGGTGAGTGGATATGGGTAGATTGCTCTTTGGAAGAGTCGGTGCCGACTCGATGGGCTGAATGGCCTCCTTCTGCACTCAAGGTGTTCTATATCTATTTCTATAACACCTTTCATGACCACACAATCCCCTAAAGCTTTTTACAGCCTTTGAAGTACTTTTGAAGTTTAGTCACTGTTGTAACGTCGGAAATTCTGGGTATGCCTCATTAATAATATTTTGTTTTAAAAATCAATCACTCGTCCAACTTCACTGTTGTAAGTAACAAAGTTAAGGAAGCCAAGTTAAACTCGGAAACGTGACTGGACCTTTATTTTAAAAATTCATTCTGTATAAACCAAACTGTTTCTCGAAACTGCTGAATGAGGCGAAATTATTTAAAGTAACAAATTGTTCCAGAATTTTGTAAAGCTACAGGGTATCATATCCTGCCAAAGTCTGGCTCAAGTCTAAGACTCATTGTTCAATCCAATCAAAGTTAGTAAGAAAGAAAGTGATTGTCTTCCATAAAACAGTCTTTTTCAACAGAGCTGGTTTAGCACAGGGCTAAATCGCTGGCTTTGAAAGCAGACCGAGGCAGGCCAGCAGCACGGTTCAATTCCCATACCAGCCTCCCTGAGCAGGTGCTGGAATGTGGCGACTAGGGGCTTTTCACAGTAACTTCATTTGAAGCCTACTTGTAACAATAAGTGATTTTCATTTCAACCAGTGGATATTGTATTAACCAAATGTATTAATTAAAGATTATTGTATTAATTAGCTACCAGTAACCGATGACTGATTAAGTAATGAGCATTAATTGAGTGACAATTAAATAATCAATAATGAATCAGTAAGTTATAGTAAGAGAGTTTTATTTCCTGTAAAAAATGTAAAAGCTTAATTGCTGTGTATGTAAAATATGTGCAATGAGGATAAATATTCTGGCAAGAGAGACCTTCAAGCTCTGATTAGCCTCAACATTTGAAACTGTATGAATAAGGGATTGTATAGAATCAGATAAAGGGATAGTATGAAACAGTTCTATTGTATTCTTGTCTAAGATAATGAGAGAAGGTGTTAGTAATTGGGGATCCAATTAAATTAATCCAGTGACCAAATTGACCAATGGTCATGTTACAACAGGCCCAACCCTGACGGGAAGTAATGGTCACTTTGGGGATAAAAGTAGAGGTTCTGAAGGTCTTCCTTGCTGGCCAAGTACTGAAGACTCCCAAGGCCGGGTTCCAAGGAAATTACTGTCAAAGAAGGAGCCAGACTCCCGAGGCTGAATTCCACAAGAATTACTGTCAAAGAAGGAGCCAGAGAGGGTTATGCTTCTACAGACTGATCACCCACATGAAGTTGTAAAAGTCAATGTCTTAAAGTTTCTTTGAATAAACTTTTAAAATTTAATATAAAGCGAATTCTGTCTTTGCCTTAATTGCCTTGTCAGAACCAAAGTGAATTTATTAAATGGTAGGTTGGGGGTGGCTGAAATCAATAAATTTCCAGATAACAAGATCAGAAAGCATAAACCTTCAATTAAAAAAACTTGCATTTCTATAGCACCTTTCACAACCACAGGACGTCCCAAAGTGCTTTACAGCCAATGAAGTACTTTTGAAGTGTAGTCACTGTTGTAATGTAGGAAACACAGCAGCCAATTTACACACAGCAAGATCCTACACACACCAATGTGATAATGAGCAGATGATCTGTTTTTAGTGATGTTGATTGAGGGATAAATATTGACCGGGACACTGGGGATAACTCCTCTGCTCTTCTTCAAAATAGTGGCTGTGGGAACTATTACACCCACCTGAGAGGGGCAGACAGGGCCTCAGTTTAACATCTTATTTGAAAGAAGGCTGAAACAGCCTTCTTTCAGCCTCCCTCTGTGCTGGGACGAGGAATGTTGGATGTGATTTTTGTCCTCTGGTCCCTGGACTGGGATTTGAACCCACAATCTTCTGACTCAGAGGTGAGAGAGCTGCCCACTGAGCCACGGCTGACACTATAGATAATACAAAGTTAGAAAGGGAAAGTTATCTTTTTAAACTCCCACCCTTTGTCTCCCCTCTCACCCACTTTCCCTAAAGTACATCAATGTGACATGAAAAGGGGTGGCACGGTAATAATAGAAACCCCGGTATAAATAACATGGATTTGATTGGCAAATGTTGAAGTCTGGGTTTAGAGCCACAAGTATTGACTTCCCATTTGAGCCACGGGCACCTTTCTGTGTCTATTGCTCTTGTCAATGACAGCCAGGAGACGGAGCTGAGGCTGAATTTAGCTGAGAATAACAGGGCTTGCGCACCAGTTGGGAAACTGCCATGGGCGTCGCACTAATAGAGAGACAGGAAGGTGCTGGAGGACTGACTTGGAAATGGGCCTCCAACCAATTATATCGGTCACTCGGAGCTAAAGAGAAACCCGTCTCTTTAAATACATAAACAGGAAAGAGGCTGCAATGAAATCTGTCCCTTTTAACCTGCACAAAAACAGGAGACTCAGATTCACAGGCTGCAGGAGGAGACCATTCAGCCCATCGTGCCCCTGCTATCTCTTTGAAAGGACTCTCCCATTCATCCAACTGCTCTGCCCTTTCCCCACAGCCCTGCAAATTCTTCCCATTCAAGATTTTACTCTTTGGAAAGATACAATTGAATCTGCTTTCAGGCAGATCAGAACAACTCGCATTGTCAAAAAATAAAATAAAATCTCATCTCCCCTCTGGCTCCTTTGCCAATTACCTCAGAGGGACTCACTTTCCGTTAAAGAGCCTATCAACCTCTCACCCACTTTCCCTAAAGTACATCAACCTAATGCAAAGTCTAGAAAAATCAAATATTTTTACTGATGATCGTTTATTAATGAAACAGAACATGGTTAAAAAACAGAAAATGACTTGAGGATCAAAGACAACCAGAGTAAAAGGATGTTCACAATGTTATGAAGCCAAACGGTTTGTCTTTAATTCATCTGTAGCCTGTTCCCTGCCCTCTTTGTGGAACACCTCCGCTCAGTCCGCAAGCATGATCCTGACCTTCTGCTTGCTGCCATTAGAATTCACCACCTTGCTCTCATACATAGAAGATGGGAGCAGGAGGAGACCTTTTGGCCCTTCGAGCCTGCTCCACCATTCATTACGATCATGGCTGATCATCCAACTCAAGAGCCTAATTCAGCTTTGTCCCCATAACCTTCAAACCCATACGCCCCAAGTGCTATATCTAGCCGCTCTTGAATATATTCAATGTTTTAGCATCAACTACTTCCTGTGGTAATGAATTCCACAGGCTCACCACTCTTTGGGTGAAGAAATGCCTCCTCATCTCTGTCAGAAATGGATCCTCAGACTGTGACCACTGGTTCTGGCCACACACACCATCGGGAACATCCTCCCTGCATCTCCCCTAGTCCTGTTAGAATTTTATACGTCTCTATGAGATCCCCCCCCTCATTCTTCTGAACTCCAGCGAGAACAATCCCAACCTCGTCAATCTTTCCTCTTATGACAGTCCCGCCATCCCTGGAATCAGTCTGGGAAACCTTCGCTGCTCTCCCTCGAGAGCAAGAACATCCTTCCTCAGAAAAAGAGACCAAAACTGCACACACTATTCTCGGTGTGGCCTCACCAAGGCCCTGTATAAATACAGCAACATGTCCCAGCTTCTGTACTCGGAACCATGCTCACATTTCAGTCCTCGGCCTGCTGCAATGTTCCGGAGAAGCCCAACACAAGCTGGACCAACAGCCCCTCATCTTCCCATGAGGCACTTTACAGCCTTCTGGACTCAATATTGAGTTCAACAACTTTACACCCTGAACTCTCTCCTCCATTTTGATTTGTTTTTTTGCCGAGTGCCAGTCTGCATCTTGTTTTCATGTTTTTTTGCTTCCAGACAGAACTGTCCTTTATTCTGCCATTCCTCTGGACCAATGCTTTGTTTCTTTACCACAACCATTACCTCTCCCTTTGCCTTTTGTTCCAGGACATTTTTGACATTTAATCTCACCCACCCTCTAACCAATCCCTGACTTTCCCTTTTGTTCTACCTGACCCTCCCCCTTTCTCACCAGCATCGACTGGGAACCCATCTGGTCCCACTGCCTTCCCTGCCTGCATCCTCCCAATCGCCACCTTCACCTCCTCCACCCCCCTCCTCCAACCCTGCCCTCTCCACCTCCCCAACCTCGGGCACTCTAACCCACCCAGAAACTCCCTCATCTCCCGCTCCTCCTCTGGTGGCTCCGACTTATACAAGTCCCAATAGAACTCCTCAAACACCTTATTAATCTGTTCTGGAGCCATCACCAGCTACCCCATCCTGTCCCGCACCCAAACTCTCTCCCTTGCTGCGACCTCCCTACGGAGCTGACCTGCCAACATACAGCCTGCCTTCTCCCCATACTCATAGACCGTCCCCCTCGCTCTTCTCAACTGATGCACATCTTTGCCTGTGGACAATAGGTCCAACCTCGCCTGCAACTCTGTTCTCTTTACCAGGAACCCTGGGTCCGCGTTCCCCGCTCATCACCCATCCATCCCAAAATCTCTTCTAGCAGTTGTTGCCATTCCTCCCTCTCCTCCCGACCACCTTGACCTTAAACGGGATCACCTCCTGTTCTTCCCAGAATCACCCCATCCACTTCCTCTTGCAAACACCTCACCCAGTATCGAGCCCCTCCCCCCACCATTCACACCTCCCAGGTCCATTGAAACCTGTTTGACTGGGCTCCAATGACCGCGGCCCCTCCCCCACCACACTCCCGTTCACTAATCAACCTACGTCTCCTCGTGTGGTGACCCCTGCCAGAGTCCCCCCTCCCCCACCTCCTCAGTAACTGAGCCCCACCTCCCTGAAACCAAGAAACAATACAGAACCGCACCAGAAGGCAAAAAACACAACACACGTAGATAAACTCCCCCACTGGAGCTTGTTAATTAGTTAATTGGACTAGGCCAGTTTTCAGAGGCTGGATTCACAGTATAAAGGTGTTATACCCTCAATAACAACACGAGTGTGGAATGGTAAAATGAAGGCTTTAATAAGCAGAGAACTAGCCAGGTACAGAGACGAGTGCTCACTGAGTGCCGCCGACAGGGCGTCACCTTGTATATGGCTCCCTGGTGGGCGGAGCCGGAGGCAGAGTTCCCCAGGGTTCCAAACCTGGTCTTAAAGGGGCATTACCTATATGGTATTAAAGGTACAGTAACCATTCTTCACATTCAACCCGTTTTTAAAAAAAACACAGAGTCTGTCGAGGGTGAAGTGGAATTACATGTCTATTCTATTTGGCGGCCTGATCGTCCTCGTCGACCTTCTCAGCTCAGGCGGTGGTGCGGCGGACACAGACTTCTTTGGTGAGGGTACATCCGGGAGCACGGTGGTCGGAGCTTTCGTCCGGATCGGGGTAGGGGGTTGGAGGGGAGGGGGAACAGCTGGGGGTAGCGGTGCCGGCGGGGAGTGTGGAAGGGAGGGTGCTGGGAGGGGGGGGGGGCATGGTCGGTGTTTACAGGCGGTGTTGGGGTCCGGGGGGGGGGGCATCAGTGGGGGAAACCAGCGAGTGCCAGGTCTCGGAGGGAAACGTGTCCTGCCTTCCGCCAGGGTACGCGACGTAGGCGTATCGGGGTTCGCATGTAACAGCTGGACCCTCTCGACCAGGGGGTCCGTCATATGGCTCCTCGCGTGCCTCCGGAGAAGACCAGGTCCCGGAGTCCTCAACCAAGGTGGAAGCAAGACCCCAGAGGTGGACTTCCTGGGGAAGACAAACAAGCGATTGTGAGGGGTCTCATTCGTGGCCATGCAGAGGAGCGACCTAATGGGATGGAAGGCATCGGGTAGGACCACCTGCCAGCAGGTGGTTGGGAGACTTCTCGACCGTAGGGCCAGAAGGACAGCCTTCCAAACTGTCGTGTTTTCCCTCTCCACCTGCCCGTTTCCCCGCGGGTTATAACTGGTCGTTCTGCTCGAGGCGATGCCCTTGCTGAGCAGGTACTGACGCAGCTCATCGCTCATGAACGATGTACCCTGGTCGCTGTGGATATAAGTGGGGAAACCAAACAGGGTGAAGATGCTGTGCAGTGCCTTTACCACGGTGGCCGAGGTCATGTCGGGACAGGGAACGGGAAAAGGGAAGCGGGAGAACCCGTTGATGACGGTTAGGAAGTAGAAGTGGACGGGAGGGGACCTTTGAAGTCCACGCTTAGTCGCTCAAAGGGCCCCGAAACCTTTACTTTTTTTTAAATTAAATATTTTATTGAAAATTTTTGGTCAACCAACACAGTACATTGTGCATCCTTTACACAATATTATAACAACACAAATAACAATGACCTATTTTATAAACAAAAAATGAATAAATAATAAATAACAAAAATGAAAACTAGCCCTAATTGGCAACTGCCTTGTCACAAGTAACACTCTCCAAAAATATAATTTAACAGTCCAATATATAATTATCTGTAGCAACGACCTATACGTACTATACAGTATATATTAACAACCCTGAGAGTCCTTCTGGTTCCTCCCCCCCCCCCCCCCCCCCCTCCCCCTCTCCCCCCCTCCGATCCTGGGCTGCTGCTGCTGCCTTCTTTTTCCCATTCCGTCTATCTTTCTGCGAGGTATTCGACGAACGGTTGCCACCGCCTGGTGAACCCTTGAGCCGACCCCCTCAGGACGAACTTAATCCGCTCTAGCTTTATAAACCCCGCCATGTCATTTATCCAGGTCTCCACCCCCGGGGGCTTGGCTTCTTTCCACATTAGCAATATCCTGCGCCGGGCTACTAGGGACGCAAAGGCCAAAACATTGGCCTCTCTCGCCTCCTGCACTCCCGGCTCTTGTGCAACCCCAAATATAGCCAACCCCCAGCTTGGTTCGACCCGGACTCCTACTACTTTTGAAAGCACCTTTGTCACCCCCATCCAAAACCCCTGTAGTGCCGGGCATGACCAAAACATATGGGTATGATTCGCTGGGCTTCTCGAGCACCTTGCACACCTATCCTCCACCCCCAAAAATTTACTGAGCCGTGCTCCAGTCATATGTGCCCTGTGTAATACCTTAAACTGAATCAGGCTTAGCCTGGCACACGAGGACGACGAGTTTACCCTGCTTAGGGCATCTGCCCACAGCCCCTCCTCGATCTCCTCCCCCAGCTCTTCTTCCCATTTCCCTTTTAGTTCATCTACCATAGTCTCCCCTTCGTCCCTCATTTCCCTATATATATCTGACACCTTACCATCCCCTACCCATGTCTTTGAGATCACTCTGTCCTGCACCTCTTGTGTCGGGAGCTGCTGGAATTCCCTCACCTGTTGCCTCGCAAAAGCCCTCAGTTGCATATACCTGAATGCATTCCCTTGGGGCAACCCATATTTCTCGGTCAGCTCTCCCAGACTCGCGAACTTCCCATCCACAAACAGATCTTTCAGTTGCGTTATTCCTGCTCTTTGCCACATTCCATATCCCCCATCCATTCCCCCCGGGCAAACCTATGATTGTTTCTTATCGGGGACCCCCCCCAAGGCTCCAGTCTTTCCCCTATGCCGCCTCCACTGTCCCCAAATCTTCAGTGTAGCCACCACCACCGGGCTTGTGGTGTAGTTCCTCAGTGAGAACGGCAATGGGGCTGTCACCATAGCCTGTAGGCTAGTCCCCCTACAGGACGCCCTCTCTAATCTCTTCCACGCCGCTCCCTCCTCCTCTCCCATCCACTTACTCACCATTGAAATATTAGCGGCCCAATAATACTCACTTAGGCTCGGTAGTGCCAGCCCCCCCCTATCCCTGCTACGCTGTAAGAATCCCTTCCTCACTCTCGGGGTCTTCCTGGCCCACACAAAACCCATGATGCTCTTTTCAATCCTTTTAAAAAAAGCCTTCGTGATCACCACCGGGAGGCACTGAAACACAAAGAGGAATCTCGGGAGGACCACCATCTTAACCGCCTGCACCCTCCCTGCCAGTGACAGGGATACCATATCCCATCTCTTGAAATCCTCCTCCATCTGTTCCACCAACCGCGTTAAATTTAACCTATGCAATGTGCCCCAATTCTTAGCTATCTGGATCCCCAGGTAACGAAAGTCCCTTGTTACCTTCCTCAACGGTAGGTCCTCTATTTCTCTACTCTGCTCCCCTGGATGCACCACAAACAACTCACTTTTCCCCATGTTCAATTTATACCCTGAAAAATCCCCAAACTCCCCAAGTATCCGCATTATTTCTGGCATCCCCTCCGCCGGGTCCGCCACGTATAGTAGCAAATCGTCCGCATACAAAGATACCCGGTGTTCTTCTCCTCCCCTAAGTACTCCCCTCCACTTCTTGGAACCCCTCAACGCTATCGCCAGGGGCTCAATCGCCAGTGCAAACAATAATGGGGACAGAGGGCATCCCTGCCTTGTCCCTCTATGGAGCCGAAAATATGCAGATCCCCGTCCATTCGTGACCACGCTCGCCACTGGGGCCCTATACAACAACTGCACCCATCTAACATACCCCTCTCCAAAACCAAATCTCCTCAACACCTCCCACAAATAATCCCACTCCACTCTATCAAATGCTTTCTCGGCATCCATCGCCACTACTATCTCCGTTTCCCCCTCTGGTGGGGCCATCATCATTACCCCTAACAACCTCCGTATATTCGTGTTCAGCTGTCTCCCCTTCACAAACCCAGTTTGGTCCTCGTGGACCACCCCCGGGACACATTCCTCTATTCTCATTGCCATTACCTTGGCCAGGAGCTTGGCATCTACATTTAGGAGGGAAATAGGTCTATAGGACCCGCATTGTAGCGGGTCCTTTTCCTTCTTTAAGAGAAGCGATATCGTTGCTTCAGACATAGTCGGGGGCAGTTGTCCCCTTTCCTTTGCCTCATTAAAGGTCCTCGTCAGTACCGGGGCGAGCAAGTCCACATATTTTCTATAGAATTCGACTGGGAATCCATCCGGTCCCGGGGCCTTTCCCGCCTGCATGCTCCTAATTCCTTTCACCACTTCTACCTCGATCTGTGCTCCCAGTCCCACCCTTTCCTGCTATTCCACCTTGGGAAATTCCAGCCGATCCAAGAAGCCCATCATTCTCTCTCTCCCATCCGGGGGTTGAGCTTCATATAATTTTTTATAAAATGTCTTGAACACTCCATTCACTCTCTCCGCTCCCCGCTCCATCTCTCCTTCCTCATCCCTCACTCCCCCTATTTCCCTCGCTGCTCCCCTTTTCCTCAATTGGTGTGCCAGCAACCTGCTCGCCTTCTCCCCATATTCGTACTGTACACCCTGTGCCTTCCTCCATTGTGCCTCTGCAGTGCCTGTAGTCAGCAAGTCAAATTCTACATGTAGCCTTTGCCTTTCCCTGTACAGTCCCTCCTCCGGTGCTTCCGCATATTGTCTGTCCACCCTCAAAAGTTCTTGCAGCAACCGCTCCCGTTCCTTACTCTCCTGCTTCCCTTTATGTGCCCTTATTGATATCAGCTCCCCTCTAACCACCGCCTTCAACGCCTCCCAGACCACTCCCACCTGGACCTCCCCATTATCATTGAGTTCCAAGTACTTTTCAATGCACCCCCTCACCCTTAGACACACCCCCTCATCTGCCATTAGTCCCATGTCCATTCTCCAGGGTGGGCGCCCTCCTGTTTCCTCCCCTATCTCCAAGTCCACCCAGTGTGGAGCGTGATCCGAAATGGCTATAGCCGTATACTCCGTTCCCCTCACCTTCGGGATCAATGCCCTACCCAGCACAAAAAAGTCTATTCGCGAGTAGACTTTATGGACATAGGAGAAAAACGAGAACTCCTTACTCCTAGGTCTGCTAAATCTCCACGGGTCTACACCTCCCATCTGCTCCACAAAATCTTTAAGTACCTTGGCTGCTGCCGGCCTCCTTCCAGTCCTGGACTTCGACCTATCCAGCCCTGGTTCCAACACCGTATTAAAATCTCCCCCCATTATCAGCTTTCCCATCTCTAGGTCCGGAATGCATCCTAGCATCAGCCTCATAAAATTGGCATCATCCCAGTTCGGGGCATATACGTTTACCAAAACCACCGCCTCCCCCTGTAGTTTGCCACTCACCATCACGTATCTGCCCCCGTTATCCGCCACTATAGTCTTTGCCTCGAACATTACCCGCTTCCCCACTAATATAGCCACCCCCCTGTTTTTCGCATCTAGCCCCGAATGGAACACCTGCCCCACCCATCCTTTGCGTAGCCTAACCTGGTCTATCAGTTTCAGGTGCGTTTCCTGTAACATAACCACATCTGCCTTAAGTTTCTTAAGGTGTGCGAGTACCCATGCCCTCTTTATCGGCCCGTTCAGCCCTCTCACGTTCCACGTGATCAGCCGAGTTGGGGGGCTTCCTACCCCCCCCCCCTTGTCGATTAGCCATCACCTTTTTCCAGCTCCTCACCCGGTTCCCACGCAGCTGTATCTCCCCCAGGCGGTGCCCCCCCGCCCATCCTCTCCCATACCAGCTCCCCCCTCTCCCCAGCAGCAGCAACCCAGTAATTCCCCCCTCCCACCCCCCCGCTAGATCCCCCGCTAGCGTAATTACTCCCCCATGTTGCTCCCAGAAGTCAGCAAACTCTGGCTGACCTCGGCTTCCCCCCGTGACCTCGGCTCGCACCGTGCGACGCCCCCTCCTTCCTGCTTCTCTCTTCCCGCCATGATTATCATAGCGCGGGAACCAAGCCCGCGCTTCTCCCTTGGCCCCGCCCCCAATGGCCAACGCCCCATCTCCTCCACCTCCCCTCCTCCCCCCATCACCACCTGTGGGAGAGAGAAAAGTTACCACATCGCAGGATTAGTACATAAAACCCCTCTTTGCCCCCCACATTCGCCCCACCACTTTGTTCGAACGTTCTTTTTAATAACACGCTCATTCCAGTTTTTCTTCCACAATAAAAGTCCACGCTTCATCCGCCGTCTCAAAGTAGTGGCGCCTCCCTCGGTATGTGACCCACAGTCTTGCCGGTTGCAGCATTCCAAATTTTATCTTCTTTTTATGAAGCACCGCCTTGGCCCGATTAAAGCTCGCCCTCCTTCTTGCCACCTCCGCACTCCAGTCTTGATAAACGCGGATCACCGCGTTCTCCCATTTACTGCTCCGAGTTTTCTTCGCCCATCTAAGGACCATTTCTCTATCCTTAAAACGGAGGAATCTCACCACTATGGCTCTGGGAATTTCTCCTGCTCTCGGTCCTCGCGCCATCACTCGGTATGCTCCCTCCACCTCCAACGGACCCGCCGGGGCCTCCCCTCCCATTAACGAGTGCAGCATCATGCTCACATATGCCCCGACGTCCGCTCCCTCCACACCTTCAGGAAGACCAAGAATCCTCAGGTTGTTCCTCCTTGCGTTGTTTTCCAGTGCCTCCAACCTTTCCACACATCGTTTCTGATGTGCCTCCTGCGTCTCCGTCTTCACCACCAGGCCCTGTATGTCGTCCTCATTCTCGGCTGCCTTTGCCTTCACGACCCGAAGCTCCCGCTCCTGGGTCTTTTGTTCCTCCTTTAGCCCTTCGATCGCCTGTAGTATCGGGGCCAACAACTCTTTCTTCATTTCCTTTTTGATCTCTTCCACACAGCATTTCAAGAACTCTTGTTGTTCAGGGCCCCATGTTAAACTGCCACCTTCCGACGCCATCTTGGTTTTTGCTTGCCTTCCTTGCCGCTGTTCTAAAGGATCCACTGCAATCTGGCCACTTTCTCCTCCTTTTTCCATCCGTATCCAGGGGGGATTCCCTTCTGGTTTACCGCACAGTGTTTTTAACCGTCAAAATTGCCGTTGGGGCTCCTATCAAGAGCCCAAAAGTCCGTTTCACAGGGAGCTGCCGAAACGTGCGACTCAGCTGGTCATCGCCGCACCCGGAAGTCCCCGAAACCTTTACAAGGTGAGCCTTGGCTGGCCGGTAGAAGTGCGGTTTGCACTCCACGCAGATCTGGCAAGCCCTATTCATGGCCTTGACCTCCTTGGTGGAGTAAGGTAGGTTGCGGGACTTGATAAAGTGGGCGAGCCGGGTTACCCCCGGGTGACAGAGGTCGTTGTGGACGGCCCGCAGGCGATCCTCCTGCGCGTTGGCACACGTGCCGCGGAACAGGGCATCTGGGGGCTCTTTGAGCTCCCCTGGACGATACTTGATATCGTACGCGTAGGTGGAGAGTTCAATCCTCCACCTCAAGATTTTATCATTTTTAATTTCGGCCCATTGTGCGTTGTTCGGGGTGAAAATAGTCACACGAAGGCCTGAGTATAAGTTAAAAAAAGCAGTTTATTATGTCAGAATTCTGGGAGACAAGATCTGGAGATTCCGCAACCCCTGACAGCACTTTATAACACTTGAGCTAAAGCTCACATGGGTTAATGTACAGATTCAAGGGCGGAATTAGTTCTTTTCTCATTTACATACAATCAATCAACTATATTCGCGTCACACTTATTAGATGCAGTCAATCAATTTTCCTGCCATACACAATTATCACATATATGGTTAAAGAATTGCGCCACGCCGCCCCGACGCCCACACGCGATTCTCCCACGCCCCCCAAAACCAGCGCCGTGCGATTCGCGCTGGGCCGCTCGGAGAATCGCTGTGAGCGGCGATTCTCCGGCCTGGATGTGCCGAGCGGCCGCTCCGCCACGAAAGGGTCCCGCCGGCGCCATCCACCCCTGGTCGCTGCCGGCAGGAACTCTGCGGGAAGGCTTGTGGGGGGGGCTCCTTCACCGGGGGGGGGCTCTGAAGGGGTCTGGCCCGCGATCTTGGGCCACCGATTAGCGGGCCGGCCTCTCCACCCCATATTTTGAGTGTAGTTACAAAATTTTTATTTTCAAAGGTTATCATTGACATTTCCAGGCTAATTTTGATACACAAGGAATTTTAATCAGGGTACAAAATCACATATGTAAGAATAAGAAAATATTAGTTTTATGGTGTTCAGTGGAAGTTAGGATAGTTGAAATACACAGGACAGTTGCAATACATACGACCAAGCCAGTGTTTCATTAGTTCAGGGTTAAAACTTCCCTGACACAAATACTTTGTAATCATCAGTAGGGTAAAATTAACCTGTCTCACGATGCAGATGTTTTAATTCTGAGATTGCAGAATTAAGTGTAAAGGACAGATGGGTAAACAAAATATGTCCATGTTCATGTTTCTTGTTTAAACAAAAGAAGGGTGGTGACAAAATGACATCTGGTAGAGAACCACGATACAGCGCAAAATTGGTTCAGTCAGATATTCAATAACTGATTGTGTTTGATATTTCCAAATAAATGTTTAAAATTAGCTTGGAAATTAAAACTGCAGACAATGTGTGAAGCTGTTGTTTTTTTAAAGGAAAAACACACAGCTCTGATTGAAAGCAAATCTATATTGAAAAAACACATCGTTCTCAGACACTTGATAACAGGAACCTGACGGCAATCCAACACTCCCGTGCTGGGTTTGCCTGTCCACACTCTGAGCTCGGGCTTTGTAATTCTGATAAAGTAATAACAAGACAAAACAGCTGAAGTTGTATTTTTAATTGGAACTTACAAATCTTAAGTTTTGAATTTTCTGATATATTCAGATTCGTTAACCCACTCTGTCCCATGCAGAATGGATCTTTGGTGTTAGAACATAGAACATATAGTTACTTGTAAAGTTCTGCACTGTAAGTGCGGCGATATTTGCAGTAGCTTCAGGAATTTGAGACAGTTGAGTTATTGTAAACTGGCTGATTAACCAGGCAAATCCACGTCAAGGTCGGATTCAAACGCAACAGAATTAGGAAAATAGATATGAAAGGGTCGGTACTGTAAATAAAAATCAGCAGAAAGATTTTCAACAAGCAGATGAATGCTTGATTTGTCCACAAAGAAGAATAGTGTAAATTCCACAATATCAACTGGATCTATCCCCTGCATAACACACGTGTTCGGCCCATACAGGAAAAGTTTCATACGGACAACATCTAACACCTGGTGACGACCAGGACACTTTTCCACTTTTCCTTTAAATTTTGAGGTTAAACATTCAAGAAAGGCTGGCACGACAGCAGCAGCTGTGGGGACTTGTGAGGGCTCTTGAGACCTCAGAACAACTACAAGCACTTCAAGGCACTTGAACATCATTAACTTCACAACGTACACAGGATGCACGTAGATATATGAACTATAATGCTTTTTATAGTTTTATTGACTGGCTGTGCATCCCAGCAGCTAGAGACTGGACCAATGCTATAGCTTATTTTAATGCTTGGCTACAGCGACATTCGGGGAAAGATATCGGATGCGTATATAACTCGTGTCTGTACTTCTCGCGCGTTCCGGTATTGTTTATAATATGAAATAAATATGTACAGTGTTTGAAGTAAGGTTATGAAGCAGGCTGCCAATGACACGGACGAGATGTTTAGGGCATGACAACCTACACAGGGTTAGGAGGGGCATAATCAATGATGCAGTGACTTGACTTAACACAGAAACCTCTATGGTAAAGCCACTAGACATACAAAGGCTGAATGCAAAGATAGAACAACTTATAGGAATAAGGAAGATAATATTAGGGAAAGGAGAGAAAGGTCTAGCCATCTTGGGGAAGAGGGTCTGGATATACAATTCAATAGGACAACAGTGTTAGGGACACACACTAAGACATTCAACATCAATTAACAAACTCATCGACCAAGAAAGGGGGACAGCCGGAAGGCTCTGACAGGGGCAGCTAAGACACAACCTTGATCTGATCTAAAGGGGGGAGGTGCCTGATTGAATAGACAGCCCGCAACTGGCTAAGCTAGACAAATGACAAGGGACGCTGGACAACCGTACTCTGAAGGGAGTAACCAGAGTATACTCAGCGATCCCCGATTGTAAAATGGACGAGATGACGGGGGTAGAGATGGTCCTGATGATCCCTATCATCACACTGGACTCAGGGCCATACCCTCACAACCCACTGGAGGACATGGGAATCGTACAGGCTAACACCTCCCTCAGGTACTATCTCATCGAGACCTCTGCTGTACGCAGGGATAATATAGGGGATCTCCCTCACGTTGTCCCACCCAGTGGGACAGGGAGAGTTGGACGAATGTGGGTTAATCAGAACTCATGGTTGTGTCTTAGAGATTACACCTGCCCTCATGCATTTTAAGTTTACGGAAGAAAAGGAAAATACTGTAACTTCTTATCGCTATAACATTTGTACCCCTTAGGCCCACCACTATAGGCCTAGCAAGGATCATTTGAGTTAGGAATATAAATAGCCAGAGATGGTCCCAAATCCTGCAGAAACTCTGAGGGAACGAAGACTCAAGATCAGTCAATCAGTTAAGCTTTACCACTAGTTAGCGAAAAAAATCCACGCTTTGAAAAATAAACACACAGAGGATCTACTTCAGAGTGACAGTTAGTGGCAGCAGGTATGGGACTGTGAGATGAGCTTACTTGAGAACTGCTATGAGTAACATAATTTAATGACAGACAGCAGAGTTAGTCAGGGAGGCAGGAATGATTGATATCAAGACATTAAATGTGGCATTTATGTGTTTGTGTGAGGGTGATCATTGAATCACATGCACGGTGTACGGACGGAACATCTGGGAGGTTACATGCCCCAAAGGCCGTATATCTTTGCTACACATCCTGCAGCCCTCATATCATTTCATTGTGGTCAGTTGGAGTTCTGTAAACATCTTCCATGACCAAAAGGGGGAAGTGTTGGAGGGCATTTTGTGATACTGGACTATGATATAAATTATAGGTGGTCCTGTAACTACATTTGTGCTCCTATATTACTTTTGAATAGTTCTGATGAGACAAAAGGTACTCATTGGCTTAGATGCCTGTTTGGAGGAGGCAATTTGTAGAAATAGATAGTGTATACACAATGCTGTTAACATCAGAAAAGACACAAAATGGCTGTTAGCTATTTTGTGATATAAAATGGCTGAACAAGCCACATTCCCTGTAAACTGCCTCATGAGACCCAAGCGTGGGTATGTATAGAGAGTGTCCCAACAGCCGCTGATAACAGCTTCACAGAACAAGACTTGCAATGTATCCTTGATAAGCTCTAGGTCTAAGTTTGTAGACAGGACACATCATTGTTAGTTTTGAATGACTTCTGTATGAAGTTAGGGGCGGGTAAGACGACACCCACTTTAACCATATATGTGATAAGTGGGATGCTAGGAAAAATTGATTGACTGCATGTAATAAGTGTGATGAGAATATAGTTGATTGATTGTATGTAATTGAGAAAACAACTAATTCCGCCCCTTGAATCTGTACATTAACCCGTGTGAGCTTTAGCTCAAGTGGGATAAGGTGCTGTCAGGGGCTGCAGAGTCCCCAGATCTTGTCTCCCAGAATTCAGATATAATAAACTGCTTTTTCACTTATACTCAGGCCTTTGTGTGAATATTTTCACCCCTAACAGTCTCCGGAGTTGGGACGGATCATTGAATGTCTCCCCTGCTCAGAGCAGGTGAATGGCTTCTTCCAGGTGTTAACTCGCTAGTGTTCCTGCAGGGTGTATGGATATCTGAATCCCTTCTCTCACTAAGAGCATGTTAACGCCTTCTCCCCAGTGTGAACTCGCTGGTGTCTCTGCAGGTTGGATAACTGAGTGAATCCCTTCCCACACACAGTGCAGATGAATGGCCTCTTCCTGGTGTGAGCGCTCTGGTGTCTCTTCAGGTGGGATAAGTGAGTGAATCCCTTATCACACACAGTGCAGGTGAACGGCTTCTCCCCAGTGTGAACTCGCTGATGTATCCCCAGGATCTTTAAAGTAGTGAATCTCTTCTCACACTGAGAGCAGGTGAACGGCCTCTCCTCAGTGTGAACTCGCTGGTGTCTCCGCAGGCTCGATGAAGTAGTGATTCCCTTCTCACACTGAGAGCAGGTGAACGGCCTCTCCCCAGTGTGAATCGCTGGTGTGTCACCAGGCTCAATGAAGTACTGAATCCCTTCTCACACTGAAAGCAAGTGAACGGCCTCTCCCCAGTGTGAACTCGCTGGTGTGTCAGCAGGTTTGATGAAGTAGTGAATCCCTTCCCACACTGAGAGCAGGCGAACGGCCTCTCCCCAGTGTGAACTCGCTGGTGTCTCTTCAGGCGGATAACTCAGCGAATCCCTTCTCACACTGAGAGCAGGTTAACGGCCTCTCCTCAGTGTGACTGCGTCGATGAGTTTCCAACTCTGATGGAGATCTGCATCCCTTCCCACAATCCCCACATTTCCACGGTTTCTCCATGTTTTGGGTCTCCTCGTGTGTCTCCAGTTTGGACAATCAGTTGAAGCCTTGTCCACACACAGAACACATGTACGTTCTCTCCTCGCTGTGAATGGTGTGATGTTTTTTTCAGGCTGTGTAACTGGTTAAAGCTCTTTCCACAGTCAGTGCTCTGGAACACTCTCACTCGGATGTGTGTGTCTCGGTGCTTTTCCAGTCACGCTGATGTTTCAAACCTTTTGATGCCGACAGATCAGGCAAACATTTCTCCTTCTAGATTCAAAGGCCGATGATATTCAGATCCCAAGGTATCGAGTGAGTCTGTAAGACCGAGACGTGACAATTGAGATTTCTGTCTGCAATTCATCCTCTTGTAATATCTGTAAAAGGAGTTTACAAAGGTCAACACTCAGTACAGGATAGAAATTCAGAACAGAGAGTTCTAGTTTCTATGGAACATTCCTTCCTCTCATTCCCCAGTACCTCGTCTCCAACACCTATTCCCCAGACTAGTCTCCAGGGAGCGGACTGGGAGGGACGGAGTGTCGGAGCTGTGAGGACAAAAACCTTATCTCGGGGATTCACAGCCGAGTCTCCAGGGAGCGGACTCGGAGGGGCAGGGTATCGGAGCAGTGACTGTAGGAAGGATGAGCTCGCTGACCACTGCACCCTGGTACAGGAGGCCATTCAAGCGGAGGGAGGAAGTGGTAGTTGTCAGGGATTCTATAATTGGGGGAACTGATAACATCCTTTGGAAGCAGGACCGAGAGTCCCACATGGTATGTTGCCTGCCCGGTGCCAGGGTGAGGGGCATCTGGATTGGATTGGATTGGATTTGTTTATTGTCACGTGTACCTAGGTACAGTGAAAAGTATTTTTCTGCGAGCAGCTCAACAGATCATTAAGTACATGAGAAGAAAAGGGAATAAAAGAAAATACATAATAGGGCAACACAACATATACAATGTAACTACATGAAAATGAAAAATGAAAATGAAAATCGCTTATTGTCACGAGTAGGCTTCAATGAAGTTACTGTGAAAAGCCCCTAGTCGCCACATTCCGGCGCCTGTTCGGGGAGGCTGGTACAGGAATTGAACCGTGCTGCTGGCCTGCCTTGGTCTGCTTTAAAAGCCAGCGATTTAGCCCAGTGAGCTAAACCATAAGCACTGGCATTGGATGAAGCATACAGGGTGTAGTCCAACCGGCTTGAAAGCATATTGGAGAGGGAGGGGAGGATCCAGTTGTTGTGGTCCACGTTGGGACAAACAACATCAGCAAGACTAGGAAAGAGGACCTGTTTGGGAATATCAGGAACTAGGAACAGAATTAAAGAACAGGTCCCAAGGATTATAATCTCTGGATTATTCCCTGAGCCACGTGCAAATTGGCATAGGGATGAGAAAATTAGGGAAGTAAACACGTGGCTAAAGGAGTGGTGCAGGAAAGAGGGATTCCATTTCACGGGGCACTGGCATCAGTATTGGGCCAGGGGGGATCTGTACCGTTGGGACGGTCTCCACCTGAACCGATCTGGGACCAGTGTCCTCGTAGAAAGGATAAATAGGGAGGTCAGAAGGACTTTAAACTAACAAATGGTGGGGGAGAGGAAGGCCTCAGGGGGAACTCAATACAGTTCCAAAAACAAGTAGCAGGATGGTCTGGACTGGGTACCAAATATACCGGTTATAAAGTTTACAGGAGGGACAGAGAATATGGCAGAGGGGGTGGAGTAGCCTTACTGATTGGAAATACTATCACCTCAATGGTGAGGATTGGATTTGTTTATTGTCACGTGTACAGAGATACAGTGAAAAGTATTGTTCTGCGTACAGTTCAGACAGATCATTCCATACATGAGAATACACAGGGCAAACATCAATACACAATGTAAATACATAGACACAGGCATCGGGTGAAGCATACAGGAGTGTAGCACTACTCAGTGGAGGAGATGTGTGAAGAGATCAGGTCAGTCCATAAGAGGGTCGATTAGGAGTCTGGGAACAGCGGAGAAGATGTTTTTGAATCTGTTAGAACATACAGTGCAGAAGGAGGCCATTCGGCCCATCGAGTCTGCGCCGACCCACTTCAGCCCTCACTTCCACCCTATCCCCATAACCCAATAACACCTCCTAACCTTTTTGGTCACTAAGGGCAATTTATCATGGCCAATCCACCTAACCTGCACGTCTTTGGACGTGTTCGCAGACTTTTGTATCTCCTGCCCGATGGAAGAAGTTGGAAGCGTGAACAAGCCGGGTGGGAGGGGGCTTTGATTATGCTGCCCGCTATCCCAAAGCAGCGGAAGGTGTCGACAGAGTCAATGGATGGGAGGCGGGTTTGCGTGATGGACTGGGCGTGTTCACGACGCTCTGTAGTTTCTTAGTCTTGTTGCCAGGTAGGATGCTTTCTATGGTGCATCTGTAAAAGTTGGTAAGAGTCAATGTGGACATGCCAAATTTCCTTAGTTTCCTGAAAAAGTATAGGCGCTGTTGTGCTTTCTTGGTCGTAGTGCTGACGTGGGTTGACAAGGACAGATTGTTGGTGATGTGCACACCTCGGAATTTGAAGCTGTAGTTAATGAATAGGAGTCTGATGTTGGAGTCCTTGTTGTCGAGGTGCTCCAGGTGAGTGTAGCGCCAGGGAGATGGTGTTTGCTGTGGAGGATATAATGAGGGGAAGGATCCAGCGGAGACCATGGGCTGGATTCTCTGTCGGCGGGATCCTCCACTTCGCCGGCAGTGCGCTCACGCCCGCAGACTTCCCGACGGCATGGGGATGCCCACAACGGGAAACCCCATTGGCCGGCTGCCAGGATGGAGAATCCCCTCCCACATAGGTGGAACTGAGGAACAAAAAAATCTCAAACTGTAATGGGTGTTGTGTATCAACCGTCTGGTTAGCTCGGAGGTGCTAGATTGAAAAAAGTCAGAAATTAGGCAAGTGTGTAGCAAAGGCAGAGTAGTATTAATGGGGGGATTATAACTGACACACAGATTGGGAGAGGCAGACAAGCAACTGTCAGAAAGGGAGTGAATTTCTGGAATGTGTCCGGGATAGTTTCCTGCAGCAATATGTTCCAGATGTAACAAGGGGACAGGCAATATTAGATTTAGTTATGAGTAATGAGCCCAATTTAATTAGTAGCCTAACTGCGATCACAACATGATTGAATTCAGTGTAGTGTTTGAAAGTGAAAAGCACGTTACAGACAGTAGAATTTTAGACTTGGGTAAGGCTGACGTTAATGGGATGAGACAGAGACTGTCCACGGTAAACTGGGGAGATCTGTTAATGGGTCAAACAACTGAAGATCAGTGGAGAATATTGAAAGAAACATTTAACGAGATACAGAGAAAGTATATACCCCTGAGAGGAAAAGGTTCCACTTCACAAAAAAAAAAACAGCCATGGACAAATAAAGAGATTAGGGACAGCTTAAAACTAAAAGAAAGGGCGCACAAAAATACAAGACATAGTACAGATCCGGACGAATAGGATAGGTACAAGGACTAGCAAAGGGTCACAAAGTAGCTTGTAAGAGCGACTGAAAGGGATTATGAAAGGAAACTTGCAAGGGACATCAATATCAATGAGAAGAAATGTTTAGTTATATAAAGGGAAAGCGGGAGGTGAAGAGCAATGTAGGCCCAGTAAAAGCTGAAAATGGAGATATTGTCAGTGATAATGGGGGAATGGCAGACACGATAAAGAATTACTTTGCCTCAGTATTTACAGTTGAAAAGGAGGATAACTTGCCATAAGTCCTGAAAAAATTAATAGTCGATAGAGGATAGGGACTTAATACAATTAACATAACGATACCATCACTAACTAGGAAACTAATGGAACTAAAGAGTGACGAATCCCCAGGACCTGACGGTTTCCATCGAGGGTGTTAAAGGAAGTCGGGGAGCACATTGTAGATGCTCTGACTAGAATCTTCCAGAATTCCCTAGATTCAGGAGTAGTCCCTCTGGGTTGGAAAATTGCACTTTTTGAAGTGCGAATACACCCAACGAGTTCACACTGGGGAGAAGCCATTCACCTGCTCTTAGTGTGGGAAGGGATTCACTTTTTAAGAAGGGTGAAAGGGGAAAAACAGGGAATTACAGACCAGTTAGCCGAACACGACATGGTAGCACAATGGTTCGCACTGTTGCTACACAGCGCCAGCAACCCAAGTTCGATTCCCGCCTTTGGTCACTGCAAGTGTGGAGTCTGCACGTTCTCCACCGTGTCTGCGTGGGTTTTATCCTGGTGCTCCCACAAGTCCCAAAAGACGTCCTTATAGGTGAATCGGACAGTCTGAATTCTCCCTCAGTGTTAATGTAAGCCTACTTGTGACACTAATAAAGATTATTATGAACATCTATGGTGGGGAAACTGCTGGAATGTATAATCAGGGATGGGGTAACTGAACACTTTGAAAAACTTTGTTCGATCAGGGACAGCCAGCCTGACTTATTTTACTGAATGTTTTGAGGAGGTGACTAGGGTAGAGGACAGGGGAATGTCTATGGATGTCATTTATATGGACTCCCAGAACGCATTTGATAAAGTCCCACACAAAGACTGTTAGCTAAGGTGGAAGCTTTTGGAGTTGAGGGCAAATTATTGACACGGTTAGGAAATTGGTTGAGTGGCAGGAGAGTGTGGGGATATGGGGATTTAATAAGATACAATGAAGAGTATAACACCGAGTTGTAGAGAAAACAAAACTTATTTTATTTAACATTAACTATATACACAGCTCCAGTTGCTGAGTTAGGAGAGATTACTCAAATTTGACCTGTTGCACTTTTCAGGATTAAATTCAATTTGCCACTGTTCTGCCATTGAACCAGCCCATCCATATCATCCTGTAATCTGAGGCGTTCCTCACCATTTCCCACACCCCCAATTTTTATGTCATCTGCTAACTTATCATATCTCCAACATTCACATTCAGATCATTGACGTACGTCCGAACAACATGGAACCCAACACCGATCGCAGTGGAACACCATTGGACACAGGCTTCCAGTCACAAAGACAATCTTTGACCATCTCCCTCTGCCTGCTGCCAGGAAGCCAATTTTGGTATCAATTTGCCCTGGGTCCCATCTTGACCAGTCTCCCATGTAAGACCTTGTCACAAGTCTTACTAAAGTCTATATGGGCTACATGTGGGCGGCACAGTGGGTAGCACTGTTGCTCCATAGTTCCATGATTCCAGGTTCGATTCCCGGCTTGGGTTACTGTCTGTGTGGAGTCTGCACGTTCTCTCAGTGTCTGTGTGGGTTTCTTCCGGGTGCTCTGGGTTCCTCCCACAAGTCCTGAAAGACGTGCTAGTTAGGTGAATTGGACATTCTGAATTCTCCCTCCATGTACATACAGGGGCTGGTTTATCACAGGGCTAATGAGCTGGCTTTTAAAGCAGACCAAGGAAGGCCAGCAGCACAGTTCAATTCCCGTACCAGCCTCCCTGAACAGGCGCCGGAATGTGGCGACCAGGGGCTTTTCACAGTAACTTCATTGCAGTGTTAATGTAAGCCTACTTGTGACAAAAGATATTATTATCAACTGCACTCCCCTCAACTACACACCTAGTCACCTCCTCGGAAAATTCAAATGAAATAGAATCCACAGAATCCTTCTGCACCCACCCTCCGATAGAGCATGCTACCCAGGTCCACTCCCCCTCTCTATCCCCTTAAACCCACCTACCTTTTGGACACTAAGGGGCAATTGTTCATGGCCAATCCTCCTATCCTGCACATCTTTGGGCTGTGGGAGGAAACTGGAGCACCCGGAGGAAACCCTCGCGGACACGTGGATAACGAGCAAACTCCACAAAATGTAGACCATAGATCTCTTCCTTTCCAACCCCCCCCCCCCCCCCCCCGCCCCCCACCGTCTTCCTTCAAACCAACTTTCTCCTTCTGATTTCCTGCTTTCAGAGACCCAAAATTTAAAGAGTCATAGAGTTTTACAGCACAGCAAAATGCCCTTCGGCCCATTGTGAAAATGCTGCCTGTTCAGCCATAGCAGGTCAAAGATGAAAAGAGAGTGCAACAGCTTAGCACTTCATGAAGACACATAGCCATTTGATGTGCCCCTCTCTGCCACCAGCTCAGATACAACACTGCACAAACTTAGCAGCCACGATAGAGTTGGGATCAGCTGTGGTGAAACACTGGAACTGGATCCAGGTCAGGGTGAAATACAGTTTGCTTGCCAGTTCATTGGAGGGTGAGATCAGAGTTGGGTTCTGCTATAGGTGGACTCAGATGAGGATTTTAATAGGCACTGATGAGGATGTACATTGAGATGCTGGGTGGATTGGCCGGCTTGTCAGACAGTCTCCCCTTCACTGTCAAGCAGCATGTAGAGGTCTGACTCCAAGTCTCCAATTTGGCAGAGGACATTGTGCAGAACGTGCCCTGTCCACAGCCTCTGCTCCATCTCCTTGTTCTGGTGCAGAACCAGAGGCACTGCTACCGCTGCTCACAAACCTGTTACAGCCTTTGTTTGGGACGGTCTTTATAATACATAATCTCCCTTTGACTAAGCTATGCTGACTATCCTTGATTAATTCTTGCCTCCGCAACAGAGATTAATTCTGGCCCTCAGAATATTTATTTCCTGACCACTCACGTTAAACTCACTGGTCTGTAATCTCCTGGATTTTCCCTACTTTTCTTGAATAATGGAACCACATTATCTGTCCTCCAGTCATCTGGCACCGCTCCTGTGACCAGAGATTTGAAAATTATTCTCAGAGCCTCTGCAATCTCCTCTCTTGCGGCCCACAGCAGCCTGGGAAACATCTCATCTGGGCCTGAGGATTTAAACAAGTCACCATGTGAAGGTGAGAATGAGAACATGAATTTAATGGGGAGAAAAGAAAGTGTTTTATTTACAGGGGTTAGAGGAGATTTCAGTCTGTGTGAAGCGAGAAGAGCAGCAGCTTTGCTGGGCAGTGAAGGAAACTCCGTGCAGCCAGTGAGACAGGCCCCAAACTCTGATTGGCTGGAGGATCAGCGCCAATCCAGTCCTCCACAAGTTCCTATTGGCCAATGTCACTCATGGAGACAATGAGGGGCCGGACTTCGGCCCACGTGGGGGTGGGAAGGGATTTGACCTCCCTACGTTGAGCTGTTGTCCAATCCGCAGTATTTTGTTTCTGTTAGAACACCAGGTTAAAGTCCAACATGTTTGTTTCAAACTCTAGCTTTCGGAGCACTGCTCCTTCGTCAGGTGAAGGAGCAGTGCTCCGAAAGCTAGCGTTTGAAACAAACATGTTGGACTTTAACCTGGTGTTGTAAGACGTCTTACTGTGCTCACCCAGTCCAACTCCGGCATCTCCACATTTTGTTTCTGTGACCAGGGATGTTGCTCCCAATGGGGACTGTGTGCTGGGAATGCCCCTCTGCGTCATTGTGACGTCCCACGGAGCCCTGCCTGAATCCCTCTGCTCCGCGGTGACGTTTCAGGGTTCCAGTGCGCAGGCCCGGCGGGCGCAGACGAGAGCCCCGCCCCCCTGTCCTTCCCCCACCCCCTGCACATCAGCAGACAAGGTTTCCAGGCAACCGGCTGATGCTTCCGGCCAGAGCGAGAAGCCGCTCGGTGATCTCCATCTCCACCTGCGCATGTCCAAGGGGAACAGGACAGCCCACCCTCTGACCTTCCTGATCAGGTGTTCGCTAATGAGAAGCTGGGAGGACCGGAAGGACTCTGGTTCTCCAGTCAATCAGAGCGTGGATTTTGTGTGAATGACCATTGAGCTTCACACAGACTGAAACTTCCTCCTGTCGCCAACATCTGGGAATAAAACACTTTCTTTTCTCCCCCTTTCCATTTCTTTTCTCATTCTCACCTTCAATTGGTCACTTGCAACAACTGAAGGGAAAGGAAGTGAATCCAGGGAGGGTGCAGACTCTGCAAAGGTTGGCCCAGGTCTCTCTCTTTTCAAGACATTGACATCCTTTGCTCCCTCAGCTTGACACATTTATTTGTCTGGCTAAAAGGATGGTCTCTTTCCTAGTGTTCACAATTAAAGGGCTGGTTTCCCCCAGAGATGGCTGGCCATGAAGGGGACAGTAAATTAATATCAGACAGAGAAATGCCCAGTGTTGTTATATGGTACAGATTAGATATATTATTTATGGTTCTGTTCAGTACATTTATTATTATTTCTAGTTTTGTAATATTGTACTGTAGCTACATTATATATTTCCAGTTATCTCTTCCCTCAGAGGGTTGTTAATCTCTGGAATTCTAATTATTTTCCCACAGGAACCAGTGGCGTCTGGGGGTCATTGAATATATTCAAGGATGAATTAGACAGAATTAATTTTTTGAATTTAAAGTGCCTCGTCTATTTTTTCAATTGAGGGCCTCTCTCCCTTGGACATATGCAGTTTCGGTCATCCGCTCGCCCGTGAGGTAGATAGAGCAGTTTCTTCAGCACGGGGGGATTGTGGGAGCTGCAGTCACCATTACTTCTCCGGAGCCCAGTCTCCAACCTCCTGGGACTGGGATGAAAAGTGAGGGGCTGGACATTGACCCCAACATGACACAAAGTACATGTGGCTAATAATTGGATTTGATTGTGATGACCACCCCCCCCCCCCTCATCAAAACATCTTTTTTAAATTTAAAGTACCTAATTCATGTTTTTTTCCAATTAAGGGCCAATTTATTAAGGCCAATCCACTTACTCTGCACATTTTTGGGTTGTGGGGATGAGACCCACGCAGACACAGGGATTTTGTGCAAACTCCACACAGATCGAACCTGGGTCCTCAGCACCGTGAAACTAGACAGATTTCTGATTGACGAGGGAGTTGAGAGTCACGGGGAACAGGGAGGAAAATGGATGAAAGTTAAGATGAGGAGTGAATTCTTCACTTGAGGATGTGGTGAAGCTTTGGAATTCTCTACTCCAGAAGACTGTGGAGCCTCAGTCGTCAAGTATTTTCCAGATCGAGTTGATAGGTTTCAAGATGTTGAAGTCACCAAGGGATATGGGGGATAGTGTGGGGAAATGGTGCTGAGGTAGATCGGCCATTGGGCTCATTACAGGGTTGAGCAAGTTCAATGGGCCAAATGGCCGACTACAGCTCCTATTTGTTATGGTCGCTGTGTCCAGGATAGGAAACCGTGAGGATAAATCTGTCAATCGGCCTGAATCAGCACCTTCAGGAGAATTGGGAGGGTGAATATTAGATACAGCAGAGTGAGAATGGAGGGAGAGTGTGTGGGATGGAGATTTACAGCGTTTGGGGAATGAGTGGAAAGACTGTTCCAGAGGAACTAGAATTGTCTGTTCTGAATTTCTATCCTGTACTGACAGTAAAGTATTTTGTGAATTGTTTAACAGGAGATTCGAAGAGGACGAATTACAGACAGAAATCGAATACATGTTGTCTGGATTTGACAGTCACTCAATTCCTTGGTACCTGAATATCATTGGCCTTTGAATCTAGAAGGACAAATGCTGGTCTTAACTGTCAGTTTCAAAAGATTTTAAAGATCAGTGTGACTTGAAAAGCACCGAGACACACACACACCCGAGTGAGAATGTTCCAGAGCACTGACTATGGAAAGAGCTTTAACCAGTTACACAGCCGGAAAAAAACATCACACTATTCACAGCGGGAAGAGACAAAAGAACAAAGAACAAAGAAATGTACAGCACAGGAACAGGCCCTTCGGCCCTCCAAGCCCGTGCCGACCATGCTGCCCGACTAAACTACAATCTTCTACACTTCCTGGTTCCGTATCCCTCTATTCCCATCCTATTCATGTATTTGTCAAGATGCCCCTTAAATGTCACTATCGTCCCTGCTTCCACCACCTCCTCCAGTAGCGAGTTCCAGGCACCCACTACCCTCTGCGTAAAAAACTTGCCTCGTACATCTACTCTAAACCTTGCCCCTCTCACCTTAAACCTATGCCCCCTAGTAATTGACCCCTCTACCCTGGGGAAAAGCCTCTGACTATCCACTCTGTCTATGCCCCTCATAATTTTGTAGACCTCTATCAGGTCTCCCCTCAACCTCCTTCGTTCCAGTGAGAACAAACCGAGTTTATTCAACCGCTCCTCATAGCTAATGCCCTCCATACCAGGCAACATTCTGGTAAATCTCTTCTGCACCCTCTCTAAAGCCTCCACATCCTTCTGGTAGTGTGGCGACCAGAATTGAAAACTATACTCCAAGTGTGGCCTAACTAAGGTTCTATACAGCTGCAACATGACTTGCCAATTCTTATACTCAATGCCCCGGCCAATGAAGGCAAGCATGCCGTATGCCTTCTTGACTACCTTCTCCACCTGTGTTGCCCCTTTCAATGACCTGTGGACCTGTACTCCTAGATCTCTTTGACGTTCAATACTCTTGAGGGTTCTACTATTCACTGTATATTCCCTACCTGCATTAGACCTTCCAAAATGCATTACCTCACATTTGTCCGGATTAAACTCCATTTGCCATCTCTCCGCCCAAGTCTCCAAACAATCTAAATCCTGCTGTATCCTCTGACAGTCCTCATCGCTATCCGCAATTCCACCAACCTTTGTGTCGTCTGCAAACTTACTAATCAGACCAGTTACATTTACCTCCAAATCATTTATATATACTACAAAGAGCAAAGGTCCCAGCACTGATCCCTGTGGAACACCACTGGTCACAGCCCTCCAATTAGAAAAGCATCCTTCCATTGCTACTCTCTGCCTTCTATGACCTAGCCAGTTCTGTATCCACCTTGCCAGCTCACCCCTGATCCCGTGTGACTTCACCTTTTGTACGAGTCTACCATGAGGGACCTTGTCAAAGGCCTTACTGAAGTCCATATAGACAACATCCACTGCCCTACCTGCAACAATCATCTTAGTGACCTCCTCGAAAAACTCTTATCAAGTTAATGAGACACGACCTCCCCTTCACAAAACCATGCTGCCTCTCACTAATACGTCCATTTGCTTCCAAATGGGAGTAGATCCTGTCTCGAAGAATTCTCTCCAGTAATTTCCCTACCACTGAAGGCTCACCGGCCTGTAGTTCCCTGGATTATCCTTGCTACCCTTCTTAAACAGAGGAACAACATTGGCTATTCTCCAGTCCTCCGGGACATCCCCTGAAGACAGTGAGGATCCAAAGATTTCTGTCAAGGCCTCAGCAATTTCCTCTCCAGCCTCCTTCAGTATTCTGGGGTAGATCCCATCAGGCCCTGGGGACTTATCTACCTTAATATTTTTTAAGACACCCAACACCTCGTCTTTTTGGATCTCAATGTGACCCAGGCTATCTACACACCCTTCTCCAGACTCAACATCTACCAATTTCTTCTCTTTGGTGAATACTGATGCAAAGTATTCATTTAGTACCGCGCCCATTTCCTCTGGCTCCACACATAGATTCCCTTGCCTATCCTTCAGTGGGCCAACCCTTTCCCTGGCTACCCTCTTGCTTTTTATGTCCGTGTAAAAATCCTTGGGATTTTCCTTAACCCTATTTGCCAATGACTTTTCGTGACCCCTTCTAGCCCTCCTGACTCCTTGCTTAAGTTCCTTCCTACTTTCCTTATATTCCACGCAGGCTTCGTCTGTTCCCAGCCTTTTAGCCCTGACAAATGCCTCCTTTTTCTTTTTGACGAGGCCTACAATATCTCTCGTTATCCAAGGTTCCCGAAAATTGCCGTATTTATCCTTCTTCCTCACAGGAACATGCCGGTCCTGAATTCCTTTGAACTGACACTTGAAAGCCTCCCACATGTCAGATGTTGATTTGCCCTCAAACATCCGCCCCCAATCTATGTTCTTCAGTTCCCGCCTAATATTGTTATAATTAGCCTTCCCCCAATTTAGCACATTCATCCAAGGACCACTCTTATCCTTGTCCACCAGTACTTTAAAACTTACTGAATTGTGGTCACTGTAACCGAAATGCTCCCCTACTGAAACATCTACCACCTGGCCAGGCTCATTCCCCAATACCAGGTCCAGTACCACCCCTTCCCTAGTTGGACTGTCTACATATTGTTTTAAGAAGCCATCCTGGATGCTCCTTACAAACTCCGCCCCGTCTAAGCCCCTGGCACTAAGTGAGTCCCAGTCAATATTGGGGAAGTTGAAGTCTCCCATCACCACAACCCTGTTGTTTTTACTCTTTTCCAAAATCTGTCTACCTATCGGCTCCTCTATCTCCCGCTGGCTGTTGGGAGGCCTGTAGTAAACCCCCAACTTTGTGACTGCACCCTTCTTATTCCTGATCTCTACCCATATAGCCTCACTGCCCTCTGAGGTGTCCTCCCGCAGTACAGCTGTGATATTCTCCCGAACCAGTAGCGCAACTCCGCCTCCCCTTTTACATCCCCCTCTATCCCGCCTGAAACATCTAAATCCTGGAACGTTTAGCTGCCAATCCTGCCCTTCCCTCAACCAGGTCTGTACACATGTTCTCAGTGTGGGTAAGGCTTCAATTGTCTCACCTCGGGAGTCATAAGGAGACCCAAAACATGGAGAAACACTGGAAATGCCGGGACTGTGGGAAGGGATTCAAAGCCCCATCTGCACTGGAAGCTCATTGGCGCATTCACACTGGGAGAGGCCATTCAGCTGCTCTCAGTGTGGGAAAGGATTCAGTCAGTCATTCACCCTGCAAACACACCAGAAGGTTCACACTGGGGAGAGGCCATTCATCTGCTCTCGGTGTGGGAAGGGATTCAGATATTTATCCACCCTGCAGAGGCACCAGTGGGTTCACACTGGCGAGAGGCCGTTCATCTGCTCTCAGTGTGGCAAGGGATTCTGTGAATCATCCACACTGCGGAGACACCAGCGAGTCCACACCGGGGAGAAGCCATTCAGCTACTCCGAGTGTGGGAAGGGATTCAATCAATTATCTAGCTTGACGTCCCACCGGCGAGTTCACCCTGGGGAGAAGCTGTTCACCTGCTCTCAGTGTGGGAAGGGATTCTGTGTTTCCTCGTACCTGCTGAGACACCAACAAGGTCACAACTGATTAAAGGGGTTGGATTCGGTTTTTATTGTTTCTGCTCTCAATTACACCCAGGACTGCGTTTTGTTCATTCTGACACTTGGTGAAGTGGGAGGGTTGGAGGGTTTCTTTCTGCTGGACTGGCCGGTCTCACGACTTTGCCTCCAGTGGACTCCAGTAACAAGAAAAATTAAAGATTCCATTAGGTCAAAGGAAGAGGCTCATTGATAGATTACAGATTTATTGCTTCACTGATTGGTAATATTTAAGAATTGATGCAGTATAATTCTTCAATTCAATATATAGACAGAAAATGGAATATCCACAAGGCAAAGACTTGTGTCAGATAAAATATGAGTATTGCAGTACAGCAACTTCATATGTGTCAGAATCTAACACTGCTTCACGAAAAGTTGCATAAAAGCCCTTGTAATGAATAAACCATTGTTCTCCAAATACATCTAGTAATGAAAAGGTATTGCAGCCTTAGCAACAGAAACATTTACAAATATAGCAAAGCCTTAGCAACAAGCAAGGTTAATGCAGAACATCTCATCTTCAGAGGATTGGTACATGTGGCAGGAGCATGTAGACATTTAATTAATTTGATTTTGATAAAAGACATTAATGAATCTTAAGTAATGACCAATGCCTGGATAACAAATCATGCTCCAAGTGACAGTTTTTAAAATAAATCAGGAAGCCTCAGCTGAGAATTTGAAACCAATAATGGGTTCGATCATTGATAAGAATTTCTTTAAGAATAAGTTTTCATGACTAAAGTTTGTTCTGTATTCATGCTTTAAGAAATTCTGAACCATCTATTGATTTCCGAATATTTTATTATGTTTCCGTTTAACTCTCTTTATTATGTTTTGATGGTTTATTTATCTAAGTTTTGATTCATTTTTATGTAAGAGAATCAAGGTGGATAATTAGCAATTAAATTGTACTTTTGGACATCTCCAATCAACCAGGTCTTGGGCTGTTATTTGAAGATAAAATAGGAGATGCTGGGCGAGATTCTCCGACCCCCCTCCGGGTTGGAGGGGGGGTCAGCTTTTCCCGCCAGCTGGCAGGGCGGAAATCAGTCCGGCGTGGGCCTAGCCCCTCAAGGTTAGGGCTCGGCCGGTCAAGATGCGGAGGAGTGATAAGGGGCGAAATTCTCCATAATCACCGCAATGCCGGACTGATTTGCGCCGCTTTTGGCGCCGGTCGGCGGACATCGCGCTGATTACGGAGAATTCGCCCCTTATCACTCATATAGTTGCCAAAATAAGTGTAACCCTGAGGATTGGAAACTTTTCTTAGAATTCAGCAAAGGAGGATCAAGGAACTCATCAAGAGAAAATTGAATATGAGAGCAAACTGGCTCGAAACATTAAAAAAAACGACAGGAAAAGCTCCTACAGGAATGTGAAAAGGAAAAGATTAGCAAGGACCAATGTGGGTCCATTCCAGGCAGAGACAGGAGAGTTTATAATGGGGAATAAGGAAATGGCAGAGAAACTAAACAATGTGTGTCTGTCTTCATGGAGAACATGAAATTGTCCCAAAGACATGAGAGAGCCAACGGACTAGTCAGCACGAGGAACTGAAGGGGATTAGCATTAGTGAAAAAGTAGTACTGGAGAAATTAATGTGGGTCAAAGTTAATAAATCCCCCAAAAGCTGCTGCTCTACATCCCAGAGTGTTGAAAGAGGTGGCTGTAGAGATAGTGGATACATTGGTGATCATCTTTCAAAATTCTATAGATTCTGGAATGGTTCCTGCAGGTTGGAAGGTGGTAAATGTAACCCCAATATTTAAGGAGTGAGAGAGAAAATGGGGAACCACAGACCCATTAGCCTGACATCAGTAGGAGGGAAAATGCTACAATCTATTATAAAGGATGTGATAACGTACGAATTAGGAGCAGGAGTAGGCCACTCGGCCCCTCGAGCCTGCTGCACCATTCAATAAGTTCCCGGCTCATCGAATTGTAACCTCAACTCCACATTCCCGACGACCCTCCGATAACCTTTCACCCCCTTGTTTATTAAGAATCTATCCAGCTCTGCCTTAAAAATATTCACAGACTCTGCTTCCACTGCCCTATGGGGAAGAGAGTTCCAAAGACTCACAACCCTCTGAGAGAAAAAAGTTCTCCCCTGCCTTAAATGGACAAGTTATTACTTTTAAAGTGACTCCAATTTCTAGATTCTCCCACAAGAGGAAACATCCTTTCCACATCCACCCTGTCAAGGCCCCTCAGGATCTTATACAGTTCAATCAAGTCACCTAAACCCCATTGGTCACAAGCCCAGCCTGTCCAATCATTCCTCATAAGACCAGCCTCCAATTCCAGGTATGAGTCCAGTAAACCTTCTCTGAACTGCTTCCAACACATTTACATCATTTCTTAAATGAGAGCAATACTGTACACAGTGCTCCAGATGTGGTCTCACCAATAACTGAAGCATAACCTCCCTACTTTTGTATTCAATTCTCCTCACAATAAACAATAATATTCTATTAGCTTTCCTAATTACTTGCTGTAGCTGTGCCTTTTGTGATTCATGCTCTTGGACACCCAGATCCCTCTGAATCTCAGAGCTCTGCAATCTCTCACCATTTAGATAATAAGCTTTTATATTCTTCAGGCCAACATGGACAATTTCACATTTTCCCACATTATTCTCCATTTGGCAGATCTTATCCCACTCACTTAACTGATCTATTTCACTTTGTAATCTCCTTATGTCCTCTTCACAATTTACTTTCCCACCTATCTTTATATCATCGGCGCAGGAGTTGGCCATTCAGCCCGTCGAGCCTGCTCCACCATTCAATACGATCATGGCTGATCATCCACTTCACTGTCTTTTTCCCCACACTGTCCCTGATATACCTTTGTGGTATTGGGATATAGAAATCGGTCAGTTGGGTGGCACAGTGGTTAGCACTGCTGCCTCACGGTACTAAGAACCTGGGTGTGATCCTGGCCCCCAGGTCACTGTCCGTGTGGAGTTTGCACATTCTCCTCGTGTCTTGTGGGTCTCAGACACACAACCAAAAACGATGTGCAGCTGAGGTGAATTGGCCTCGCTACAATGCCCCTTAATTGGAAACAAAATAATTGGGTACTCTTAAATTTCTTAAACAAAAAAAAAGAAATCTGAGTCTCTGCTTTAAACACACACAGTGACTGAGCTCCCACAGCCCTCTGGGCTAGAGAATTCCAAAGATTCACAACCCTCTGAATAAAGAAATGACTCCTCCGAGATGCGTCCTAAGTGACTTCCGCCTTATTTTGAAATTGTGTTCCCTGGTTCTAGACTCTCCAACCAGGGGAAACATCTCACCTGCACCCACCCTGTCTATTCCTTTATGGATTTTGTAAGTTTCAATGAAATCCCCTCTCATTCGTTGAAACTCACGAGAAAAGAGGCCTAGTTTTCCCAATCTCTCTTCATAGGACAGTCCTGCCAAACCCGGAACAATCATAGAATTATCACAGAATTTACAGTGCAGTAGGAGGCCATTCTGCCCATAACATCTGCACCGGCTCTTGGAAAGAGCACCCTACCCAAGCCCGCACCCCCACCCTGGCCCCCATAACCCAGTAACCCCACCCAACACTAAGGGCAATTTTGGACACCAAGGGCAATTTAACATGGCCAATCCACCTAACCTGCACATCTTAGGACTGTGGGAGGAAACCGGATCACCCGGAATAAACCCACGGACACACGGGGAGAACATGCAGACTCCACACAGCCAGTGACCAAGCTGGGAATCGAACCTGGGACTCTGGAGCTGTGAAGCAATTGTGCTAAGCACTATGCTACCGTGCTGCCCACAAGTCTGGTGAAACTTTGTTGCTGTTCCTCTGTGGCAATACCTGTCCTAAGGTAAGGGGAGTAAACTGCACACATTACTCCAGCTGTGGTCCAAGCATTTCAGAATGATCAATGTCAAGGCCACTGGACGGTATTCATTGAGGCACGTTGCCTGGTTCTTCTTTGGCCCTGGTATGATGGTGGTCTTCTTGAAGCAGGTGGGAACCTCAGAACGGAGTAGGGAGAGGTTGAGGATGTCCGCGAACACACCCGCAGTTGGTCCGCGGGGGATCTGAGTGCACGACCTGGGATCCCGTCAGGACCTGTCGTTTTCCGAGGGTTCACTTTCAAGAAGGCCAATCTGACTTTGGACGCTGTGATGATAGGTATGGGTGTGTCGAAGGCTGCTGGGGCAGATGACAACGGTTTGTTGGTTTCCTGCTCGAAATAAGCATAGAATAAATTGAGTTCATCTGGGAGGGTACGCTGTTACCAAAGATTCTACTCGGCTTTGATCTTTTAGCCCATTAATGTTGTTTAAGCCTTGCCACAATCGATGAGAGTCCATGATTCTAGCTTAGTCGGGTATTGTCTCTTGGCATCCCTGTTGGCTTTGCAAAGGTCGTAGCTAGATTTTTTTGTAAGGTCAGGATTGCCTCTCTTGAACTCCTCACACTTGGCCTTCAGCAGGGAGTGAATCTCCCGATTAAACCATGGTTTCTGGTTGGGTAACGTACGTACTACCTTCTTTGACACACAATCTTCTACAGACTTGCTGATGAAGTCTGTGATGGTGCTGGCATACCCGTTTAGGTTAGCTGCTGAGTTCTTGAATATGGACCAGTCACTGACTCCAAGCAATCGTGTAGGAGCTCTTCTGTTGCCTCAACCTTCTTAACCGGATTCTCCGCTTAAGTTTCTGCTTGTATGCCGGGAGAAGGAGCACCATCTTGTGGTCCGATTTTCCGAAGTGCGGTCAGGGGATGGAGCATCAGGCGCCCTTGATGTTTGTGTAGCAGTGGTCAAGGATGTTGGGGTCCCTGTCGGGACAGATGTGTTGGTGGAATTTTGGCAGTACACTCTTGAGGTTGGCCTGGTTAAAGTCCCCGGCCACGATGAACAAGGCTCCGGGTATTCTGCTTCATTGTTATTTATAGCGGTTACAATTCATCAAGCGCCTTCTTCACTTCCGCCTGGGGAGGGATGTAGACCGCCGTGATGATGGCAGAAGTGAACTCCGTGGAAGGTAGTATCGGCGGCACTTCACAGTCGGGTATTCCAGGCCCGGGGAGCAGTAGTTCGCCAGGGTCGCCACGTCCGAGCACCAGGAGGAGTTGACGAGGAGACAAACACCTTCACCCACTCCAGGTTCAGTCTTGGATGTAATTAACAGCAGGAATAACAGCAGAATCTAACCCATCATCACTTGTGAACCCTTTGGTGTCTCAGCATGTTGGATGACTGAGTGAATCCCTCTCCACAGTGAGAGCAGGTGTATGGCTTCTTTCCAGTGTGAACTCGCTGGTGTCTCCGCAATGTGGATGATGTTTGAAACCTCTTTGTGCAATGAGAGCAGCTGAACGGTCTCTCCTCAGTGTGAATGCGCTGGTGGGACATCAGTACCCGAGAGCTTTTAAACCCACTCCCACAATCGGAGCATTTAAAGGGTCTCTGATTGCTGTGAGCGACATTGTGGCTCAACAAGTGATGACCGAGTGAATCTTTTCCCAGTCGGAGAGGTGAACGGGCTCTCCCCAGTGTGACCTCGCTCGTGTTTCATCAGGTTGGATGAGGTTCTAAAGCTCTTTGTGCAGTGAGAGCAGCTGAACGGTCTCTCCTCAGTGTGAATGCGCTGGTGGGACATCAGTCGCTGAGAGCTTTTGAAACCCCTCCTGCAGTCAGAGCATTTAAAGGGCCTGCTCTTGGTGTGAGTGACATTATGGCTCAGCAGGTTGGACAATTGAGTGAATCCCATATCACACACAGAGCAGATGAACGGCTTCTCCCCGGTGTGAACTCGCTGGTGTGCCTGCAAGTTGGATAACTGAGTGAATCCCTTATCACACACGGTGCAGGTGAATGGCCTCTCTCCAGTGTGAACTCGCTGGTGGCTCTGCAGGTTGGCTAAGTGAGTGAATCCCTTATCACACACAGTGCAGGTGAATGGCCTCTCCCCAGTGTGAACTCCCTGGTGCCTCTGCAGGTTGGATAAGTGAGTGAATCCCTTATCACACACAGTGCAGGTGAATGGCCTCTCCCCGGTGTGAACTCTCTGGTGTCTCTGCAGGTGGGCTAACTGAGTGAATCCCTTCCCACAGTCGGAGCATGTGAACGGTCTCTCCCCAGTGTGAACTCGTTCGTGTCTCCGCAGGTGGCCAATGTCAGTGAATCCCTTTTCACACTAAGAGCAGATGAAAGGCCTCTCTCCAGTGTGACTGCGTTGATGCCTTGCCAGCTCGCACGGGGCTGTGAATTCCATCCCACACACAAAACAGGTGAACGGCCTCTCTACAGTGTGACTGCATTGATGCCTTTCCAGCCCGTACGGGCCTTTGAATCCCTTCCCACAATCCTCACATTTCCATGGTTTCTCCATGGTCCAGGTGATCTTGCGTCTCACCGCGTTGGACGGTCAGTTGAATCCTCGTCCACACGCAGAACACCTATACAGTCTCTCCCTGCTGTGAATGGTGTAGTATTTTTTCAGGCTGTGTCACTGGTTAAAGCTCTTTCCACAGTCAGTGCTCTGTAACAATCTCACACGGGTGTGTGTGTGTGTCTCGGTGCTTTTCCAGACACACTGATGTTTAAAATCTCTTGAAGCAGACAGAATAGACAAACATTTCTCCTTCTAGACTCAAAGGCCGATGATCCCAAGAATTGAGTGACTCAGTCAGATCTTGATGTGAAATTTAGTTTGAGATCTCGGCCTCAAACTCCTCTCGTTCAAACTTCCTGCAAACAGATTTTACAATAGTAATCATTGTTAGTACAGGATAGAAACTCAGAACAGACAATTCTAGTTTCTATCGCACATTCTTTCCTCTCTCTTTCCCTAAAATGTTCTAAATCTCCACCCCACACACTCTCCCTCCATTCTCCCTCTGCTGTATCTAATATTCACCCTCCTAATTCTCCTGAAGGTGCTGATTCAGGCTGATTGACAGATCCAAGCTCACTGCTTCCTGTCCTGGACACAGAGACCTGAAAATCTTCATGCAGGTTGCCAGACAGATATATGTATATATTACTGGATGAAAAATGTGTGTAATATACAGACTGTATTCACTTACCTTCCCTCCCAATTTTCCTGACGGTGCTGATCAACAAATCTAAACTCACTAAAACCTGTACAAGAGTAGAGAATCTCCATACAAGTACATTTACTGATTAGAGATAGGGAAATTCTGAGGAAGAATTTTATTTAGTCATGGAGTAGTTATGACAGGGAACTCACTGCCCACAAGCGTTGTGGAAGTCGAGATGATCAATAATTTAAAATAAAATAGGATGGTCACTTGAAGAAAATAAACTTGCAGGGGAACAGGGATATCGAGGGGGAATGGGACTGACTGGATTGCTGTACAGAGACTCAGCATTGACTTGAGTTACCAAATGGATTCTGTCAGTGCTGCAATGACTGTATGACTGGAAATATATAATGTAGGTACAGTACTATTTACAAAACTAGAAATAATAATAGATGTATTTTATTACAGAACCACCAATAATATATATAATACATACCATATAACACTAGACACATCTCTGTCCGATATTAAATTTTTAAAAATTAATTTACGGGAGGTGGACAATGCTGGTCAGGCCAGCATTTATTGCCCATCCCCAGTTGGCCTTCCGAAGTAGTGGTGAGCTGCCTTCTTGAACTGCTGCAGTCCTTGAGGTGTTGGTACATCCCCTGTGCTGTTTTTTTTTAAATTTGTTTTTTATATATTTAAAGTACCCAATTCATTTTTTTCCAATTAAGGGGCAATTTAGCGTGGCCAATCCACCTACCCTGCATGTCTTTGGGTTGTGGGGGTGAAACCCACACAAACACGGGGAGAGTGTGCAAACTACACACGGACAGTGACCCAGAGCCGGGATCGAACCTGGGACCTCGGCGCCGTGAAGCAGCAGCGATAACCACTGCTCCACCATGCTGCCCTACATCCCCTGTGCTGTTAGGGAGGGAATTCCAGGATGTTGCCCCAGGGACAGTATATTTCCAAGTCAGGGTGGTGTGTAACTTGGAAGCAAACCTCCAGGTGGTGGGGTTCCCAGGTATCTGCTGCTCTTGTCCTTCGAGATGGTAATGGTTGTGGGTTTGGAAGGTGCTGTCTGAGGAACCGTTATGAGTTACTGCAGTATACCTTGTAGATGGTATACACAGCTGCTACAGTTTGTCCGTGGTGGAAAGTTTGAATGTTTGTGGAAGGCGACGCAATCAATCAGACTGCTTTGTCCTGGATAGTGTTGAGCTTCTCGAGTGTTGTTGGAGCTGCACTCATCCAGCAAAGTGGAGCGTATTCCATTACACTCCTGACTTGTGCTTGTAGATGTCTGGTAGACAAGCTTTGAGGCATCAGGTGGTGTGTTACTCACCGGAGGAATCCCAGCCTTTGACGTGCCCTGGGAGTTACAGTATTAATATGGCTAGTCCAGTTCAGTTTCTGATCAATGGTAACCCCCAGGATGTTGGTTGTGGGGGATTCAGCGATGGAAATGCCACTGAATGTCAAGGGGCAGTGGTGAGATCCTCTCTTGTAGGAGATGGTCATTGCCTGGCACTTGTGTAGCACAAATGTAACTTGCCACTTATTAGGCAAAGCCTGGTTATTGTCCAGGTCTTACTGAACTTGGACATGGACTGCTTCATTATCTGAGGAGTTGAGAATGGTGCTGATCATTTGTGCAGTCATCCACAAACATCACCACTTCTCACCTTATAATGGAAGGAAGATCATTGATGAAGCAGCTGAAGATGGTTGGGCTGAGGAAACTGTCCTGAGGAACTCCTGCAGTGACGTCCTGGAACTGAGATGATTCACCTCCAATCACCACAACCATCTTCCTTTATGCCAGGTATGACTCCAGCTAGTGGAGTGCTATCCCCGATTCCCATTGGCTCCAGTTTAGCTAGGGCTCCTTGATGCCATACTCAGTCAAATGCTGCCTTGATGTCAAGGGCAGTTACTCTCACCTCACTTCTGGCATTCAGCTCTTTCGGCCAAGTTTCAACTAAGGCTTTAATGAGATCAGGAGCTGAGTGGCCCTGGTGGAACCCAAACTGAACGTCCAGGAGCAGGTTATTGCAGAATAAGTGCTGCTTAATAGCAACTTTGATGACTCCTTCCATCACTTTGCTGATGATGGACAGTGGACCCACAGAGAAGTAATTGGCCGAGTTGGATTTGCTCTATTTACTGTCCCCTTATATCAGTCGTCTCCTGGGGAAAACAGCCCTTTAATTGTGAACATTAAGAAAGAGATCGTCCTTTTAGCCAGACAAATAAATGTGTCAAGCTGAGGGAGCAAAGGATGTCAATGTCTTTAAGAGAGTGAGAGACATGGACCAAGCTTTGCAGAGTCTGCACCCTCCCTGGATTCACTTCCTTTCCCTTCAGTTGCTGCAAGTGACCAATTGAAGGGGAGAATGAGAAAAGAAATGGAAAGGGGGAGAAAAGAAAGTATTTTACTCACAGATGTTGCAGACAGGAGGAAGGTACAGTCTGTGTGCAGCTCAAGCTCATTCAGGGTTGGGGGAACAACAGCTTTGCTGGGCAGAAACCTCCATGTCCAGCTTCCGCATTGAGACAATGGGGGAGCTCTGATTGGCGGAGAAACAGAGTACTTCCGGTTCTCCAATCTTCCATTGGGCACAAGTCAGCGGTAAAGTCAGAGGTAGTGAGCTCACCTTGCACATGCGCAGATTCCCTCTCCCTGAGACATGCGCAGTCCTGAGATGGTGGCTCGTTCTGGCCGCAGTTGTCAGGCGGTTGCCTGGAAACCGTCTTGACGATGTGCTGGGGGAGGGAGAACAAAGGGTGGGGGCGAGGTTCCCGTGTCCTCGCGCCGGGCGGGTGCGCTCAAATGCAGTGACGTCACTGCGGAACGGATTTATTCCTATTGGCTGATTTAGAGGACGAGCTCCTTTGTGATGTCACAATGTGGAGGTTGGACAATGAGTTCCAGACTAAAACCTCCTCCTCTGGGCAACATCTGGGAGGAAATCAATGTCTCCCCTTTCATAAAGTCATAAGTTAATAAGATATAGGAGCAGAATTAGGCCATTTGGCCCATCGAGTCTGCTCTGCCATTCAATCATGGCTGTTCTCATCCTGGCTTTAATTCCACCGTACTGCCAGTTCCCCACTACCCTTGAACCCATTACCAATTAAAAATCTGTATTCCAAAATCTGGATTTAGCCCTTTACATAAAGTGTGTGACATTCATGGAAGTTTGCCAACTGGAGTGTTATTCTCAGTTAAATTCAGCCCTCAGCTCCATCGCTGTCTGTCATTGACATGAGCAATAGAGAGACAGAAAGGTGCCCGAGGCTCAAATGGGAAGTCAAACCTTGTGACTCGAAACCAACACCTCAACATTTGTCAGTCAAATCCATGTTATTTATACTGGGGTTTTTATTATATTTAGGCACTGGAGGCAAAGGGTGGGGGTTTTAACGGGTAACTTTCACTTTCTAACTTTGTATTGTCTATAATGTCAGCCGTGGCTCAGTCACCTCGGAGTCAGAAGGTTGTAGGTTCAAGTCCCAATCCAGGGACCTGAGGACAAAAATCACATCCAACATTCCTCCTCGCAGCACTGAGGGAGTGCTGCACTGTCAGAACAGCCTTCTTTCAAATAAATGAAATGAAATGAAAATTGCTTATTGTCACAAGTAGACTTCAAATGAAGTTACTGCGAAAAGCCCCTAGTCGCCACATTCCGGCACCTGTTCGGGGAGGCTGGTATGGGAATTGAACCGTGCTGCTGGCCTGCCTTGGTCTGCTTTCAAAGCCAGCGATTTAGCCCAGTGCTAAACCAGCCCCTAATTTTTTATTTTATTTTTATTTTTTTAAATGTATTTTATGCCAAACATGCGTAAAAACAGCAACATTTACAACGACGCACTCCACATCCTCACAGTCCACAGTTTGCACAGTTTCCCCCCGTTTTACCCCCTCCCCTCACGATGAACAGTTCCTCAAACATTGTCATCAACAACCCCCGCCGTGTCTCGAGAACCCTCCGCCGACCCCCTCATCTCAAATTTAACTCTTTTCCAACCGGAGAAAGTCGCACAGGCCCTCCAGCCAGGCCACCAAACCAGCCCCTAATAATAATATTCTAAACGGAGGCCCTCTCTGTCACTATCAGGTGGATGTAAAGATCCCACAGCGGAGAGGGAGAGGCTGGTGGGAGAGATACTTAGGGTAGACAGGAAGTACACAGAGGCCACTGAGTGGGTGCTGCAAAAGGAGCGCCGGAGATTACAGGCGGAGTTCGATTTGCTGACCACTGGTAAGGCGGAGGCAAAGTTAAGGAAAGTGAAAGGGGCAGTTTATGAGTATGGGGAGAAAGCAAGTAGGATGCTGGCGCACCAACTTCACAGGAGAGATGGGGCCAGGGAGATCGGGGGAGTGAGGGATAAGGAAGGTAATACGGTCTTGGGCCCAGAGAAGGTCAATGAAGTCTTTAAGGAGTTTTACTGTAAACTGTACGAGTCAGAACCCCCGAGGGGAGGGGAAGGGATAAAGCAATTTATGGATCGATTGAGGTTCTCAAGGGTGGATGAGGAGCGGGTGGAGGACTGGGGGTCCCGATTGAGTTGGAGGAGATGGTTAAGGGCCTAGCAAGTAGGCAGTCGGGCATGGCCCCGGGTCCGGACGGCTTTCCTGTAGAATTTTATAAGAAATTCTCGGAGCTACTGAGCCCACTCCTGCTAAGAACCTTTAACGAGGCAAAGGAGCGAGGAACCCTCCCCCCAACGATGTCGCAGGCACTGATCTCGCTCATTTTGAAGAGGGGGAAGGATCCGCTTCAATGTGGGTCCTTCAGACCGACATCCCTCCTGAATGTGGATGCCAAACTGCTCGCAAAAACGTTGTCTTCCAGAATAGAGGACTGTGTCCGGGAGTGATTGAGGAGGACCAGGCGGGTTTCGTCAATGGCAGGCAATTGAACACAAATGTGAGGAGGCTCCTGAATATTATTATGATGGCCACAGAAGGAGGGGACGCAGAAGTAATGGCTGCAATGGACGCAGAGAAAGCCTTTGACAGGGTGGAGTGGGAGTACCTGTGGGAAGTGTTAGGTAAGTTGTATATTTCGGACCCGCCAGAGGGGATGGGGGAGGTCATGCGGATCCTAAGGGACTTTGGGAGCTTCACAGGGTACAAGTTGAACGTGGGGAAAAGTGAGCTGTTTGTAATCCATGCTAGGGGTCAGGAGGAGAGACTGGGGGAGCTCCCGCTCAAGATGGTGGAGGGAAGCTTTCGTTACCTAGGTATACAGGTGGCTAGGAACTGGGATGCCTTGCACAGGCTCAATCTATCTCGGCTTGTTGAGCAGGTGGAGGGAGACTTTAAAAGGTGGGACATGCTCCCGCTTTCCCTGGCGGGAAGGGTGCAGACTGTGAAGATGACGCTTCGCACCAGATTCCTGTTCGTTTTTCAGTGCCATCCCATCTTCATCCCCAAATCCTTCTTCAAGCGGGTGAACAGGATTATCAGGGGATTTGTGTGGGCAAACAAGACCCCGCAAGTTAAAAGACTTGTTTTGGAGCGCAGCACGCGGGCGGGAGGGGGGGGGGGGGGGGGGGGTTGGCACTGCCGAACTTCTGTGGCTACTATTGGGGTGCTAATGTGGCCATGATTAGGAAATGGGTAGTGGAGGAGGAGTCGGGTTGGGGGCGGGTAGAGGCGGCACCATGCAAAGGCACCAGCCTAGCGGCACTAGTAATGGCACCGCTGCTGCTCTCGCTGGCACGATACACCACGAGCCCGGTGGTGACGGTGGCGCTGAGGGTCTAGGGTCAGTATAGAAGGCACAGAAAGGAGGAGGGGGCCTCAGTGTGGATCCCGATACGGAACAACCATAAATTTGCTCCGGGCTTGATAGACGGGGGGTTTCAAGGCTGGCATAGGGCAGGCATTAGAAGGATGGGAGACCTGTTTATAGATGGGACTTCCCTAGCTTGAAGGCTCAGGAGGAGAAGTTCAGCCTACCCCCGGGAAATGCCTTCAGATACCTCAAAGTCCGCGACTTTCTCAAAAAACAGGTGGGGACATTTCCGTTGCTACCTCCTTGAAGGATACAGGACAGGGTGGTGTCTGGCATCTGGGTAGGAGAGGGGTAGGTGTCAAACATCTACCAGGAGCTGCAGGAGGTGGAGGAAGCCTCAGTGGAGGAACTGAAGGGCAAGTAGGAGGAGGAGCTAGGTGAGGAGCTAGAAGAGGGCCTGTGGGCTGATGCCCTGGGCAGGGTGAATTCTTCCTCATCATGTGCTAGGCTCCACTTAATTCAGTTTAAGGTGGTACACCGGGCTTACATGACGATGGGAGAATAAGCAAGTTCTTTGGGGTGGAGGACAGGTGTGCAAGGTGTTCAGGGAGTCCGACGAACCATGTCCATATGTTCTGGGCATGCCCGGCGCTTAAAGAATTCTGGCGAGGCTTTGCGAGGGCTATGTCCAGGACTTTGGACACGCGGGTGAAGCCGAGTCCAACAATAGCGATCTTTGGGGTGTCAGAGGATCCGGGAGTGCAGGAAGCGAAAGAGGCCGAGTTGTTGGCCTTTGCCTCCCTGGTAACCCCGGGACGGATCTTGTTAATGTGGAGGGACTCGAAACCCCCGAGCGTGGAGACCTGGGTTAGTGATATGGCGAGGTTCCTCAGCCTGGAGCGAATAAAGTTTGCCTTGAGAGGGTCCTTGCTTGGGGTTCTCCCGGCGGTGGCAACCGTCCCTTGACTTTCTAGGGGAGCGGCAAGTGTCAGCAGCAGCAATCGGGGGGTGGGGAGGGGCTCAGGTTGGGGAACTTCTATTTAATGTATATTTTATTTTTGTATAATGATAACAGCCACCTGGTTTGTTCGTTATTAAATATTTTTTGTTTATTTTTCTGTTATTAGTGATGTAAAAATTTGTTTGAAAAAAGCTTGAATAAAAAAACAATTTAAAAAAAACATTCTATTAGCTTTCCTAGTTACTTGCTGTACCTATCGACACGTCTTTTGTGGTTGATACCCAGATCCCTCTGAGTCTCGGAGCTCTGCAATCTCTCACCCTTTCGATCGTAAGCTTTTTTTATTCTTTCTGCCAAAATGGGCAATTTCACATTTCCCCCATTAAACTCCATTTGCTGCGCACATGAAGGAGACACATCCTGAGTGAGACACAGCCAGAGTGGGAATTGGATCTTGGTTATTTGGTGCAGTGAGGTAATTCGGTGCAGAGTGGGAGAAGGTGCTTTTTCCTGACCGTTTTGTTTTGTTTCTTCTGGCCTGTAACTGTTAATCTGCAGGGAGAGAACCAGAGAGCATCCTGGGAAGGTAAGTGATTTTTATTACCTTTTCAAATTGTGTGTGTGGGGGGGGGGGGGGATGGGGGAACTGAAGTGACATCACAGTAAAGCTGTGACCTAGATTGGCTGGTTGGGAATCTGTTAAATTTGGGGAAAAAAATAATATTGCAAAACAAATATAATTGATTAACTAGATAGTGGAGTAACTAAACCGGAGGGCAGAGATCGGTATTTAGCATTTAATTTTACAGTAATAATCTAGCGTCAGGGCCATATAGTTAATTGTAACTCAATCTAACAATAATTCAAGTGTTTATTTTAAATTAATTAACTCGTGCTTAAATGTCACTCAGCGGGGTGCAGTGCTCCAACTGTGAGATGTGGCAGATCTGTGACGCTTCCAGCATTCCGGTTGACTACATCTGCAGCAAGTGTAGCCAATGGCAGCTCCTCACAGACCGTGTGGTTCAATTGGAGCAGCAGTTGGATGTACTTAGAAGCATGCAGGTGGCGGAAAGCGTCATAGATAGGAGTTATAGAGATGTGGTCACACCCAAGGTGTAGGCAGAGAGATGGGTGACCACCAAGAGGGGCAGGCAGTCAGTGCAGGAATCCCCTGTGGTTGTCCCCCTCTCGAACAGGTATACCACTTTGGATACTGTTGGGGGGGAATAGCCTATCAGGGGATAACAGCAACAGCCAGAGCAGTGGCACCACGGCTGGCTCTGACGTTCAGCAGGGAGGGTCAAAGCGCAGAAGAACAATAGTCACAGGGGATTCTATAGTCAGGGGCACAGATAGGCGCTTCTGTGGATGTGAAAGAGACTTCAAGATGGAATGTTGCCTCCCTGGTGCCAGGGTCCAGGATGTCTCAGAATGGGTAGCGGGCATCCTGAAGGGCGAGGGCAAACAGGCAGAGGTCGTGGTACATATTGGTACTAACAACATAGAGGAAGGGGGATGAGGTCCTGCAGCAGAAGTTCAGGGAGCTCGGCAGAAAGTTAAATGACAGGACCTCTAGGGTTGTAATCTCGGGATTACTCCCTGTGCCACGTGCCAGTGAAGCGAGAAATAGGAAGATAGAGCAGCTAAACACGTGGCCAAACAGCTGGAGTAGGAGGGAGGGTTTCAATTATCTGGACTACTGGGAGCTCTTCCGGGGCAGGTGTGACCTGTACAAGAAGGATGGGTGGCATCTAAACTGGAAAGTCATAAATATCCTGGCTGCGAGGTTTGCTAGTATCACACGGGAGGGTTTGAACTAGTATGGCAGGGGGGTGGGTACCGGATCAATAGGTCAGAAGGTGAAAAAATTGAGGGAGAACTAGGGAATAGGACCAGGATGGTGCTGAGGATGAGCAGACAGGGAGATGTTGCTGAAAACAGCGGGACTGGTGGCCTGAAGTGCATATGTTTTAATGCAAGAAGTATAACAGATAAGGCAGGTGAACTTAGAGCTTGGATTCGTACTTGGAACTATGATGTTGTTGCCATTACAGAGACCTGGTTGAGGAAGGACAGGGTTGGCAGCTAAACGTTCCAGGGTTTAGATGTTTCAGGCGAGATAGAGGGGGGATGTAAAAAGGGTGGTGGAGTTGCGCTACTGGTTCAGGAGAATATCACAGCTGTACTACGAAAGGACACCTCAGAGGGCAGCAAGGCTGTATGGGTAGAGATCAGGAATAAGAAGGGTGCAGTCACAATGTTGGGGGTTTACTACAGGCCACCCAACAGCCAACGGGAGTTAGAGGAGCAGACAGGTCGACAGATTGTGGAAAGGAGTAAAAGCAACAGGGTTGTTGTGATGGGAGACTTTAACTTCCCCAATATTGACTGGGACTCACTTTGTGCTAGGGGCTTGGACGGGGCAGGGTTTGTAAGGAGCATCCAGGAGGGCTTCTTAAAACAATATGTAGATAGTCCAATTAGGGAAGGGACTGTACTGGATCTGGTATTGGGGAATGAGCGCGGCCAGATGGTAGAAGTTTCAGTAGGGGAGCATTTCGGGAACAGTGACCACAATTCTGTAACTTTTAAAGTGCTGGTGAACAAGTATAAGAGTGGTCCTCAGGTGAATGTGCTAAATTGGGGGAAGGCTAATTATAACAATATTCGGCGGGAACTGAAGAACATAGATTGGGGGGCGGATGTTTGAGGGTAAATCAACATCTGACATGTGGGAGGCTTTCAAATGTCAGTTGAAAGGAATTCAGGACCGGCATGTTCCTGTGCGGAAGAAGGGTAAATATGGCAAATTTCGGGAACCTTGGAAAACGAGAGATATTGTAGGCCTCAGGGAGGCATTTGTCAGGGCTCGAAGGCTGGGAACAGACGAAGCCTGTGTGGAATATAAGGAAAGTAGGAAGGAACTTAAGCAAGGAGTCAGGAGGGCTAAAAGGAGTCACGAAAAGTAATTAGCAAAAAAGGTTAAGGAAAATTCCAAGGCTTTTTACACGTACATAAAAAGCAAGAGGTTAGCCAGGGAAAGGGTTGGCCCACTGAAGGACAGGGGAGGGAATCCATGTGTGGAGCCAGAGGAAATGGGCGAGGTACTAAATGAATATTTTGCATCAGTATTCACCAAAGAGAAGGAATTGGTGGATGTTGAGTCTGGAAAAGGGTGTGTTGATAGCCTGGGTCACATTGAGATCCAAAAAGACAAGGTGTTGGGCATCTTGAAAAATATTAAAGTCCCCAGGGTCTGATGGGATCTACCCTAGAATACTGAAGGAGGCAAGAGAGTAAATTGCTGAGGCCTTGATAGAAACCTGTGGATCCTCACTGTCTTCAGGTGATGTCCCGGAGGACTGGAGCATAGCCAATGTTGTTCCTTTGTTTAAGAAGGGTAGCAAGGATAATCCAGGGAATTAAGGCCCGTGAGCCTTATGTCAGTGATAGGGAAATCACTGGAGAGAATTCTTCGAGACAGGATCTACTCCCATTTGGAAGCAAATGGACGTATTAGCGAGAAGCAGCACTGTTTTGTGAAGGTGAGGTCGTGTCTCACTAACTTGATAGAGTTTTTCGAGGAGGTCACAAAGATGATTGATGCAGGTAGGGCAGTGGATGGTGTCTATATGGACTTAAGTAAGGCCTTTGACAAGGTCCCTCATGGCAGACTGGTACAAAAGGTGAAGTCACACGGGATCAGAGGTGAGCTGGCAAGATGGATACATCTTGTATCCATGATACATGATCCGTGAACTGGCTAGGTCATAGAAGGCAGAGAGTAGCAATGGAAGGGTGCTTTTCTCTTTGGAGAGCTGTGACTAGTGATGTTCCGCAGGGATCAGAGCTGGGACTTTTATATATAAATTATTTGGAAGAAAATGTAACTGGTCTGATTAGTAAGTTTGTGGGCGATACAAAGGTTGGTAGAATTGCAGATAGCGATGAGGACTGTCAGAGGATACAACAGGATTTAGATTGTTTTGAAACTTGGGCGGAGAGATGGCAGATGGAGTTTAATCCGGACAAATGTGAGGTAATGCATTTTGGATGGTCTAATACAGGTACGAATATACAGTGAATGGTAGAACCCTTAAGAGTATTGACAGTCAGAGAGATCTAGGTGTACAGGTCCTCAGGACACTGAAAGGGACAACACAGGTGGAGAACGTAGACAAGAAGGCATACGGCATGCTTGCCTTCATTGGCCGGGCATTGAGTATAAAAATTGGCAAGTCATGTTGCAGCTGTATAGAACCTTAGTTAGGCCACACTTGGAGTAGTGTTCAATTCTGGTCGCCACACTATCAGAAGGATATGGAGGCTTTAGAGAAGGTGCAGAAGAGATTTACCAGGATATTGCCTGGTATGGAGGGCATTAGCTATGAGAAGTTGAATAAACTCGGTTTGTTCTCACTGGAACGATGGAGGTTGAGGGGCTACCTGATCGAGGTCTACAAAATTATGAGGGACAAAGACAGGGTGGATAGTCAGAGGCATTTTCCCAGGATAGAGGGGTCAATTACCAAGGGGCATAGGTTTAAGGTGCAAGGGGCAAGGTTTAGAGGAGATGTACGAGGCAAGTTTTTTTTTTTTTTTTACACAGAAGGTAGTGGGTGCCTGGAACTCACTGCCGGAGGAGGTGATGGAAGCAGGGATGATAGTGACGTTTAAGGGGCATCCGGACCTGGAAGTGTAGAAGATTTTAGTTTAGACGGGCAGCATGGTCGGCACAGGCTTGGAGGGCTGAAGGGCCTGTTCCTGTGCTGTACTTTTCTTTGTTCTTCTTTTCCCACTCGCTTAACCTATCTGTATCCCTTTGTAGTCTCCATGTCCTCTTCACAATTTACTTTCCTACCTATCTGTGTATCATTGGAACATAGGAGCAGAGGTTGGCCATTCAGCCCGTCGAGCCTGCTCCACCATTCAACACAATCATGGCTGATCATCCCCTTCAATGCCTTGTTCCCCACACTATCCCCATATCCCTTTATGTTATTGATATTTAGAAATCTGTCAGTCTCTGCTTTACACACACTCAATGACTCAGCTTCCACAGCCCTCTGGGGTAGAGATTACAAAGATTCACATCGCTCTGAGTAAAGAAATGTCTCCTCCGAGACCAGTCCTAAGTGGCTTCCCCCTTATTTTGAAACTGTGCCCCTTGGTTCCAGACTCCCCAGCCAGGGGGACATTTCACCTACATCTCTCCTGCCTATTCCTTTAAGTATTGTATAAGTTTCAATAAGATAACCTCTCATTCTTCAAAATTCTGGAGACTGGACACCCTGTTTCCCCAATCTCTCTTCATAGGACCGTCCTACCATCCCTGGAACAAGTCTGTTGAACCTTCATTACCCTCCCTCTGCAGCAATAATACCTTTCCTAAGGTAAAGGGAGTAAAACTGCACACAGTACTTCAGCTGTGGTCTAACCAAGGTTCTGTACTATTGAAGCAAGTCTTCACTACTCCTGTGCTCAAATCCTCTTGTGATAAAGGCCAACATCCCACTAGCCTTCCTAATAGCTTGATGCACCTGTATGTTAGCCTTCAGTGACTTATTACCAGGATGCCCTGGTCCATTCACACCCAGGTCCCTTTACCACAATACCATTCGCGTTAACTGCATACGAGGCTCAGATTGCACAGAGGGAGACCATTCGGCCGATTGTGCTAATGCCAGATCTGTTAAAGAGCCAACAAATTAATCCCACTGTCCAGAAATTTTCTTTTCTTTTCAAGGATCTGTCCAATTCCCTTTTGAAAGAAATAGTTGAATCCGTTTCTTGCGCCCTTTTCAGGTAATGCTCGCCTTATCACAACAACTCGCCTGTGTTTTAAAAACAAATTATTCAGGCTATAGTGTGTTTAGATTTTCATTGAGAATTTCAGAGAGAATCAAAATATTGCTCAAAATTAAAGCTCAATCTTCATCAATCATTTTGAGGAGGGGACCAACTGTAATATATCCCAAGTATGAGGAAATTCTTTTTAAAAATCCTTTTCTATAACATCACAAAACCTCCAAAAGATTGAGATATATTGTTATGTGTACTGAGGTACAGTAAAATGTATTGTTCTGCGTACAGTGCAGGGAGATCGTTCCAAAGGTGAAAAACATAGGACATACAATAAATACACAATGTGAATATAGACATCAGGTGATGCTTAATGAGTGCAGTGCTAAGTGTAGTCATTGTGTACAAAACTGTAGGTAGGACTGGGAAATCCATTACATTTTATAATTCCATCACGTTTCCACCATATTTATGGTTTGAGTAACAAGGTCAAGGAAGCTACTTTACACTCTAACATGTAGCTTCCTTCTTGCACAGATTACATAACATTTCTTTGTTAATCACATATTGATTTCCTATTAGAAGCCAGTCACAAAACAGTTGATTATTCAACAATGAACTTTGATTAAGTTATAATTCACGAAACAATGTAATAGATAATATTGTAATGGCTGAATTGTTCTTTTATAAATTAAGATTGTACAAACCCAAATGTTTCTAAACAGCAGAGCTAGCAGAAATTGTTTATACAAAGAAAGTATTTTGATAAATGGCAGGCTTTCATATTCTACCCACGCCTGGCTCAAGAATAAGCTTATTATTCAACCTGATCAAGATTAGTAAAAAAGGAAGCTATTGCCTTCCACAAACTGTCTTTTTAAACCACTGTATCTTGTATTAATCAAGTGTATGAATTAGATTACTGTATTAATTAGAATTAGCTACCAGCCAGTAGCAGTAATACCTACTGAGGTTTAATCGAATTGCAACTAATGATCCATCATGAATCAGTAGTTATAGTGAAAGACTAAAAGTATTTTTACATTTGCTGTAAAAATGTACAAGCTTAATTGCTGTGCATGTAAAGAATGTGAAATGAAGGTAAATGTACTGGCAAGAGAAACCTTCAAGCTCAGATTAGCCTCAACATTTGAAACTGTATGGATGAGGGACTGTATAGAATCAGATAAAGGGATAGTGTGAAACAGTTCTATTGTATTCCTGTCTAAGATAATGAGAGTAGGCAGTATAAGTAATTGGGGATCCAATTCAATTAATCTAGTGACCAAATGTCATGTTACAACAGGCCCAACTCTGACGTGAGGTAATGGTCACTTTGGGGATAAAAGTAGAGGTTCCGAAGGTCTTGTTGGCCAAGACTGAAGACTCCCGAGGCCGGGTTCCAAGGAAGTTACTGTCAAAGAGGGAGCCAGACTCCCAAGGCTGCATTCCACAAGAATTACTGTCAAAGAAGGAGCCAGAGAGGGTTACGCTTCTACTGACTGATCACCCACATGAAGTTGTAAACGTCAATGCCTTAAAGTTGTTCAGTAAACCTTCTTCATTCAATAAACTTTTAAAATTTACTATCCAGAGGATTCTGCCTTTGCCTTAATTGGTTAAAGTCTTGTCTGAACCAAAGTGAATTTATTAAATGGTAAATTGGGGGTGTCTGAAGTCAATTAAGTTCCAGATAACAAGATCAGATAACAGAAATCATCAATTTTAACATTTGCATTTCTATAGCGTCTTTCACAACCACAGGATGTCCTAAAGTGCTTTACAGTCAATTAAGTACTTTTGAAGTATAGTCACTGTTGTAATATCGGAAACGCGGCAGCCAATTTACACACAGCAAGATCCCACACACAGCAATGTGATAATGAGCAGATTATCTATTTTTAGTGATGTTGATTGAGGGATAAATATTGACCAGGACACCGGGGATAACTCCCCTGCTCTTCTTCAAAATAGTGGCTGTGGGAACTTTTACATCCACCTGAAAGGGGCAGACAGGGCCTCAGTTTCACATCTTATTTGAGAGAAGGCTGTTCTGACAGGGCAGCATTCCCTCAGTGCTAAGAGAAGGAATGTTGGAACTGTTTTTTGTCCACAGGTCCCTAACTGGGTCTTAACCTTCTGACTCAGAGGTGATAGTGCTGCCCACTGAGCCATGACTGACACTAGTTAGAAAGGAAAAGTTATACTTTAAAACCCTCCACCTTTTGCCTCCAGTGCCTAAATCTAACAACGAAAAACCCAGTATAAATAACATATATTTCACTGACAAATGTTTAAGTGTTGATTTGGAGCCACAAGTTTTAACTTCCCACTTGCTCCTCGGGCACCTTTCTGTCTCTGTTGTTCATTTCAATGACAGCCGAGGACTGAATTTAGCTGAAAATAACGGGGCCTGTGTCCCAGTTGGAAAACTGCCATGGGCGTAGCACTAATAGAGAGAAAGGAAGGTGCTGGAGGACCTTTTGGGAAATGGACCTCCAACCAATTGTTACATCGGTCACTATTCCGATCCCAGACCAGACCCCAACAGTGGCTAGGATACTGGACCAAAACCCCAATATTTCAGTTTATTTGTGTGACTGTGCGGAAAGAATGATTCACTCCAGGAGTGATCGCATGAAGAAATAGGGCTTGGTTATTTTTAAAATAAAAGTTTTTTGTGGCTACAATATTAAACTTTTTAACTTCACACCCAAAAACAACAGCTTACAATTACACATTTAAACATTACTATTCAATCTCCCATTAAACAACAGGAAAAGAAAGATACAGCTCTCAATCTATCTTACTGTGGGAGAATTGTGGACCCAGAATTGAATTTCGCTCTCCAAATCTTTCTCCACAAATTGCTCTCTAAAGATTTTTAAAATGTCTTTCTGCCTTCCTTGGTTGCACGCAGCAATGACCTCATCTCCCCAAGCTGGAAAACAATATGATCTCTGCCGGTTGCGAAGAACATTAATTCCACAAGTACTTTCCCAGTCAAACCACAGTCCATTAGCCCAGACTGAAAAACACATTCCTTTGTCAATTTCATCTTCTGGCTACTAAAAACACCCAGGCCCTGCAAAACAGGAGCCTTCTTTAAAATAAAAACAGGACCACTGCAGTGAACCGCACTCTAACCCCACGCTTTTAACCCTGCAAATTGCCCAATACATTGAAAATTGCATTTTCTAAAATCTTCCAATCGTCACACCCCCGTTAAAAAAAAAATGAACCAGCAATGTCCACAGAGGGCTTTATTTTTCTGAAAACTTTTTAAATTTTAAACATTTCTTATTACATGCAACTTATACTCTATAATATCATTTTACATTTTTCAACAGGCAAACATACACGTGAGTGTAGTGAGTATAGTCCATTTTAGTCTCACATGTCACAGTCGCAAGCATAAATTTACCCACTCCTAGATTTCCAAAGACTGGGACGCCCTCCAAGATTACACAAGAAAAGCTTCAACAATTCACTGATATGTAGTTGCCTGGCTCTGACAGCAGAATTCTTCACTTGATGGTCAGACAGGTTGCTATCGATGCTGCAGCATTCATCATCTGTTCTTCACATTTATCAGCTGCTTTGTATTCTGTGTCTGTTGAGGATAGCCAAAAATAATTGGCAATAGATGCAGATGAGGTGTTTCCCCTGGTTGGAGAGTCTAGAACCAGGGGACACAATTTCAATATAAGTCACTTAGGACCGGTCTCGGAGGAGACATTTCTTTACTCCGAGGGTTGTGAATGTTTGGAATTCTCTACCCCAGAGGGCTGTGGAAGGTCAGTCATTGAGTGCGTTTAAAGCAGAGACACAGATTTCTAAATTTGGATTTCTAAAAATTTCTAAATTGTGGGTTTCACCCCCACAACTCTAAAATGTGTAGGGTAGGTGAATTGGCCACACTAAATTGCCCCTTAATTGGAAAACAATAATTGAGTACTCTAAATTTATAAAAAACAAAAATAAAATCCACCTACCCTGAACATCTTTGGATTGTGGGGGCGAAGCCCAGGCAGACACGGGGAGAATGTGCAAACTTAACTCGGACAGTGACCCATGGCCGGGATCGAACCTGGGACCTCGGTGCCGTGAGGCAACTGTGCTAACCACTGCACCACTGTGCTGCCCTATCCTCCAACCATCATTGACCAACTTTCGGAATGAATCAAATGAAGTCCTGGATGTAATTGAGAGCAGAAACAGTAACAGCAGAATCCAACCCCTGGAATCACTTGTGAACCTGTTGGTGTCTCAGCAGGCGCGATGAAACACAAAATCCCTTCCCACACTGAGAGCAGGTAAATGGCTTCTCCTCAGTGTGAACTTGTTGGTGCATCTGCAGGTTGAATGACTGAGTGAATGCCTTCCCACACTGAGAGCAGGTGAATGGCTTCTCCCCAGTGTGAATTCGCTGGTGTGACTTCAGGCTGGATGATTGAGTGAATCCCTTCCCACACTGAGAGCAGATGAACGGCCTCTCCCCAGTGTGAACTCGCTGGTGTTTCTTCAGGCTGGCTAACTCACTGAATTCCTTCCCACATTGAGAGCAGGTGAATGGCCTCTCCCCAGTGTGAAATCGCTGGTGTGTCTGCAGGCTGTGTAACCAAGTGAATCCCTTCTCACACTGAGAGCAGGTGAACGGCCTCTCCCCAGTGTGAACTCGCTGGTGTGACTGCAGGTTGTGTAACCAAGTGAACCTCTTCTCACACTGAGAGCAGGTGAACGGCCTCTCCCCAGTGTGAATCCTTCGATGAGCTTCCAGCACAGATGGGACTCTGAATCTCTTCCCACAGTCCCCACATTTCCACGGTTTCTCCATGTTTTGGGTCGCCTCGTGTCTCTCCAGGTCGGACGATCAGTTGAAGCCTCGTCCACTCCACACAGAACACGTGTACGGTCTCTCCCCACTGTGAATGGTGTGATGTTTTTTCAGGCTGTGTAACTGGTTAAATCTCTTTCCACAGTCAGTACTCTGGAACACTCTCACTCGGGTGTGTGTGTCTCGGTGCTTTTCCAGTCACATTGATGTTTAAACTTTGTTGAAGCCAACAGATCGGGCAAACATTTCTTTTCTAGATTTAATGGCCGCTGAACCGAGTGACTTTGTCAGATCTAGACGTGATGTTTGAGATTTCTGTCTGTAAATCCTATCCTTTTAACATCCTGCAAAATGAGTTCACACAATACATCATTGTCAGTACAGGATAGAAATTCAGATTATTTTAATTTTTCTGGAACATTCTTTCCTCTCTCATTCCCCAAAAAGTGTAAATCTCCATCCCACACACTCTCCCTCCATTCTCACTCTGCTGTATCTAATCTTCACCCTCCCAATTCTCCTGAAGGTGCTGATTCAGGCTGATTGACAGATCCGTGCTCACTGCTTCCTGTCCTGGACACAGAGATCATAACAAACAGGAGCTGCAGTCGGCCATTAAGCCCATTGAGCCTGCTCAACCATTGAATGGGATAATTGGCCGATCTACCTCAGCACCATTTTCTCACACTATTCCCCATATCCCTCCATATCTTCAATATCTAGCAACCTATCAATCTCTGTCTTGGAAATACTTGAAGACTGAGGCTCCACAGTCCTCTGGGGTAGAGAATTCCAAAGCTTCACCACATTGTCTTCACATTTGACGGGAGCAGCATGGTGGCACAGTGGTTAGCACTACTGCCTCTCAGCGCCAAGGACCCGGGTTTGATCCTGGCCCCGGGTCACTGTCCATGTGGAATCTGCACATTATCCCCTTGTCTGCGTGGATCTCACCCCCACAACCCAAAAGGTGTGCAGGGTATGTGAATTGGCCATGCTAAATTGCCCCTTAATTGGAAAAAAAAAAGAATTGGGTACTCGACCTTTATTTATTTTTAAAATTCATTTACGGGATTTGGGCGTCGCTGGTGAGGCCAGTATTTGTTACCCATCCCTAGTTGCCCTTCAGAAGGTGGTGGTGAGTTGCCTTCTTGCACACCCACTGTGCTGTTACGGAGGGGGTTCCAGGATGTTGCTGCAGTGACAGTGAAGGAACAGCGATATATTTCCAAGTTGGTCTATTGAGTCCCCTTGGATCTATTGTGGTTTTGATTCTTTTGTATTTTTGTTATTATGGGAGGGTTTATGTGTTGTTGACTTTATCCTACTCTGGTACAGACGGGGCTTTTATCTGTGAAAGGAGCAGTTTGAGGAAACTTTGGTGCCTCTGGTGTAAAGTGAGTTGGAGGAGGGGGTAATGGCACTTCCAGTTTCCACCCCTCTATCACTTTCACCCAGTCCATCTCAGACACTTCACTTCCTTGAGCTTTCTGTCTCCATTTCCGGGAATAGACTATCTACTTACATCCATTACAAGCCCACTGACTCCCATAGCTATCTGGACTACAGCTCTTCGCACCCTACATCCTGTAAGGACTCCATCCCTTTCTCTCAGCTCCTTCGCCTCCGTCGCATTTGTTCCGACGATGCCACTTTCCAAAGTGGTGCTTTGAAAATGTGTTCCTTCTTCCTCAACCGTGATTTCCCACCTACAGTTTTTGACAGGGACCTCACAGTGTGCGGCCCATCTCCCGTGCCACTTCCCTCACCCCCTGCCCTCTCACCCAGAACAAGGATAGAGTCCCCCTCATTTGCACATTTCACCCCACCAGCCTCCGTATGTAAAGCATAATCCTCCGCATTTTCGCCAACTCCAGCATGATGCCATCACTAAACACATTTTTCCTTCACTCCCACTGTCAGCATTCCACAGAGACCGTTCCCTTCGGGATAATCTAGTCCACTCCTCCACCATACCCAACACCTCTCCCATCACCCATGGCACCTTCCCATGCAATTACAGAAGGTGTAACATCTGCCCCTTTACCTCTTCCATGCTTAACATCCCAGGCATAAAACACTCATTCCAGGTTAAGCAGTGTTTCACTTGCCCCTCTTTCAATTTAGTCTATTGCATTCGCAGTTCCCAATGTGGTCTCCTCTATATCGGAGGGACCAAACGTAGACTGGGTGATTCAGAACCCTGACCTTCCCGGAGCTTGCCATTTTAGCACAAGACCCTGCTCCCATGCCCACATTTCTGTCCTTGGCCTGATGCAATGTTCCAGAGAAGCTCAATGCATCCTGGAGGAACAGCATCTCATCTTCCGGTTAGGGATGCTACAGCCTTCCGGTCTCAACATCGAATTCAGCAACTTCAGATGATTAGCTCTGCTATGTTTTCATTACATTTCATTTTAACTGTCTTTTAATTTTTCTTTCTTTCTTGATATATAATTTTCCTCCCCAATCTTATCCCCACTTTCCTTACCTTTTCTCCCCTCTTCCCCTCAGTTTACCTATTTCCCACCCATGACCCCCTTCTCCCCACATCTGTATCTGTCGCACCTTACCCTCTGATTTTAGTTTCTCTGCTGTTTGACCTTATACACCTTTTATTCTCTCTGGTGACTGCTATTTGTACTCTTTTTTGTTTGTTTCTGTGGCTATGACTCAGCTTTCATTCCCTCACCCTACAGTATAAATATCTCCCACTTTCTATACCCTTTATCTTTGACAAAGGGTCATCTGGACTCGAAATGTCAGCTCTTGTCTCTCCTTACAGATGCTGCCAGACCTGCTGAGATTTTCCAGCATTTCTCTTCTGGAAATATATAACGTAGCTACAGTCCTATATTACACAACTAGAAATAATAATAAATGTGCTTTATTACAGAACCATTAATAATATATCTAATCTGCACCATATACAAACACCAGACATATCTCTATCCTACATTAATTTACTGTCCCCTTAAATGTCAGCCATCTCCTGGGGAAAGCAGCCCTTTAATTGTGAACATTGGGAAAGAGACCATCCTTTTAGCCAAAAAAAATAAATGTGTCAAGCTGAGGGAGCAAAGGATGTCAATGTCTTTAAGAGACAGAGAGAGACCTGGGCCAAGCTTTGCAGAGTCTGCACCCTCCCTGGATTCACTTCCTTTCCCTTCAGTTGCTGCAAGTGACCAATCGAAGGTCCGAATGAGAAAAGAAATGGAAAGGGGGAGAAAAGAAAGTGTTTTACTCACAGATGTTGGGCACACTGTCTGAAGCTGAAACTTCATTCACACAAAGCTGGAGGACCAGAGTCCTTCCGGTCCTCCAATCATTCCATTGGTTGCTGGCCGCCTGAAGACAATGGGCAACGGATGTCACGTGGTCATGGACGCCCGTTTGACCTCAATGGGAAGAATCGTTCCTGCGCACGCGTATTTTCTCCTCGCCTTTGAACATGCGCAGTCCCTGGACGCCCCCGCGCGGTGGATAGAGCGGTTCCCCCGGCGAGGGGCACTATGGGAGATTCAGCCGCCATTAACCATCTCCAAACCAATCTCCAATCCCCTGGTACTGGGATGAAAAGTGGGGGTGAAGGGCAGTGCCCCTATTCTGGACACAAAGTACATGTGGGTAGTCACTGGATTTTATTGTGACGCCCCTTAGCACAATTTCTTGTTAACTTCAGGTGTAAAGATTTAGACATATTGGGGAGAGCAATAGGTGAGTGTGAAACTGAACCCGAGAGTCAGCACCTTCAGGGGAGGAGAATTGGGGGAAAAGCAGGAGGAGGATATTGAGATGAATTAGTGTTACAATTAATAGGGAGAGAGTGTGTGGATGCAGAGTCAGAGTCAGAGAGGAATAGCATTTTCTGTCACATGATCATGAGCTTGGACAATTTTATCAAATCATTTGTAAAACTTGGATTTACAATGTCCCTGTGAAACACCTTGAGAAATTGAATTACATTAAATGTGCTGTATAAATGCAAATTACTGTGTTATTGAAGACTGACACTTGAGCTCCTCCATTACCCTGAACACCTGCTAGACGGTCATGAACAGTCTGTTTAACCATCTTATTCACACAGATCAGCCCAGCCCACCCATTCTCAGTGAATCTGCTGTTCTCAGGCTCCCTTGCAACTCTATCCCTACTCTCACTGCGCTGAGCTCAAGTGTGAACAAAGCATTTTTGTCGTCAGATTTTTAGTGTGAGAGGTTACACCTATCAGGAGACGATGAATAGGCCGGGTCGCTGCTCTCATCGAATTACAAGGCTGAGGGGCTAATGGAGGGCTGTAAATTATGAAAGATTTTGATAAACATGGAGAATGGTTTCACTTGTAAGGGGAAGAGCAAAACGAGAGACTATCAATGTGAGACAATCTAATCAGGAATTCAAGAGAACCTTCTTCCCCAGAGAGTGGTGGGAATATGGAACTCGCTACCACAGGGATTGGTGGAGGTGAATAACATCAGTATATTTATGGGGAAGCTGGATGAACACACGAGGGAGAAATGAACAGACGGATGCACTGATAGAGTCAGATGGGAAAGCATGAGAGGAAGCTCAAGTGAAGTCTAAACACTGGCATGGATTGATTGGGCTGTTTCTATGTTGTATATTCAATGTAATTTAGCCTGGTATTGCCTTTAACTCTCACATAGTCGATTCCAGGTTAAAGAGAAACTGTTTCATTCCCAGAAAAACATTTCAGCTCATTGTTTCCAGCTATTGTCCAATCAGTGCCTCTTGTCAGTCAGGTGTCCGTGTGAAGAGTCAAGGTATTCAATTCAACTACAAAGATCTCCTGTAATTTGTACCAATATATCTTTGAAGAGCAGATTTTTTTTCAAATGAGCTGGATCAGTTAAATTTAATAGGTTTCAATCAATTCTTAAAAGTGCTTAATTATCAGTCTTACTCAAATCGGAGAGTTTGTTTTATACACGACAAAGCAGACACTGGATCATCACCCCATTCACCATCTACAAGCAGCACGGTAGCAGTGGTTAGCACCATTGCTTCACAGTGCCAGGGACCCGGGTTCGATTCCCGGCTTGGGTTACTGTCTGTGAGGCGTCTGCACGTTCTCCTCATGTCAGTGTAGGTTTCTTCCGGGTGGGCTGGTTTCCTCCCACGAGCCCTGAAAGATGTGCTGTTCCCGTACCAGCCTCCCGAACAGGTGCCGGAATGTGGCGACTAGGGGCTTTTCACAGTAACTTCATTTGAAGCCGACTTGTGACAATAAGCGATTTTTATTTTCATTTCATTTCATGTTAGGTGAATTGGACATTCTGAATTCTCCCTCAGTGTGCCCGAACAAGTGCCGGAGTGTGGCGACGAGGGGATTTTCGCAGTAACTTAATTGCAGTGTTAATGTGAGCCTCCTTGTGACATTCATAAAGATTATTATTGTAAAGAAGCTCTGCATCAACTTATCAAGCATCCTTTGATGGCAGCATCCAAACAGGGTTACACCCATTTTCCAACATTAGAGGTCGCTGTGGCTGTTGGATAGAATCAATGTGGGAGCTTTAGTGAACTAGTCTGTCCAGGGTCTATTTCTAAAAACTCATCACAACATATTGCCTAGTTAGCTACTAACTGACAGAATTATTGTTACATTTCAGGATGCTCTCCTCCTTCTGGGTGGGTAGGTTTCGGAGGACGACCTGCCTCCTGCACGGTTCGCGTTATTTGGCTGTGGTTCCCCTCCCCCAGTCTCACTTCGCCAGCTTCTGTCCCTCATCGACCCAACCCTGTGCAAAGAGCAGCAAAGACAGGAGCACGGAGTCGAGGTGTAGATCAGCCAGGAACTGACTGAGTGGAGAGTCCCTAACAAATGTTCCCGTTTATTTGTGTTTTAATGGGGACTGGGACCAGTTCTAATGTTTGTCTGCCTGTCTCTCACTCAAAGATTTTAACGTGTTCACATAAAACTTGAGCATCTCAGATCCACACCAAACCCATTGAATGTCCTCATTTTATTGACCTGATCCAGGTTCGACTTCTTTATCAACTAAACATCTTATTATCTTCCAGGTCTTAATAATAAACAGCGGATGTGCCAGATTAAACTGGATTTCCTTTGGTTCCTCCCACCTTTCCCAGATATCAAAAGGAAATTGGATGGGGACTTGAGGGCAATAAACTCACAGGGGTACGAGGTTAGAAGGCGCGAATGGGACTGAATGGATGATTTACACCGGGTTAGCATGGACCCGATGGGTAGAATGGCCTCCTCCACTGCCCTAATGACTCTCTGTCTCTTGTTACCATCCCTGTAGAGATTGATAACTTATTAAATGAAAGGAATCTCCAATGGAGAGAAAACCAAAGGACAAAATTTCAAATTTTCAAACTTTCACTCGAACAAACCAACTAAAATCGACACAAACATGAATTAACATGGACTGGATATTTCACAGAACAAGAGAAATTTTACATTAATAGTCAGTACAACAAAGATACATCTCACGTTGTTCTGAGCCCTCACATTACTTCCTGTAGAAATGTTGCACCATGGACAATCTCACACTCTTCCCAATCTCACTCTGCAATGTCGGATTCCTCACTTCCCACCCAATGGACTTGGCCTTCGAGTCACTTCCACCACCAGCCGAATTCTATCCAAGGTCCGTGAATATTGTGGACACCAACAAACTGCACGTCTGTAAATGCTCTCTCTTTCGGATTGTGACTTTCTTATGTCCCCAGAAACTCAATTTTTGGATCTCTTTAAACAGTATGGTTGGATTTCGCATAACTGAAATAGAAGCAAATGGTGTTTTCCGATCCACAACTCCCTGCTCTCCTAGCCTTTAGCTAACTGTCCTTTCCAACTGTGTAACAGACAATGTAATACAGTCCCTGCTGTATTCTCAGTGCACTGCTTCAACACCCGGACTTGTTGGAAGCTCCATGCTCTGTTTTGAACTGCAGGTTATCTTCTTAACTCTTCTTACCCCCCAGCAACTGAACCTGCTTTAGTAGGATGGAACATGTAACTGAATATACAATTATCTGTCTATTTACTCTCAGCTTCATCAGCTTTTCATTCCCAGAACAACCTCAGGTCACATGGTCATTTCTTGGAACTGATGACCTCAGAACCAGGAAATCAATTCCTTTCCTTCAGAAGAATCTCCAGTTTCACTTTGGGTCTTAAAGGGGTCATTGCACAAATTTTCCCAAAGTACCTGGGTCATCACATGCCTGCCCATCCCCAAGGAATAAAGCTTCTGAAGTAAGCATGTTTTCAGAATCCTTTCGTACTACAACACATTTGAACATTATAAACACTGTAACAATGACCTTATTACACATTGTACAGATAATGGTTTCTCTTTTTCCCATTTTACAATGAAACATAGCACCTTGGCAAAACTATAAGCTTAACCCTGAACAAAACTAACCCAATGTGACAATGGGGTTTTAAAGTTCAGCTTGCTCGAGAGTCCCAGTGCTCTTGTCAACAAGAGTCCATTTTACTATTGGTTGAATCTTCCCAAGAGATCTTCTTTCCCAAGTCACACAGTCTTTCCAGTTTTCCCATGTCCATGGCCTTGGTTAACATAGAAAATACAGCACAGAACAGGCCCTTCGGCCCACGATGTTGTGCCGAACCTTTGTCCTAGATTAATCATAGATTATCATTGAATTTACAGTGCAGAAGGAGGCCACCCGGCCTCCCGAGTCTGCACCGGCTCCCGGAAAGAGCACCCCACCCAAACTCAACACCTCCACCCAACACCAAGGGCAATTTGGACATTAAGGGCAACTTATCATTGGCCAATTCACCCAACCCGCACATCTCTGGACTGTGGGAGGAAACCGGAGCACCCGGAGGAAACCCACGCAGACACGGGGAGGACGCGCAGATTCCGCACAGACAGCGACCCAAGCCGGAATCGAACCTGGGACCCTGGAGCTGCGAAGCAACCGTGCCACCCACAATGCCACCGTGCTGCCCTTGAGAACAAATAAATCTACACTATATCATTTTACTGTAATCCATGTACCTATCCAATAGCTGCTTGAAGGTCCCTAATGTTTCCGACTCAACTACTTCCACAGGCAGTGCATTCCATGCCCCCACTACTCTCTGGGTAAAGAACCTACCTCTGATATCCCTCCTATATCTTTCACCTTTCACCTTAAATTTATGTCCCCTTGTAATGGTTTGTTCCACCCGGGGAAAAAGTCTCTGACTGTCTACTCTATCTATTCCCCTGATCATCTTATAAACCTCTATCAAGTCGCCCCTCATCCTTCTCCGTTCTAATGAGAAAAGGCCTAGCACCCTCAACCTTTCCTCGTAAGACCTACTCTCCATTCCAGGCAACATCCTGGTAAATCTTCTTTGCACCTTTTCCAAAGCTTCCACATCCTTCCTAAAATGAGGCGACCAGAACTGTACACAGTACTCCAAATGTGGCCTTACCAAATGTGGTTAAGGGATAGGATTTGTGACAGCTTCAAAGGTTTTCCATATCTGAGGTCTGATTAACTTGGTCAGGAACCGCACTGCTGATTGCTGGCGATCCATCTGGATTTTGGGAGCTGCCTGTGAGGAATTGGACTTGGAGAGAAAATTCCATCATGTTGCTTTTTCCCTCCGAGTTAAGCAATTTGTGTGGACAGTGGGATCTGTGTACACAGCGGGATACAGTCGGGAGGGAGTGACTCTGGGAGTTCTCAACATCGACTCTGGACCCCAAGAGGTCTCGTGACATCAGGGAAAATATGGGTAAGGAAACCTCCTGCTGATTATCGCCTACCGTCCCATCCCGCTGGTTAATCAATATTCCTTAATGCTGAACATCACTTTGAGTCAAGAACACAGAATGTATTCTGGGTGGGGCATTCTAATGCCCATCACTGGCTCAGTAGCTTCACTACTAAGCAAGCTGGCTGAGTACTAAAGGACACAGTTGCCCGACTGGGCCCGGCGAGGAAAGTAACAAGAGGGAAATACCTCCTGAACTTCATCTTCACCAACCTGCCTATCACAACTAGATCTGTCCGTGACAGCATTGGGAGGAGTGATCACCACACAGTTCTTGAGCAAAGTATGATCTTCACATGGAGAATAATGCACCCCCCCCCTTCCCCGCATCGTGTTGTGTGGCACTACCACTGTGCTACATGGGATAGATTTCAAACAGATTGAGCAACTCAAAACTGGGCATCCATGAGATGCTGTGGACCATCAGCAGCAGAATTGAATTAAATCGCAATCTGCAATCTCGTGGCCTGGTATATCTCCACTCTACCATTACAATCAAGCCAGGGGGTCAACCCGGTTCAATGAAGAGTGCAGGAGGGAATACTAGGAACAGCACCAGCCATACCTGAACATGAGGTGACAATCTGGTGAAGCGGTAACAGAGGATGACTTACCTGCCAAACAGCAAAAGCAAACTGTTACAGAAAGGGCAAAGACATCCCACAACCAAGGGATCAGATCTAAGCTCTGCAGTCCTGTCACATCCACTGGGAATGGTGATGGATAATTAAACAACTAACAGGAGGAGGCTGCACAAATACCCCCATCCTCAATGATGAGGGAGCCCAGCATTTCAATATAAAAGACAAGGCTGAAGCATTCGCAACAATCTTCAGCCAGAGGTGCCGCATTGATGATCCATCTTGATCTCCTCTTGAGGTCCCCAACATCTCAGATCGTAATCTTCAGTCAATTTGATTCACTCAGAAACTGAACTGAACCAACCATATCAATACTGTGGCTACAAGAGTAGGTCAGAGACTGAGAATCCTGCAGCGAAGAACTCACCTCCTCAATCCCCAAAGCCTGTCCACCATCTGCAAAGCACAGGTCAGGGGTGTGATGGATTATTCTCACTGTCTGGATTAGTGCATCTCCATCAACATTCTGGAAGCTTGACACCATCCAGTACAAAGCAGACCACTTGATTGGGACCCCATCCAACACCTTCAACACTCACTCCCTCCACCACCATCACACAGTGGCAGCAGTGTCTGTACCACCAACAAGATTCACTGCAGGAATTCACCATGACTTCATTTCTGGGAGCGGGAGAGAGAGAGGGAGCCGCAGTGCAGCTTGGGAATCAGGTAGGTTCTTAAACTTACCCCCAGGTTCCAGCGGCCTTCATTTCAGGGAGCGGGAGAGAGAGAGGGAGCTGGAGTGCAGCTTGGGAATCAGGTAGGTGCTTAAGTGTTTTATTTTTACCTGTATTTAAGTTGGGCGGTTGCTAAACCCGAGACACTACACTTGTAGTGTCCCCACCCTTCCACCTCCTCTAACCTAAGGAGGTGAGTGAATATCAGGTAAGCTCTTTCTTTCTTTTCTTTTATCCGCAAGTTATCTGGAGGGCATGGCAGGGAAGGCAGTGCAATGTTCCTCCTGCAGAATGTTTGAGGTGAGGGATGCCATCAGTGTCCCTGCTGAATTCACCTGTGGGAAGTGCAACCATCTCCAGCTCCTCAGAAACCACGTTAGGGAACTGGAGCAGGAGCTGGATGAACTTTGGATCATTCGGGAGGCAGAGGTGGTCATAGATAGTAGCTTCAGGGATGTAGTTAGATGGGTGATGGTGAGAGGGGCTGGGAGGAAACAGTCAGTACAGAGATCCCCTGTGGTCGTTCCCCTCAGTAACAAGTATACCGCTTTGGATACTGTTGAGGGGGCCGGCCTACCAGGGGTAAACCATGGTGACTGGATCTCCAGCACTGAGTCCGTCCCTGTGGCTCAGATGGAAAGGGGTGAGAGCAGGAGAGCAATAGTTATTGGGGACTCGATAGCTAGAGGGACAGATAGACGGTTCTGTGGCAACAAAAGAGACTCAAGGAGGTATGTTGCCTCCCAGGTGCCAGGGTCCGTGACGTCTCGGACCGTGTTTTCAGAATCCTTAAGGGGGAGGGGGAACACTCACAAGTCTTGGTACACATCGGTACCAACGACATAGGTAAGAGAAGGGACGGGGATTTAAAACAGGAATTTAGGGAGCTAGGGTGGAAGCTAAGAGCCAGGACAAACCATGTTGTCATCTCTGGTTTGTTGCCGATGCCACGTGCTAGCGAGTTGAGGAACAGGGAGAGAGTGCAGATAAACATGTGGCTGCAGGGATGGTGTAGGATGGAGGGTTTCAGTTACGTGGATAATTTGAGCACATTCTGGGGAAGGTAGGACCTGTACAGACAGGATGGTTTGCACCTGAACCAGAGGGGCACCAATATCCTGGGAGGGAAATTTGCTACGGCACTTTGGGGGGGTTTAAACTAATTTGTCAGGGGGATGGGAAAACGAGCTGTAGTCCAGAAGCCAGTGTTGAGAGTAGGGAGGTACTGAGGAGGGTATTAAGGTCGCAGGAGTGTACCGACAGACAGGAAGGTGGGTTGAAGTGTGTCTACTTCAATGCAAGGAGCATCCGGAATAAGGTAGATGAACTTGGAGCGTGGATTGGTACTTGGGACTATGATGTTGTGGCCATAACGGAGACATGGTTAGAACAGGGGCAGGAATGGTTGTTGGAAGTTCCAGGGTATAGATGTTTCAGTAAGAGTAGGGAAGGTGGTAAAAGAGGTTGAGGAGTAGCATTATTAAATAAGGATAGTTTAATGGCTGCAGAAAGGCAGCTTGAAGGGGATCTGCCTACTGAGGTAATATGGGCTGAAGTTAGAAATAGGAAAGGAGCGGTCACGCTGTTAGGAGTTTTCTATAGACCCCCAAATAGTAATAGAGATGTGGAGGAAGAAATTGCAAGGCAGATCATGGATAGGTGTGGAGGTCTCAGGGTAGTTGTCATGGGTGACTTTAACTTTCCAAATATTGATTGGAACCTCTATAGGTCAAACAGTTTGGATGGGGCAGTTTTTGTACAGAGTGTGCAGGAGGGCTTCCTGACACAATATGTGGATAGGCCGACAAGAGGTGGGGCCACATTGGATTTGGTACTAGGTAATGAACTGGGCCAAGTGTTAGATTTGTTTGTGGGAGAGCACTTTGGTGATAGTGACCAAAATTCGGTGTCTTTCACTATTGCAATGGAGAGGGATAGGGCCATACGGCAGGGCAAGGTTTATAATTGGGGGAGGGGTAATTATGATGCGATTCGGCAAGAATTAGGGAGCATAAGATGGGAACAGAAACTGTCAGAGAAAGGCACAAATGAAAAGTGGAGCTTGTTCAAGGAGCAAATACTGCATGTCCTTGATAGGTATGTCCCTGTCAGGCAGGGAGGAAATGGCCGTGTGAGGGAATCATGGTTCACAAAGGAGGTTGAATGTCTTGTCAAGAGCAAAAAGGAAGTGTATGCAAGGATGAGAAAACAAGGTTCAGTTGGGTCGCTTGAGGGTTACAAGGTAGCAAGGAATGAGCTAAAAAAAAAAAAGGGCTTAGGAGAGCTAGGAGGGGGCATGAGAGGTCCTTGGCGGGTCGGATCAAGGAAAACCCTAAGGCTTTTTACTCTTATGTGAGAAATAAAAGAATGAACAGGGTGAGGTTAGGGCCGGTCAAGGACAGTAGTGGGAACTTATGCATGGAGTCAGAAGAGATAGGAGAGGCGTTAAATGAATACTTTTCTTCAGTGTTCACCAAGGAGAGGGGCCATGTTTTTGAGGATGAGAGTGTGATACAGGCGGGTAAGCTGGAGGAGGTAGATGTTCTGAGGGAGGATGTGTTAGCAATTTTGAAAAACCTTAGGGTCGACAAGTCCCCTGTGCCAGATGGGATATATCCTAGGATTCTTTGAGCGGCAAGGGATGAGATTGCAGAGCCTTTGGCTTTGATCTTTGGGTCCTCACTGTCCACGGGGATAGTGCCAGAGGACTGGGGGTGGTGAATGTTGTTCCTCTGTTCAAGAAAGGGAATAGGAATGACCCTGGTAATTATAGGCCGGTTAGTCTTACTTCGGTGGTCGGTAAGTTAATTGAAAAGGTCCTGAAGGATAGGATTTATAATCATTTGGAAAGATGCAGCTTAATCCGGGGCAGTCAACAGGGATTTCTGAAGGGTAAATCTTACCTCACAAATTTGATTGAATTCTTTGAGGAGGTAACTAAGTGTGTAGATGAAGGTAGAGCAGTTGATGTCGTTTACATGGATTTTAGTAAGGCATTCGATAAAGTTCCCCATGGTCGGCTCATGAAGAAAGTAAGGAGGTGTGGGATACAGGGAAATTTGGCCAATTGGATAAGTAACTGGCTATCATATAGAAGACAGAGGGTGGTGGTGGATGGAAAATTTTCAGACTGGAGACCAGTTACCAGCGGTGTACCACAGGGATCAATGCTGGATCCTCTGCTATTTGTGATTTTTATCAATGACTTGGAGGAGGGGGCTGAAGGGTGGGTCAATAAATTTGCTGATGACACCAAGATTGGTGGAGTAGTGGATGAGGTGGAGGGCTGTTGTGGACTGCAAAAGAGACATTGATAGGATGCAGAGCTGGGCAGAAAAATGGCAGATGGAGTTTAACCCTGATAAATGCGAGGTGATTCATTTTGGATGCGGATTACAGGGTCAACGGCAGGATTCTGAGGAATGTGGAGGAACAGAAAGATCTTGGGGCTCATGTCCACAGATCTCTGAAGGTTGCCACTCAAGTGGATAGAGCCACAAAGAAGGTCTATATTGTGTTACCGTTTATTAACAGGGGGCTTAAGTTTAAGAGCCGTGGGGTTATGCTGCAACTGTATATGACCCTGGCGAGACCACACTTGGAATATTGTGTGCAATTCTGGTCACCTCACTATAGGAAGGAAGCATTGGAAAGGGTGCAAATGAGATTTACCAGGATGCTGCCTGGTTTGGAGGGTAAGTCTTATGAGGAAAGATTGAGGGAGCTCGGGCTTTTTTCTTTGGAGTGGAGGAGGATGAGAGGCGACTTTAAGAGGTTTATAGGATGATGCGGGGGATAGATAGAGTGGACGTTCAGAGACTATTTCCTCGGGTGGATGTAGCTGTTACAAGGGGGATAACTATAAGATTCAGGGTGGGAGATATAGGAGGGATGTCCGAGGTAGGTCCTTTACTCAGAGAGTGGTTAGGGTGTGGAATGGACTGCCTGCTGTGATAGTGGAGTCGGACACTTTAGGAACTTTCAAGCGGTTATTGGATAGGCACATGGAGCACACCACAATGACAGGGAGCGGGATAGTTTGATTTTGGTTTCGGACAAAACTCGGCACAACATCGAGGGCCGAAGGGCCTGTTCTGTGCTGTAATGTTCTATGTTCTATGACTATCACCGGCAACTTCCAAACTCACGGCCTCTGCCACCTAGAGAAGGACAAGAGCTACTGACACAAGGGAACACCGTCATCTACAAATTCCTCTCTGAGCCACACACCATCCTGACTTGGAAGCAAATTGCCGTTTTTCACTGTCGCTAGGTGAAAATCCTCGAGCATTATTAAAGAAGTAATATCAGGACATTTGGAAAGTCAAAACACAATGCATCAGAGTCGGCATGGTTTTATGAAGGGTAAATCATGTTTGACTAATTTGCTAAGAAGTCTCCGAAGATGTAAGTAACAAGCCAAGTGGAGAATGGGGATCCTGTAGATGTCGTAAAGAACTGGATGAAAACTGGAAACATTAGTTTCCCTGCTGTTTGACCTTTCACATCTTTTGTTCTCTCCGGGGTCTGCCATTAGCACTCTTTCCCCTTGGTTTCTGTGGCCATTAGCACCCAGTTTCTCTGGGTTTCTGTGGCCATTAGCACCCGGTTTTCCTGGGTTTCTGTGGCTATGACTCATCTTTCATTCTCACTCCACAGTATAAATATTTCCCATTTTCTCTGTCTGTTAGCTTTGACAAATGGTCATCGGACTTGAAACGTTGGCTCTTTTCTCTCCCAACAGATGCTGCCAGACCTGCTGAGATTTTCCAGCATTTTCTCTTCTGTAGATCTCTAGACTTCCAAAAGACATTTGATAAGGTGCCATAAAGAAGGTTAATGAACAAGGTTCAATGAACACGGGATTAGGGGTAATTTTTTAAGCTTGGATAGAAGATTGGCTGATGGGCAGAAGACAAAAAATCGGGATGAATGTGTCTTTTTCTGGATGGCAAGATGGAACTAGTGGACTGCACAGGGTTTGGCCCTTGGGCCCCAACTATTTACAATTTATATAAACGACTTGGACACAGAGTTAGATGGTTCCATAGCCAATTTTGCAGATTACACTAAAATAGGTGGGACAGTAAGTTGCAATGAGGAAATAAGAACCTTACAAATGGATATAGATAGGTCAGGTAAGTGGGTCAAAATGTGGCAGATAGAATTTAATGTGGATAAGTGTGAGGTCATCCATTTTGGTCAGAAAAATGGAAACGCAACTTATTATCTAAATGGAGAGAGACTTTGGGGTGCTCCGATGCAGAGGGATCTGGGTGTCCTCATTAATGAGTCACAGAAAACTAGCATGCAGGTACAGCTGGTAGTAAAGAAAGTGAATGGAATGTTGACATTTACAGCTAAAGGCACAGAGCATAAAGGTAAGGAAGTGTTGTTGCAACTGTACAAGGCATTGGTGAGACCGCGCCTGGAGTACTGTGCACAGTTTTGGTCCCCTTATTTGAGGAAAGATGTAGTAGCATTGGAGACAGCTCAGAGGAGGTTCCTCGGAACATAGAAATTAGGAGTAAGCAATTCAGCCCTTCGAGCCTGCTCCACCATTCAATCAGATCATGGCTGATCTCTTCCTATCTCAAATTCACTTCCCTACCTGTTCCCCAGATCCCTTTAACATGTTTTTAAAATCAGAAATATATCTATCTGCTTCTTGAAACCATTTATTGATTCAGTTTCCACTGCACTTTGGGGCAGCGAGTTCCACAAATTCACCATTCTCTGCGAGAAGTAGCTCCTCCTCATCTGAGTTCCAAATCTACCGATTCTCAACCTATACCTGATCTTCAATTGGTGACTTGCAGCATCTGAAGGAAAAGAAAGTGAATCCAGGGAAGGCGCAGCCCCTCAGTGATTCTGTTCTGATACTGTATAAGTATTGAGGATTTCTGTTGTTCAGTGGAGAAGGCTTACTCCCTGCGAGCATAATCATTAAATGTTTGACGTTTGGAGCAGACCCGAATGAGTGATTCTTTCAGATTCATTCCATCTAACAGGAGATTTTCAGGTTTGGAAAGAAAGGGATCAGCATGGATCTGTCAATCAGTCTGAATCAACATCTTCAGGAGAATTGGGAGGGTGAATATTAGATACAGCAGAGTGAGAATGGAGGGAGAGTGTGTGGGATGGAAATTTACAGTTTTTTGGGAGCGAGAGAGGAAAGAATGTTCCAGGGAAACTACAACTGTCTGTTCTGAATTTCTATCCTGTACTGACAGTGATGTCTTTTATAAACTCCTTTTACAGCCTATTACAATGTGAGATCTATGGACAGAAATCTCACATTAAATGTCACGTCAAGATCTGACAGTCACTCAATTCACCTGAATAGCATTGGCTTGTGAATCTCGAAGGAGAAATGTTTGTTCAGTCGGCTTAAACAGATTTTTAGCATCAGTGCGACTGGAAAAGCACCGAGACACACCCACCCGAGTGAGTGTTCCAGAGCACTGACTGTGGAAAGAACTTGAACCAGTTACACAGCCTGAAAAAACATCACACCATTCACAGCGGGGAGAGACCCTACACGTGATCTGTGTGTCGATGAGCCTTCAACTCATCATCAATCTTCGATGGTAACAAGGACACCAGCACCATGAAAAAAACGTGGAAATGTGTTGACTATGGGAAAGGATTCCAGTCCCCATCTGCTCTTGAAACCCATCAACGCAGTCACACTGGGGAGAGGCCATTCACCTGTTCTGAGTGTTGGAAGGGATTCAGTGATTCATCCAACCTGCTGTTGCACCAGCGAGTTCACACTAGGGAAAGGCTATTCAACTGCTCTGAAAGTGGGAAGGGATTCACTCGTTCATCCTCTCTGCTGCGACACCAGCAAGTTCACACTGGGGAGAGGCCGTTCACCTGTTCTCACTGTGGGAAAGGATTTACTCAGTTATCCAGCCTGCAAACACACCAGCGAGTTTACACTGGGGAGAGGATGTTCACCTGCTCTCAGTGTGGGAAGGGATTCAGTCGGTTATCCCAACTGCAGACACACCAGCGAGTTCACTCTGGGGAGAGACTATTCACTTGCTCTGGCTGTGCGAAGGGATTCACTGATTCATCCTACCTGTTGATACACCAGCGGCTTCATACTGGGGAGAGGCCATTCACCTGTTCTCAGTGTGGGTAGGGTTTTAGTCAGTCATCCCAACTGCTGACACACCAGCGAGTTCACACCTGGGAGAGGCCATTCATCTGCTCCGAATGTGGAAAGGGATTCACTGATTCATCGGCCCTCCAGAAGCACCGGCGAGTTCACACTGGGGAGAAGCCGTTCACCTGCTGTGACTGTGGGAAAGGATTCGCTCAGTCTTCCCAACTGCTGACTCACCAGCGGGTTCACACAGGGGAGAGACCATTCCCCTGCTCTGAGTGTGGGAAGGGATCCACTCAGTTGTCCAACCTGTTGATGCACCAGTGTCTTCACAAGTGATTAAAGGAGGTGGATTCTGTTGTTATTGCTGCTGTTAATCACATCCATGATTGAATTGTAACATAGAATCATAAAATCTCTACAGTGCAGGAGGCCATTCAGCCCTTCGAGTCTGCACTGACCCTTGGAAAGATTACCCCACCGAGGTCCACGCCCTGACCCTTATTCCTGTAACCCAGTAACCTCACCTAACCTCTTTTGGACACTTAGGGATAATTTAGCATGGCCAGTCCACCTAACCTGCACATCTTTGGTTTGTGGAAGGAAACCGGAGCACCCGGAGGAAACCCACGAAGATATGGGGAGAATGTGCCAACGCCCCAAGACTAGAATTGAACCCGGATCCCTGGCACTGTGAGGCAGGAGTGTGCACCACTGTGCCATCCCTGTGCCATTGTTCTGCCCCAAACATAAAGGATTAACAGCTGGGATGCGCTAATGTCTGACACTGATGATGATGTACCAGTGGCATCAGCCAGTCGTGTGTTAGACTCAGAGGTTGGAATCCTGCCTCTGAGCAGCATGCCTGCTCTGTAACCTGTTCAGATATCGTACTAATAAACTATTTTCAAGCAGATATCAGAATGTAACCATAGTTTGTGCAAGAACCGAGGCCCTTGCCTGTAGTCCAATATAGAAGGACACATCAAAGAACATGGTGGCAGTGATGAAGATGTTGATGTAAAAAACATTTTGGTCATATCGAAGAAGGAGACGAACTGGAGAGAGAGGTAATAAATACCCTACCTGGTGAGCAGTCCTTGTCCTTGTCCTGAAGTGGAGATGCCGGCGTTGGACTGGGGTGGGCACAGTAAGAAGTCTTAACAACAGCAGGTTAAAGTCCGACAGGTTTGTTCCACATCATTAGCTTTTGGAGCACAGCTCCTTCACTGACACTCACCTGAGGAAGGAGCTGTGCTCCGAAAGCTAGTGATTCAAAACAAACCTGTTGGATTTTAATCTGGTGTTGTAAGACTTCTTGTCCTGGAGGAGGAGGTTCACTGGAGAGACAGTTAATGATGACCCTCCCTGCTGAGCAGTCCCTGTCCTTGTCCTGGAGGAGGAGGTTCACTGGAGGGAGAGGTAATGATGACACTCCCTGCTGAGCAGTCCCTGTCCTTGTCCTGAAGGAGGAGGTTCACTGGAGGGAGAGGTAATGATGACCCTCCCTGCTGAGCAGTCCCTGTCCTTGTCCTGAAGGAGGAGGTTCACTGGAGGGAGAGGTAATGATGACCCTCCCTGCTGAGCAGTCCCTGTCCTTGTCCTGAAGGAGGAGGTTCACTGGAGGGAGAGGTAATGATGCCCCTCCCTGCTGAGCAGTCCCTGTCCTTGTCCTGAAGGAGAAGGTTCACTGGAGGGAGAGGTAATGATGACCCTCCCTGCTGAGCAGTCCCTGTCCTTGTCCTGAAGGAGGAGGTTCACTGGAGGAAGAGGTAATGATGACCCTCCCTGCTGAGCAGTCCCTGTCCTTGTCCTGAAGGAGGAGGTTCACTGGAGGGAGAGGTAATGATGACCCTCCCTGCTGAGCAGTCCCTGTCCTTGTCCTGAAGGAGGAGGTTCACTGGAGGGAGAGGTAATGATGACCCTCCCTGCTGAGCAGTCCCTGTCCTTGTCCTGAAGGAGGAGGTTCACTGGAGGGAGAGGTAATGATGACCCTCCCTGCTGAGCAGTCCCTGTCCTCGTCCTGAAGGAGGAGGTTCACTGGAGGGAGAGGTAATGATGACCCTCCCTGCTGAGCAGTCCCTGTCCTTGCCCCACCCACAGAGAGGCCAGCAGTGCGAGTTGTGGAAACACCATTTTCTCTGGTACCGGCTGCATCAGGTCTTCATGAAATGAAGCAAAAGCTTCAAGTCAGCACCTTTCTTGTCTGTTACTGGACCGACTGCAGCAACGTTCTCAAAGGCAGGTGTGCAGGCGGCACTGCAGACTTTGTGTACCTTCTCAAAACTGTTGACATGTATTTTAGACGGCTACAGAACTCCTGGATAGTATAGGGGGGGGGGGGAAGAAATCTAGTGTAACAGGTTAAGAGATGGCACATGCTACTGTATGACGTGGATGCTGATTTATTAACATGTGTTAGACTCTCAAGGGAGGGTTGAAATCGCGCCGAGGAGTAACATGCCTACTCTGTAACTTGTTTAGATGTAGAACTAATAAACAAGTGTTAAACAGACACCGGAGTAAGTCCATAGCCTAAGAACCAAGTCCCATGTCTAGAGTCCAATCTAAAAGGACACATCTCAGAATAGGGATGTTTGGTTTGTGTTTCCTGTCTGCAAAAACCTATCTACTCATCGCCTGGGAAAGGAGATTACAAAGGACATCGCCGTAAGGAAAGGGCAGAAATCCAGAACTGACAATTCTAGTCATCAGAAAACATCCTTTTCCCTCTCAAACCATAAATCACTGTTCCCCCGCACACTTCCTATTGATTGTAACCCTAATGCATCTCCTCCCATCACACTTGCCATGGGCACCTCACGAACAGAGAGACAGGAAGGTGCTGGAGGATGGACTGGGAAATGGGCCTCTATCAATCAGGGCACGAGGGGGAGGGGGGGGGGGGGTTATTGGGGCTGATGGTGCCCTGGCCACAGGGTTCAGTGCCCGTGTCCAAAGTAGGGAGTCACAGGAACAGGGTACAGAGGAACCAAAGAGAAACAATTTGCATCCTGAACATTGTGAACATCCTTTACTCTGGTTGGCTTTGATCCTCAAATAACCTTCTATATCTCACCTTTTCTCTTAGATTAATAAACATTTGTTATAAAAGTATTTGATTTTTCTGGACTTTTCATGAATAGATTGATGTACTTTAGGGAAAGTGGGTGAGAGGGGTTGACAGGCTCTTTAACAGAAAGTGAGTTCCTCAGAGGTAATTGGCAAAGGAGCCAGAGGGAGAGATGAGAATTTATTTTTGACACAGCGATGTTAGAAATGGGGTTCCGGGGCAGCACGGTGGATCAGTGATTAGCACTGCTGCCTACGGTGCTGAGAACCCGGGATCTATCCGGGCCCCAGGTCACTGTCCATGTGGAGTTTGCACATTATCCCCGTGTCTGTGTGGGTCTCACCCCCACAACCCAAAGATGTGCAGGATAGGTGGATTGGCAATGCTAAATTGCCCCTTAATTGGAAACTCTACATTTTAGGGAGTCAGTTAGCCCTTTTTCCCCTTTTCCCAAACTCTGAAATGATTCGCAGTGATAACCTTTATTGGTGACCGTGGTTAGATGCTATTCAGTATAAATAAGAGCTGACACAAGCTAATGTCTGAGCAGTAATATCAAAGTGCAGCAGCATTCCCATTACACTCTGGGTAGAAGCACCATCTCCAGATAAATGCTCCCTGCTCTGCCCCAGATGCCATGGTCCCAGTCAGTGGAATATGTAAAACCTCAACAAATCTCTGTGCTCGGGGAATCCCTTCTTATACTTTATTACATCACAAAGTCTATGGAGACAGATTTAACCCAATAATTGCTGAGATAACATTTGAATGGACCAATTACAAAACCTGTCATTGAACCATCTGCCCCCGCCCAAACCACGTCAAACTCTCAAACAATTGTCTTCCCCACGCTCCGTCCCCGGTACAGGGAGTCAGCATTCCCATGCCAAGCAGTGAAAACATGGTGGCCTTGACAGCCAGGTGTTGTCTAGGATTCCAGGCACTCTTGTTTTCTCTGTCCTCTGGGAGCTGTTTATCTCCCTGTTCCCACACAGCAAGTCGTCTGTTCTCAGCTCTGCTCGATTTCTGCTGGAGTTTGGTCCCTTTTACACCTTTCGGATCAATAAAGCATTTGGTCAGTGAAGACCCAAACCACAATTTCCCATCCTGTCACCCATCCTTACCCACAAGACCATAAGACATAGGAGCGGAAGTAAGGCCATTCGGCCCATCGAGTCCACTCCACCATTCAATCATGGCTGATTTCAACTCCATTTACCCGCTCTCTCTCCATAGCCCTTAATTCCTCGAGAAATCAAGAATGTATCAACTTCTGTCTTAAAGACACTCAACGTCCCGGCCTCCACCGCCCTCTGTGGCAATGAATTCCACAGACCCACCACTCTCTGGCTGAAGAAATTTCTCCTCATCTCTGTTCTAAAGTGACTCCCTTTTATTCGAAGGCTGTGCCCCCGGGTCCTAGTCTCCCCTGCTAATGTTAACAACTTCCCTACATCCACCCTATCTAAGCCATTCATTATCTTGTAAATTTATATTAGATCTCCCCTCACCCTCCTAAACTCCAATGAATATAATCCCAGGATCCTCAGACGTTCATCGTATGTTAGGCCTACCATTCCTGGGATCATCTGTGTGAATCTCCGCTGGACCCGCTCCAGTGCCGGTATGTCCTTCCTGAGGTGTGGGGCCCAAAATTGCTCACAGTATTCTAAATGGGGCCTAACTAATGCATTATAAAGCTTCAGAAGTACATCCCTGCTTTTATATTCCAAGCCTCTTGAGATAAATGACAACACTGCATTTGCTTTCTTAATTACGGGCTCAACCTGCAAGTTTACCTTTAGAGAATCCTGGACTAGGACTCCCAAGTCCCTTTGCACTTCAGCATTATGAATTTTGTCACCGTTTAGAAAATAGTCCATGCCTCTATTCTTTTTTCCAACGTGCAAGACCTCGCACTTGCCCACGTTGAATTTCATCAGCCATTTCTCGGACCAATCTCCTAAACTGTCTAAATCTTTCTGCAGCCTCCCCACCTCCTCCAAACTACCTGCCCCTCCACCTATCGTTGTATAATCGACAAACTTAGCCAGAATGCCCCCAGTCCCGTCATCTAGATCGTTAATATATAAAGTCAACAGCTGTGGCCCCAACACCGAACCCTGCGGGACATCACTCGTCACCGGTTGCCATTCCGAAAAATAACCTTTTATCCCAACTCTCTGCCTTCTGCCTGACAGCCAAGCGTCAATCCATGTTAGTGCCTCGCCTCGAATACCATGGGCCCTTATTTTACTCAGCAGTCTCCCGTGAGGCACCTTATCAAAGGCCATTTGGAAGTCAAGATAGATAACATCCATTGACTCTCCTTGGTCTAACCTATTTGTTATCTCTTCAAAGAAATCTAACAGGTTTGTCAGGCACAACCTCCCCTTACTAAATCCATGCTGACTTGTCCTAATCCGACCCTGCACTTCCAAGAATTTAGAAATCTCATCCTTAACAATGGATTCTAGAATCTTGCCAACAACCGAGGTTAGGCTAATTGGCCTATAATTTTCCATCTTTTTCCTTGTTCCCTTCTTGAACAGGGGGGTTACAACAGCGATTTTCCAATCCTCTGGGACTTTCCCTGACTCCAGTGACTTTTGAAAGATCATAACTTAATGCCTCCACTATTTCTTCAGCTATCTCCTTTAGAACTCTAGGATGTAGCCCATCTGGGCCCGGAGATTTATCAATTTTTAGACCTCTTAGTTTCTCTAGCACTTTCTCCTTTGTGATGGCTACCATATTCAACTCTGCCCCCTGACTCTCCGGAATTGTTGGGCTATTACTCATGTCTTCTACTGTGAAGACTGACGCAAAGTACTTATTTAGTTGCTCAGCTATTTCCTTGTCTCCCATCACTAGATTACCAGCGTCATTTTGGAGCGGTCCAATGTCTACTTTTGCCTCCCGTTTGTTTTTAATGTATTGAAAGAAACTTTTACTATCATTCCTAATGTTACTGGCTAGCCTACCTTCATAATTGATCCTCTCTTTCCTTATTTCTCTCTTTGTTATCCTCTGTTTGTTTTTGTAGCCTTCCCAATCTTCTGACTTCCCACTACTCTTTGCCACATTATAGGCTTTCTCTTTTGCTTTGATGCATTCCCTAACTTCCTTTGTCAGCCATGGCTGCCTAATCCCCCCTCTGATAACCTTTCTTTTCTTTGGGATGAACCTCTGTACTGTGTCCTCAATTACTCCCAGAAACTCCTGCCATTGCTGTTCTACTGTCTTTCCCACTAGGCTCTGCTCCCAGTCAATTTTCGTCAGTTCCTCCCTAATGCCCCTGTAGTTATTTAACTGTAACACCTTTACATCATTGCACTTTACAAGCATTGTGCTGGTCAAGGACACACAGCCTGAGTGAGAGAGATACAGACCGAGTGAGAATTTGGTAATTTGGTGCAGTGAGGTAACCAGGAAAGGTAAGTGGTTAATCTAATTTTGTTGTTTTTCAGTTAAAAGTGCAGTGTAGATTAGTGTCTGATTGGCTGAAGCTGCCCCCACCCTAATTGCTGAGAGGCAGTTATCTGGCAGTCACCTGAGGCCTGTTAAGGGGCACAAAGGTACACATTGTATTCTTCTCTTTGAAGTTTTAGTGTGATTCATCCTAAAGTCTGTATAAAAGACAGACAGAAAGCGCACTTAGTAAGCATTGCGCTGGTCAAGGAGACACTGTCTGTGTCTCACTCACTCAGGCTGAGTGAGAATTTGGTAATTTGGTGCAGTGAGGTAATGCGGTGAAGAGTGGGAGAAGGTGCTTTTACCCAACTGTTTTGTTCTCTCCCTTTCTTCGGGCCTAATTTTGGGAGCCGTTCGGAGGAGGAGGAGCAGTCTCTGTGAGTATAAAAACCTAACGGAAACTTCCTGTTTTCCAGTATTTTTTCTCCAAAGGTGACGTCAGAGGGAAGCTGTGATCTGATTGATTGATAGCAAATCTGCCCCAAATTTTTTTAAAAACACAGCTAAACTCAAACTTCAATTAAACTAATTAATTAATTAGTGATGGCTGGTCAGGTGATGTGCTTGAGCTTCTTGATGTGGGAGCTGGCAGATCCCATTGCGAGCTGCAGCAACCACATCTGCAGTAAGTGTTGGCTGCTCGAAGAGCTCCGGCTCAGAGTTGATGAGCTGGAGTCTGAGCTTCAAACACTGAGGCACATCCGGGAGGGGGAGACTTACCTGGACACTGTGTTTCAGGAGGCAGTCACACCTGTCAGAGTAAGCAGTTTAAATCCTGCCAGTGGCCAGGGACAGCAGGGTGTGACTGCAAGTCAGGCAGGTAAAGGGAACCAGCAGTCAGGAACTCAGGAGCCTCAGCCCTTGACCCTGTCCAACAGGTATGAGGCACTTGCTCCCTGTGTGGATGGCGAACAGGGCTGTAGGAAGGATGAGTCAGCTGACCAAGGCACCATGGTTCAGCAGGCCATTCAAGGGGAGGGAGTAAATAGGCAAGTTGTAGTTGTAGGGGATTCTATTATCAGGGGGATAGATAGTATCCTTTGTGAGCAGGATAAAGAGTCCCGCATGGTATGTTGCCTGCCCGGTGCTAGGGTGCGGGACATCTCTGACCGGCTTGAAAGGATACTGGAGAGGGAGGGGGAGGATCCAGTTGTTGTGGTCCATGTCGGTACCAACAACATAGGCAAGCCTAGAAAAGAGGACCTGTTTAGAGATTATAAAGAGCTAGGATTCAAATTAAAAAACAGGTCCTCAAGGGTCATAATCTCCGGATTACTGCCCGAGCCACGTGCAAATTGGCATAGGGAGGCAAGAATAAGGGAAGTTAACACGTGGCTGAAAGAGTGGTGTGGGAAAGAGGGGTTCCTTTTCATGGGACACTGGCATCAGTTCTGGGACAGGAGGGACCTATACCGTTGGGATGGTCTCCACCTGAACCGAGCTGGGACCAGTGTTCTGGCGAAAAGAGTAAATAGGGTGGTCAATAGGACTTTAAACTGGAGATTGGGGGGGAAGGGAAAGTCAGGGAACCAAGAGGTGAAGTAATCAGTGGGAAGCGTAGCTGCTTAGGAATACAAAAAAGCACGAAAAGACAAAACTCAGGAGAGGTTACGATAGTCCCAATCCCACAAAATATGACACAGTGTATGGAAAGGCTCAGTAAACCAAGGTCCATCACACTAAGAAAACAAAAAGGGACGGTCAATAGAGAATTAAAGGTGCGATATTTAAATTTGCGCAGTGTACGGAACAAGGTAGATGAGCTTGTGGCCCAGATTGTGACTGGCAGGTATGATGTGGTAGGCATCACAGAGACGTGGTTGCAGGGGGTTCAGGACTGGCATTTAAACATCCAGGGATTCACAACCTATCGAAAAGACAGAGAGGTGGGCAGAAGGGGCGGGGTTGCCTTGTTAATTAGGAATGAAATTAAATCACTAGCACGAAACGACATAGGGTCAGATGATGTGGAGTCTGTGTGGGTAGAGTTGAGGAACCACAAAGGCAAAAAAAACACAATGGGAGTTATTATGTGCAGGCCTCCTTACAGTGGTCAGGACCGGGGGCACAAAATGCACCACGAAATAGAAAGTGCATGTCAGAAAGGCAAGGTCACAGTGATCATGGGGGACTTCAATATGCAGGTGGACTGGGTAAATAATGCTGCCAGTGGACCCAAGGAAAGGGAATTCATTGAATGTTTCCAGGAGGGCTTTTTGGAACAGCTTGTGATGGAGCCCACGAGGGAACAGGCCATTCTGGACTTAGTGTTATGTAATGAGCCAGACTTGATTAAAGATCTTAAAGTAAGGGAACACTTAGGAGGCAGTGATCATAATATGGTAGAATCAAATTCAAAATAAATCCACAGCCAGTCATAGAATTTAATTTAATGTTCACTAATTAGTGAGGAAACCTGAAGTAGGGAGTCCCCCAGGAATCTTACAGTCCACACCTTGAGGGGGAGAACTCTCCCTCTGACCCCTCACTCAGTTATTTTCCCATTTTGTTCTGGCTCAGTTTGGGGTAACATCTACTCGATCTTTCCTTCTCCTGAAGGAGCGCCGTGAGTTCTCGGTTCCTGGTACATTGGGACAGATGCTTCAAGGAACAGATCAAACATGGATGTAAAAAATTCTCCAGCTCCCTCTTTACCCCATCCAACAAGTGGAATGTTCTTACTCAGTAATATTTCTCTCAAACCCTTAATTGGCCCAATCAAATTCTAATTAAAAATGATTTACAGGATGTGGGCATTGCTGGCTAGAACCAGCATTTATTACCTTTGAGAAGGTAGTGGTGAGCTGACTTCTTGAACCGCTGCAACCCATGTAGTGTTGGTACATTCACTGTGCTAATGGGGCAGTGAAGGGAGGTGATGTATTTACAAGTCAGGATGGTGTGTGGTTTGGAGGGGAACTTCCAGGTGATGATATTCCCATGTCTGTTGCCCCTCTATAAGTTAGTGGTCATGGGTTTGGAAGGTGTGTCTGAGGAGCCTTGGTGAGTTCCTGCTGTGCATCTTATAGATGGTACACTATGCTAATGTGCCTCAGTTGTGAAGGGAGTGAATGTTTGTGGGTGGGGTGCCAATGAAGTGAGCTGTATTGCCCTGGATGGCGTTGAGCTCCACTCATCATGATAACTGGAGAGTGTTCCGTCACACTTCTGACTTATAGATAGTGGACAGGCTTTGGGGAGTCAGGAGGTGAGTTACTCCCTGCAGGACTCCCAGCATCTGACCTACTCTTGCAGCCAAAGTATTTATATGGCTAGTCCAGTTGAGTTTCTGGTCAAGGGTAACCCCCAAGATGTTGATAGTGGGGGATTCAGCGATGGCAATGCCATTGAATGTCAAGGGGAGGTGGTTATATTCTCTCATGATGGTGATGGTCATTGCCTGGCACCTGTGCAGCTCAAATGTTAGTGGCAGCTTAGATCTAATCATTTAGCTCTGACTTATTGCTTGCTGCTTATGAGGTTTGGCATGCAAATAGTCCAGTTTCATTCAGAATAACATTGCTACCTCACAGCGCCAGGGAATAAGGTTCGATTCTGGTCTATGGTGGCTGTCTATGTGGTGTTTGCACGTTCTCCCTGTCTGTGTGGGTTTCCTCTGGTGCTCCGGTTTCCTCCCACAGTCCAAAGATGTGCAGATTAGATGGGGTTATGGGGGTAGGACCGAGGAGTGGGCTGAATTAGGGTGCTCCTTTGGAGGGCTGGTGCAGACTGGATGGGCTGAATGGCCTCCTTCTGCACAGTAGGGATTCCATGGATTCTCCCATGACAATGACATCATACCCACACGTTTTAAGACTCCTTGCATTAAAATAAATGGCATGCAATCTTGACAAACTCTCTTGTGACTTAACTGTTCTACAACTTCTATGTTCCCTGACTCACTTTCTTTTGAACTCTTGCAAATTTGTCTTTTATTCATTTACAGGATGTGGGTGTCGCTGGCCGGACCTGCATTTATTGCCCATCCCGAACTGTCCTCCATTTCAGAGGGCACTTGAGAGTCAATCACATTGCTGTTGATTTCCCCCTTTATAAATGGTGGTGTATTTTCCCAACCCTTAAATTTGGGGTGTTTCAATTCTCTGTGAATAACTTGCACGGGAAACTCAAGGTAAGGTGAAATAAAGAGGTTGGTTTATTTTTACATACACGGGGGTGAGAGGGGTTTAACAACGTCCACCCCCTTTTACACTCACACAACAAATGGGGAATAAGGAAAAAGGCAAGGGTTCCGGGCACAATAAAATACATGTTATGGTTTTCCATGTATCCAGAGTCCAGAATCCAAAGTCTAATAGAATGTTCCTTCAGAGGGAAGTTTACTGTTGCAGGAGATCCGTCTTTCCAGCAGTGAGACTTCGACAATGGGGTAAGACACGGAACGTGAGTCAGTCTGGGAGGCACAAGTTCCAATATTTCAGCCCTTTGCAGTTTTGATGAGGGTCAGAGTTCTTACTGCTGCCACGGGCTTGATGGTAAGATGTGGACAGTGCAGGCTGCTTGCCTGGAGCTACTGTTTCCTTCAGAGATCCAGCAGCGTCTGCCTGAGTTCAGTTCCACAGGACAATATTACAAGCGCTAGCAACTTGGGGAAGGTCATGTGACACACCTCCCATCATTCCTCCGAGATGTTGGATAAAGGATGTATTTTCCCAGGGCTGGAAACTTGAGGTGTTCAGTTGTTATCCGGGTTCCTTTTGTTCTTGGAGACACTGGTTACAGGTTGACTAAATGTGGCCCTCTTGTTAAAACCTCTGTGTTGGAACAGTTACTGTTGAGGCCATTGGCAACATTATTGGAGATTATGACTTGCAGCCAGATGCCCTTGTGGAGAACTAGCTGGGCAGACAGCCCGTCTGCTGGGACAGTGTGTTAGCTTGGCTGGAACGTTCATGTGATGCAATGTGGGTTACATTCCAGGATGTTTGAGACGTTAACCTTCGTTCACTTTGAAACTGCACAGAAACTTCCAGAAACCAGCATGTGACCAGCTGGAGCCATCTCATCATTTTGAAAAACATTTTAAATATACTTTCGAAAGTAGTCCAGTTAACACAGATACATATACCTTTCCATTCTTGGTGGTGATGTACTTTTAATTAAAACTTTAATTTTTAAAATCTTTTTAACTTGTTACTTTTCAACCTCTTAACAGTTAATGAATCTTTTGCATTTACCATTTGAAGTGTTCATACTGGCTGGATGGTTAAGTCTTGTCACTTTATTTACAAGATTTGGAGTGGAGATTTATTAAAAACAACCTGTACCCCATAAATCAACCAATCATTTGTGAACTCGCTGGTGTCTTTGGAGGTTGGATAACTGAGTGAATCCTTTCCCACAGTCAGAGCAGGTGAACGGCCTCTCCCCGGTGTGAACTCTCTCATGCTTTAGCAGGTTAGATGACTGACTGAATCCTCTCCCACACTTGGAACAGGTGAACAGCCTCTCCCCTGTGTGAATTCGCTCGTGCTTTAGCAGGTTGGATGAGTGACTGAAGCCCTTCCCACACTCAAAGCAGGTGAATGGCTTCTCCCCAGTGTGAACACGTTGGTGTGTCTGCAGGTGGGATAACTGAGTGAATCCCTTCTCACACATAAAGCAAGGGAAAAGTCTCTCCCCAGTGTGAACTCGCTGGTGTATCTTCAGGTGGGATAACTGAGTAAATCCCTTCTGACACACGGAACAGGGGAAAAGTTTCTTCCCAGTGTGAAATTGCTGGTGTATCTTCAGGTGGGATAACTGAGTGAATCCCTTCCCACACACAGAACAGATGAATGGCCTCTCCCTAGTGTGAACTTGCTGGTGTGTCTGCAGGTGAGATAACTGAGTGAATCCCTTCTCACACACGGAGCAGGTGAATGGCCTCTCCCCGGTGTGACTGTGTCGATGTCTTTCCAGATGGGATGGGCGTTTGAATCCTTTCCCACAGTCCTCACATTTCCATGGTTTCTCCATGATGCGGGCATCCTTGCATCTCTCAAGATTCAAAGATGATACAACATGTGTATGGTCCCTCTCCGCTGTGAATGGTACAATGTTTTTTTCAGGCTGTGTAACTGTTTAAAGCTCTTTCCACAATTCATACAATGGAACACTCTAAGTTGCATGTCTGTGCATTCCGGTGCCTTCCCAGTCACACTGATCTTAAAACTATTTTGAAGCAGACAAAACAGATAAACATTTCTTCTTCTAGGTTCAAAGGCCAATGATATTCAGGTCCTGCTGAATCAATTGACTCTGTCAGATCTTGATGTGACGTTTGGTTTGAGATTTCTGTCTGTAAATCCTCACCTTTAGTATCCTGTAAAAGATTACAAAACGTTACCTCTGTCAGTACAGGATAGAGATTCAGAACAGACAATTCTAGTTTCTCTGGAACATCCTTTCTTCTCTCGTTAACCAGAAGCTATAAATCTCGTCCCACCCACTCTCCCTCCATTCACATTCTGTATACCTAATATTCACCCTCACAATTCTCCTGAAGATGCTGATTCATGCTGGTCGACATATACATGTGTGCTGAATCTCTACATATTTATTGCAACAAAAATGAATGCAATATACAGGACTGTATTAGCTGAGAATCTGGGATGAGAGGAAGGGATTCTTGGCGTTTGGTATTCTTGCATCCATCCTGATGAGTGAAGATGAAAAGCTTCAACAGCAGGTCCCACATTTCAGCAATACTAAGTAACAAGTGATGACTGATATTACAAAACAGAAAAGAATAATCAATGCAACTTATCGATAACCAACAACACTAAACATATCTCTGTCCTGTATTAATTTACTGCCACCTTAAATTTCAACCAACTATTGGGGAAACCAGCCCTTTAATTGTAACATTCGGAAAGAGACCATCCTTTTATCCAGACAAATAAATGTGTCAAGATGAGGGAGCAAAGGATGTAAATGTCTTTAAGAGAGAGAGAGAGAGACCTGGGTCAATCTTTTCAGAGACTGCACCCTCCCTGGATTCACTTCCTTTCCATTCAGTTGCTGCAAGTGACCAATTGAAGGTCAGAATGAGAAAAGAAATGGAAAGCGGGAGAAAAGAAAGTGTTTTACTCACAGATTTTGGAGACAGGAGCAGATTTCAGTCTGTGTGAAGCTCAATCGTCATTCACACAAAGATCGCGCTCTGATTGGCTGGAGGACAAGAGTCCTTCCGGTTCTTAAGCGGTTTCCATTGTCAATACCTCAACAGAAAGGTCAGGGGCGTGCTCCCCCCGCACATGCGCAGCTTCCCCTTTCCTTTGTACATGCGCAGCTTCCCCTTTCCTTTGGACATGCGCAGTCCCTGGACACGGGGGAGGGGGAGACCACCGAGCGGCTTCTCGCTCTGCCGTGAGCCGTCAGCTGGTTGCCTGGAAACCTGGTCTCGAGAAGGTTATGGGGGAGGGTACTACAGGGAGGAAGGCGCCCCGTGACAGCGCATCAGCGGAACCCGGAGACGTCACCGCGGAGCAGAGTAATTTCTATTGGCTGTTTCATGTTGGGTTAACTTGTGACGTCACAACACGGAGTTTGGACAATGAGTTTCAGACTAAAACTTCCTTCTCTGGGCAACATGTGCGAGGAAATCAATCTTTCTTCCTTTCCATTTATTTTCTCATTCTCGGGGACGGACGGACATTGGTGACTGAAGAGAAAGGAAGTGAATCCAGTCTGTATATTACACACATTTTAATCCAGTAATATAGACATATATCTGTCTGGCAGCCTGCATGAAGATTTTCAGGTTCTGTGTCCAGGACAGGAAGCAGTGAGCATGGATCTGTCAATCAGCCTGAATCAGCACCTTCAGGAGAACTGGGAGGGTGAATATTAGAGACAGCAGAGTGAGAATGGAGAGAGAGTGTGGGATGGAGATTTACAGCTTGTGGGGAATGAGAGAGGAAAGAATGTTCCTGAGAAATTGTCTGTTTTGAATTTCTATCCTGTACTGACAGTGCTAACTTTTGTAAATTGGGGGGTGGGGGGAGGTAGGGTTAGGGGAATGTAGCATAGGGAGTCAATTAGGCAGATCTGGGTGGGTTGGGTTACGGCAATTGCACTATGTACTTTGCTTAGTGTACAGTCCTTTTGTTTTCTCGTTCTGTAATTCTACTGTTTACTATGCCAAAAAATAACTTTTTTAAATTGTTAATTTAAAAAAAACTTTTGTAAATTGTTTTGACAGGATATTAACAGACAAAAATCTCAAAGTTCACGTCTCGATCTGGCAGTCACGCAATTCATCGGCGCCTGAATATCATCAGCCTTTGAATCTAGAAGGAGAAATGTTTGTCTGTTCTGTCTACTTCAGAAGGCTTTAAACATCAGTGTGACTGGAAAATCACCGAGACACACACACCCGAGTGAGAATGTTCCAGGGCACTGACTGTAGAAAGAGCTTTAACCAGTTACATTGCGTGACAAAAATATCACACTATTCTCAGCGGGAACAGACCGTACACTTGTTCTATGTGTAGATGAGGCTTCAACTGATTGTCCGAGGAAACTCAAAACATGGAGAAACCATGGAAATGTGGGAACTGTGGGAAGGGATTCAGAGTCCCATCTAAGCTGGAAGCTCATCGACGCATTCACAATGGGGAGAGGCCGTTCACCTGCTCTCAGTGTGAGACGGGATTCAGTGATTCATCCAGCCTGCAGAGACACCAGCGAGTTCACACTGGGGAGAGGCCGTTCACCTGCTCTCAGTGTGGGAAGGGGTTCTGTGATTCATCCACCCTGCGGACACACCGGCGAGTTCACACTGGGGAGAAGCCATTCACCTGCTCCCAGTGTGGGAAGGGATTCAGTAATTCATCCACCCTGCGGACACACCAGGGAGTTCACACTGGGGAGAGGCCGTTCACTTGCTCTCAGTGTGGGAAGGGATTCAATCGTTTATCAAACCTGAAGTCACACCAGCAAATTCACCCTCGGGAGAAGCCATTCACCTGCCCTCAATGTGTGAAGGGATTCACTACTTTATCGAGTCTGCAGGCACACCAGCGAGTTCACACTGGGGAGAAGCCATTCGCCTGCTCTCAGTGTGAGATGGGATTCACTCAGTTATCCACCCTGCGGAGACATCAGCGAGTTCACACTGGGGAGAAGCTGTTCACCTGCTCTCAGTGTGGAAAGGGATTTTGTGATTCATGGCACCTGCTGAGACACCAACAAGTTCACAATTGATTTCAGGGGTCGGATTCTGCTATTATTTATTTCTTTATAAATTTAGAGCAGCCAATTCTGTTTTTTTTTCCAATTAAGGGTCAGTTTAGCGTGGCCAATTCACCTACCCTGTATATCTTTGGTTTGTGGGGGTGAGACCCACGCAGACACGGGGAGAATGTGCAAACTTCACACGGACAGTGACTCGGGGCCAAGATCGAACCTGGGTCCAGCACTGTGAGGCAGCAGTGCTAACCACTGCGCCACCCTGGATTCTGCTGGTATTGTTTCTGCTCTCAATTACATCCAGGACTGCATTTCGTTCATTCTGTCAGTTGGTCAATGTGGGTGGTTGGATGTTTTTTTTTCCCACCAGACTGGCCGGTCTCACGACTTTGTGAGTCTTGTTGCCGATACCTGGGTTCAAATTTCATGAGGATCACAGAGTGAAAGGGTGTTTGGAAGTTAAAAGATATTTGGTTCACAATTCTGTTTGGAACCCTCCAGAGCATGCCACATTACCATGGAGTTGGGCTATGGTGATTACATGGTTAGTTTGTTTAATTTATCTGAGTGTTTGTCACAGAAGGAAACTTTCAAGGTCTATGGGGCGAGTTGCCTGTGTTAGATTGAGAACTTCCAATAAAACAAATGATGATAGACAGGCAATCACTATCACTTAAGGAATTGTTACATATTATGTAAAATATAGATTCCTTCAAGGAACAAAACTCCAACAGGAAAGGTGATGCAACTGTGGCGGACAAGAAAAGTTAAAGAATCCATTAGATCAAGGGAAAACACCCATAACGGGTGCTACGGTGGCACAGTTGTTAGCACTGTTGCCTCACAGCTCCAGGGACCCGGGTTCAATTCCGGCCTCGGGTGACTGTGTACAGTCTGCACTTCCTCCCTGTGGCTGCATGGGTTTCACAGTCCAAAGATGTGTAGGTCAGGTGGATTGGCCATCCTAAATTGCCCCTTAGTGCCGAAAAGATGAGGTGGGGTTACTGGGTTGCAGGGATAGGGTGGAGGTGTGGGCTTAAGTAGAGTGCCCTTTCCAAGGGCTGGTGCAGACATGAAGGGCTGAATGGCCTCCTGCACCGTAAATTCTATGACTCTATAATAAAGTGGCCAAAATAGTAGTAAGCCTAAGGATTGGGAACCGAATGAGATTAGGATTCGTGAAAAAGTAGTACTGGAAAAATTATTGGGAGCTGATACTCTACATCCCAGAGTGTTGAAAGAGGTGGCGATAATGGATAAATTGGTGGTATTCTTTCAAAATTCTATAGATTCTGGAATGGTTCCTGTAGATTGGAAGGTGGTAAATGCAACCCCAATATTTAAGGAGGGAGAGAGAAAACGGGAACCACAGACCCATTAGCCTGACATCAGTAGGAGGGAAAATACTACAATGTATTGTAAAGGATGTGATATAATATGAATTAGGAGCAGGAGTAGGCCACTCGGCCCCTCGAGCCTGCTCCACCATTCAATAAGTTCCCGGCTGATCTGATTGTAACCTCAAATCCACATAGGCCCCATAGAAAATAAATCTGGGGAGATAGCTGTAGGGAACAAGGAAATGGCAGAGGAGTTAAACAGATATTGTGCATCAGTCCTTATGGTGATAGAGACATCGAACATCCCATTATTACTAAAGAATAGGGGGAGGAATTAAATACCATCACTACAGAAGTAGTATTAGACACACTAATGGGGCTAATGGCTGATAAGCCTCCTGGCTTAGATGGCTTGCATCTTAGGATCCTAAAGAAATGGCTATAGGGAGAGTGGATGCATTGATTATAACTTTCCAAAAATCCTTGGATTCTGGATGAGTGCTGGAGAATTGGAAAACTGCCAATGTGACACCCCTACTCAAAAAGGGAATGAGGCAAAATGCAAGTAACTATAGGCAGATTAGCTGAACATCAATTGTTTGAAAAATGCTGGAATCAGTTATTAAGGAAGGAATAGCAGCACATTTGGAAAATGATAATCTAGTCAAAGAGTCAGCATGACTTTGTTAAAGGGAAACCGTGTCTGACGAATTTATTGGAGTTCTTCGAGGAAGCCTCAATCAGAGTGGATAGAGGAGAACCGGTAGATGTGTTGTGTTTGGAATTCCAGAAGATGTTCGGCAAGGTACTTCACAACAGATTAAGTCATGAGATAAGAGCCTGTGGTGTTGGAGGTAAGGAGAGATTGTCTTAGGAGCAAAGGTTAAACAGGTTGGGACTCTACTCACTGAAATTTAGAACAATGAGAGGTGGTCTCATTGAAACATACAGGATTCTTAAGGGGCTTGACAGGGTAAATGCTGAGAGGATGTTTCCCCTCATGGGAGAGTCTAGGACAAGAGGGCATCATCTCAGAATAATGAGGAGCCAATTTAAGATTAAGATGAGAAGGAGTTTCTTCTGAGGGTTGAGTGTCTTTGGAACTGTGAAAGCTGTGGGGACAGAGTCCCTGTGTATATTTAAGACTGAGATAGATTCTGATCAGTGAGGGAATCAAGGTTTACAGGGAAAGGGCAGGAAAATGGACGTGAGACATGTCGGATCAGCCGTGATCCAATTGAAAGGTGCAGCAGGCTGGAAGGGCCGAATGGCCCACTCCTGTTCTATTTCTTATGGTCTTATTCCCGGCTACCCTCCCAATAAACTTTCGCCCCCTTGCTTATCAAGAGTCTATCCAGATCTGCCTTCAAAATATTCATAGACTCTGCTTCCACTGCCCTTTGAGGAAGAGAGAGTTCCAAAGACTCACGACTCACAGAGAAAAAAGTTCTCCTCCGCCTTAAATGGGAAAGCTGTTACTTTTAAAGTGGCTCCAATTTCTAGATTCTCCCACACGAGGAAACATCCTTTCCACATCCACCCTATCAAGGCTCCTCAGGATCTTATACGGTTCAATCAAGTCACCTAAACTCCATCGGACACAAGCCCAGCCTGTCCAATCATTCCTCATAAGACTAGCCTCCAATGCCAGGTATGAGTTCAGTAAACCTTCTCTGAACTGCTTCCAACACATTTACATCATTCCTTAAATGAGAGCAATACTGTACACAGTGCTCCAGATGTGGTCTCACCAATGTCCTGTCTAAATGAAGCATAACCTCCCTACTTTTGTATTCCATTCCCCTCACAATAAACAATAATAATCTTTATTAGTGTCACAAGTAGGCTTACATTAACACTGCAATTAAGTTACTGTGAAAAGCCCCTAGTTACCACATTCCGGCGCCTGTTCGGGTACACGGAGGGAGAATTCAGAATATCCAAATTACCTAACAGCACGTCTTTTGGGACTTGTGGGAGGAAACCCACGCAGACACGGGGAGAAGGTGCAGACAGTGACCCAAGCCGGGAATCGAACCTGGGACCCTGGCACTGTGAAGCAACTGTGCTAACCACTGTGCTAACGTGCCGCCCTCTAAATAACATTCTACTAGCTTTCCTAATTACTTGCTGCACCTGTATACTCGCCTTTTGTGATTCATGCTCTTGGACACCCAGATCCCTCTGAATCTCAGAGCTCTGCAATCTCTCACCATTTAGATAATAAGCTTTTTATTCATTCTTCCTGACAGAATAGACAATTTCACATTTTCCCACATTATTCTCCATTTGGCAGATCTTTTCCCACTCACTTAACCTATCTATATACCTTTGTAACTCCTTATGTCCTCTTCACAATTTACCTTCCTACCTATTTTTGTATCATTGGAACATAGGAGCAGGAATTGGCCATTCAGCCCGTCGAGCCTGCTCCACCATTCTATACGGTCATGGCTGATCAACCACTTGAAAGCCTTTTTACCCACACTCTCCCCATATTTATTTGTGTTATTGGTATTTAGAAATCTGTCAGTCTCTGTATTAAACACTCAATAATTTAAATTTATGGTCACGTGTACTAAGGTACAGTGAAAAGTATTGTTCTGTGTACAGTCCAGATAGATCTTTCCATGCATGAAAAAAAACAGGACATACGAAAAATACACAATGTAAATACATAGACATCAGGTGAAGCATACAGAGTAGTGCTGAAATAATAGCGAAGATGCCGAGAGATCAGTTCAGTCCATAAAAGGGTCATTCAGGAGTCTGGTAACAGCAGGGAAGAAGCTGTTTGTGAATCTGTTGGTGCCTGTTCTCAAACTTTTATATCTTCTGCCCGATGGAAGAGGTTGGACCAGCGAATAATCCGGGTGAGAGGGGCCTTTGATTGTGCTGTCCACTTTCCCAAGGATTTCACATCCCCTGGGGTAGAGAGTTCCAAAGATTCGCAACCGTATCCGGTCCTAAGTGACTTCCCCCTTATTTTGAAATTGTGTCCCCTGGTTCCAGACTCCCCAACCAGGGGAAACATCTCACCTGCACCCACCCTGTCTATTCCATTCAGTATTTTGTAGGTTTCATTGCGATCACCTCTCATTCTTCGAAATTCCGGAGAATACAGGTCCAGTTTCCCCAATCACTCTTCATACGACAGTCCCGCCATCCCCTGAACAAGTCTGGTGAACCTTCATTACCGTCCCTCTGTGGCAATAATATCTTCACTAAGGTAAGGGCAGTAAAACTGCACACACTACTCCAGCTGTGGTCTAACCAAGGTTCGAGACAATGGGTATATTCTAGTCGGTCTCATGACTTTGCTTCCAGTGGGCTGATGCTCTTTGAGCCTGGGAGAGCACATTCCCATTGAAATGATCCACAGACGCTGCTGAAGGACATTTATTTTATCCTGAACAGTAAATAGTGTTTTCCCCCCATTACAGGTAGATCTAAAATAAATACATTTGTCTCGGTTCCATTGAGTCTACAGCACAGGGTCAGGCCAGTCGGCTCAATTGGTCTCTGTCAGTATTTATGCTCCACATCAGCCTCCACCCACCCCTCTTCATCGCCCCATCAGCATATCCTTCTCTTCCTTTCTCCCTCATGTATGTATCTAGCTTCCCCTTCAATGTATTCAGGTTGTTCACCTCAACCACTCGCTGTGGTAGCGAGTTCCACATTCTCACCACTCGCTGGGTAAAAATCTATTGGATTATTGAACCCCTTCATCATCTTAAAGACTTCCTTCAGGTCACCCTTCAGTCTTCTCTTTTCTAGAGAAAAGCAGCCCCAGCCTTTCCTGAGGGTGAAATGCTCTCAGTTCTGGTATTGTTCTTGTGAATCTTTGTTGCACCTTCTCCAGTGTCTCTGTTTCCTTTTTCTAAATGGAGGTGACAAATGTTGACAGACTCCCAGTGCAGTCTAACCCTGGTTCTGAACAAGTTGAACATAACCCCCCTGCTTTTCAATTCTATCCCTCTGGAATGGAGCCCTATATATGGGCCTCACACTTTAGGTCAGATGTGAAGTTCTCAGAGAGGGTGCAGAGGAGATTTACAAAAATGTCACCAGGGATGAGGGACTTCAGTGAGTTGGAGAGACTGCAGCAGCTGAAATTTCTCTTCTGAGATCACAGCATCTGGAGAGTGGGGAATGCGGCCATTCAGCCCATTGAGTCCTTGCCGGCTTTCTGTCGAACAAACCAGTCAGTCACATCGCCCCAATCTATCCCCAAAGCGCTGCAGATTTATTTCCCTCAAAGTGCCCATCCACTTTCCTTTTGGAATCCTTCCATCATCTCTGCTTCTGCTGCCCTTGCAGAAAGTAGGTTCCAGGCCATTGCCACTCACTTTACATGTACACAAGGCTCCCAGAGCATAGAAGCAGTCCTGTTGGACTTTTTTTCCCATGCCAGCTCCTTGTAAAACTACCCACTTGATCCCATCATCCGACAGTTTTGTTTTCTTTTCAAGAATGCATTTATTTCCATTTTGAAGGTACAGTCCAATCAGCTTCCAGCACCACTTATAGACAGTGAATTCCACATCACAACACCTTGCTGTGTTTTACAACAAATAATTGCGGATATAGTATGTCTGGAGTTTCACCAAGTGATCGAAATGGTGTCAAAGACATGGTTATTAGACAAAATTAAGATTCACTCTTTATCAATGATTTTGGTGAAGACACCAAGTGTAATTTATCCTAGTTTGCAGACTACTAGAACAGGTGCATTTCTATAGCACCACTCATGACCACTGAATCTCTTTTACAGTCTTTTACAGCCAATGAAGTACATTTGAAACATATTTACTGCTGTAATTTAGGAAACTTAAGTACGCATGTATAATCAAATAAAGTTTTCAAATTGTTATTTTCATTGTGTATTCACTGCCATAAGTAACAAGGTCAAGGAAGCCTTTTTAACCTCGAACATATGGCTCCCTGCAGGCGTTTCGCATTTGTATCTTTTCTATATTAACTCTGTATTGATTACATATCAAAAGCCAGTTATTAAACCAATGATTATTCAGTAGTGAACACTAATTATCATTAGTGAATTGGTATATTCGGTAATTATATTGTAAAAGACTAGATCTTTATTTTTACAATTGACATTTTCAACCAAAATGTTTCTAAAAACTGCAGAATTAGCAGAATTTGTTTGAAAAAATACAGCATTTTATCATTTTGAGAAGATACTCGACATCATATTCTACCAAGATTATGTGCACGAGGCAGTGGCCGAGGGATATTGTCACTGGCTAGTAATCCAGAGACCCAGGTTAATGCTCTGGGGATCTGGGTTCAAATCCAGCTATGGCAGATATTGAAATTTAATAAAAGTTTTGAATTAAAAGTCTAATGAGCCATTGTTGATTGTTGTAAAAGCCCATCTGGTTCACTAATGTCCTTTAGGAAAGGAAATCTGCCCTTCGTGTTCTATTTGAAGATGAGTAAGAAATTGTCTCTTTCAACCAGTGTATTAACAAAATGTATTAAAGATTTCTGTATTAATTAGCTACAAGTCAGTAACAGATGATTGAATAAGCTATGATCCTTAATTAAGTGACAATTAATGAATCAATAATGTAAAAAATACTGAGTTTTATTTGCTGCATAAATGTAAACACTTAATTGCTGTGTATGTAATGAATGTGCAATGAGGATAAATGTACTGGCGAGAGAGACCTTCAAGCTCTGATTAGCCTCAACATTTGAAACTGTATGAATAAGGGATTGTATAGAATCAGATAAAGGGATAGTATGAAACAGTTCTATTGTATTCCTGTCTAAGATAATGAGAGAAGGTGGTGTCAGTAATTGGGGATCCAATTAAATTAATCTAGTGACCAAATTGACCAATTGTCATGTTAAACAGGCCAACTCTGAGGTAATGGTCACTTTGGGGATAAAAGTAGAGGTTCTGAAGGTCTTCCTTGCTGGCCAAGTACTGAAGACTCCCGAGGCCAAGTTCCAAGGAAATTACTGTCAAAGAAGGAGCCAGACTCTTGAGGCTGAATTCAAGAAGAATTACTGTCAAAGGAGCCAGAGAGGGTGACGCTGCTACAGACTGATCACCCACATGAATCACCAGACTCCTAAATGACCCTCTTATGGACTGACCTCATTAACACTACACCCTGTATGCTTCATCCGTGCCAGTGCTTATGTAGTTACATGTGTTGCCCTATTATGCATTTTCTTTTATTTCCTTTTCATGTATTTAATGATCTGTTGAGCTGCTCGCAGAAAAATACTTTTCACTGTACCTCGGCACACGTGACAATAAACAAATCCAATCCAAGTTGTAAAAGTCAATGTCTTAAAATTGTTCAGTAAACCTTACTCATTTAATAAATTTCTTTTAAAATTTACTATCCAGAGCACCTGTTCGGGGAGGCTGGTACGGGAATTGATCCCTTGCTGCTGGCCTTGTTCTGCTTTACGAGTCAGCTGTTTTAGCCCACTGTGCTAAACCAGCCCCTACACAAAGGGATATGGGGATAGTGTGGGGGGAAAGGCATTGAAGTGGATGATCAGCCATGATTGTATTGAATGGTGGAGCAGGCTCGACGGGCTGAATGGCCAAGTCCTGCTCCTGTGTCCCAATTATAACAAAGATAGGAAGGAAAGTAAATTGTGAATGGGACATAAGGAGACTAAAGTGATATAGGTAGGTTAAGTGAGTGGGGGAAAAAATCTGCCAAATGGAGCATAATGTGGGAAAATGTGAAATTGTCAATCTTGGTAGAAAGAATAAAAAAAGCTTATTATCTAAACGGTGAGAGATTGCAGAGCTCTGAGATTCAGAGGGATCTGGGTGTCCAAGAGCATGAATCACAAAAGGCGAGTATACAGGTACAGCAAGTAATTAGGAAAGCTAATAGAATGTTATTGTGTATTGTGAGGAGAATTGAATACAAAAGTAGGGAGGTGATGCTTCAGTTATACAGGACATTGGTGAGTCCACATCTGGAGCACTGTGTACAGTATTGCTCTCATTTAAGGAATGATGTTAATATGTTGGAAGCAGTTCAGAGAAGGTTTACTGGATTCATACCTGGAATTGGAGGCTGGTCTTATGAGGAATGATTGGACAGACAGGGCTTGTGTCCGATGGAGTTTAGGTGACTTGATTGAACCGTAAAAGATCCTGAGGGGCCTTGACAGGATAGATGTGGAAAGGATATTTTCTCTTGTGGGAGAATCTAGAAATTGGAATCACTTTAAAAGTAATATCTTACCCATTTAAGGCAGAGGAGAACTTTTTTCTCTGAGGATCATGAGTCTTTGGAACTCTCTTCCTCAAAGCGCAGTGGAAGCAGAGGCTTTGAATATTTTGAAGGCAGAGCTGGATAGATTCTTGGTAAGCAAGGGGGTGAAAGGTTATCGGGAGGGTTGCGGGAATGTGGACTTGAGGTTACAATCAGAGCAGCCGTGAACTTATTGAATGCAGGCTCGAGGGGCCGAGTGGCCTACTCCTGCTCCTAAATCATATGTTATCATATCCTTTATAACAGATTGTAGCATTTTCCCTCCTACAGATGTCAGGCTAATGGTTCTGTGGTTCCCTGTTTTCTCTCTCCCTCCTCAAATAGTGGGGTTACATTTACCACCTTCCAATCTGCAGGAACCATTCCAGAATCTGTAGAATCTTTGAAAGATGATCACCAATGTATCCACTATCTGCAGCCACATCTTTCAGCACTCTGGGATGTAGAGCATCAACTTTTGTGGGATTTTTAAACTTTTAACCCACATTAATTTCTCCAATACTACTTTGTTACTAATACTATTCTCTTTCAGTCCCTCTTGAACACCAGTTCCTTGGTTCCCTTGAGATTTTGAGCGATTTTCTGTATCTTCCTCCATGAAGACAGACACACATTGTTTAGTTTCTCTGCCATTTCCTTATTCCCCATTATAAACTCTCCTGTCTCTGCCTGGAATGGACTCACATTGGTCTTTGCTAAACTTTTCCTTTTCACATTCCTATAGGAACGTTTCCAGTGGGTTTTTATGTTTATCGCCAGTTTGCTCTCATGTTCTATTTTTTCTTTGTCAGTTTCTTGGTCCTCCTTTGCTGAATTCCAAACAAGTTCCCAATCCTCAGGCTTACTACTGTTTTGGCCACTTCAAGAGCCGCTTCCTTTGATCTAATGGGATCTTTAACTTTGATTTGTGTTCCTTAAAGGAATCTAGATTTGTTGTATTCTGTAAAATGAAAGTCACCAAAGTCCCAAAGGACCATAGGCTGCTCTCCCCTTTGAGAGAGAGAGAGCTTACTGGTGATGGCTTACTTGAGGGTCCCCACACTTCAGGTGAGGGGCAATGTTGAGAAGGCAGGGCCTTCATGGATAACCACTGTACGGGAATTGAACCCATGCTGTTGCCGTCGCTCCGCATCATGAACCAGCCAACTGAGCTAACCAACCACCTGGTAAATATGTAACATTTCCTTTAATATTAGCTAATCCCTGTTTCCCAATCCACCTCAAACAACTTGCCCCTCTGAGGGGGCTGTTTAGCACAGGGCTAAATCGCTGGCTTTGAAAGCAGACCAAGGCAGGCCAGCAGCACGGTTCAATTCCCGCAGCAGCCTCCCCGAACAGGTGCCAGAATGTGGTGACTAGGGGCTTTTCACAGTAACTTCATTTGAAGCCTACTTGTGACAATAAGCGATTTTCATTTGATTCATTTCATACCCTCATAGTTTTCTTCTGAGAGGAAAAGCCAAATAAATTAAACAGAATAAAACATATAACCACCACAGCCCATCTCCATGGCAAGGTGGCATGCTTTGGGGGTTCCAAACAGAAATGGGAACTAAACATCTTCTAACTTACAAATACTCTTTCAGTCTGTGATCCTCGTGAAATTTAGAACCAGGCAATTGCAACAAGTCTCAAAGAGCATCAGCCCACTGGAGGCAACGTCGTGAGACCGGCCAGTCCAGTAGAAATAAATCGTCTGACCATCCCCATTGACCAACTGTCAGAGTGAACAAAATGCAGTCCTGGATGTAATTGAAGCAGAAACAATAACAGAATCCAACCCCTGTAATTAATTGTGAACTTGGTAGTGAATCAGCAGGTGCGATGAATCACAGATTTCCTTCTCAGGCTGAAAGCACGAGTGGCCTTTATCCAGTGTGAAGTCGTTGGTGTGTCGGCAGGCTGGATGAGTGAATAAATCCTTTCCCACACTGAGAGCAGGTGAACGGCCTCTCCCCAGTGTGAACTCGCTGATGTGACCGTAGGCTGGTTGAAACTCGGAATGCCTTCCCACACTGTGGGCAGATGCATGGCCTCTCCCCAGTGTGAACTTGCTCATGTGACTGCAGGGTGTCTGACCGAGTGAATCTCTTCCCACACTGGGAGCAGGTGTATGGCCTCTCCCCTGTGTGAACTCGCTGGTGTTTCTTCAATATGGATAGCTCAGTAAATCCCTTCCCACAAGCAGAGCAGGTGAATGGCCTCTCTCCAGTATGAACTCGCTGAGGTTTCACTAGTACGGATGAAACACGGAATCCCTTCCCACACTGAGAGGAGGTGAATGGCCTCTCCCCAGTGTGAACTCGTTGATGTTTCTTCAGGCTGCATAACTCAGTGAATCCCTTCCCACACTGAGAGCAGGAGAATGGCTTCCCGCCAGTGTGAACCCGTTGGTGGCTCTTCAGCTGGGATAACTGAGTGAATCTCTTCCCACACTGAGAGCAGGTGAACAGTCGCTCCCCAGTGTGAATTAGCTGATGATTCCGCAGGTTGGATGAATCACTGAATCCCTTCCCACATTGAGAGCAGCTGAATGGCTTCTCGCCGGTGTGAATTCGCTGGTGTGCCCGCAGGTTGGATAACACAGCAAATCCCTTTCCACACAGAGCTGGTGAATGGCCTCTCCCCCGTGTGAATGCGTCGATGAGCTTCCAGCACAGATGGAGATCTGAATCCTTTCCCACAGTTCCCACATTTCCACGGTTTCTCCATGTTTTGGGTCTCCTTGTGTCTCTCCCGGTCGGACAATCAGTTGAAGCCTTGTCCACACACAGAACACGTGTACGGTCTCTCCCCGCTGTGAATGGTGTGATGTTTGTTTCAGGCTGTGTAACTGGTTAAATGAATGAATGAATGAAAATCACTTATTGTCACAAGTAGGCTTCAATGAAGTTACTGTGATAAGCCCCTAAGCTCTTTCACTCTCACTCGGGTGTGTGTGTCTCGGTGCTTTTCCAGTCACACTGATGGTTAAAATATTTTGAAGCCAACAGAACAGACAAATATTTCTCCTTCTAGATTCAAAGGCTGATGATAATCAGGTCCCAAGGAATAGAGTGGCTCCGTCACATCGAGAGGTTACGTTTGAGATTTCTGTCTGTAATTCCTCCTCTTCTAATATCCTATAAAATGAGTTTACAAAAGTGTAGGATAGAAATTCAGAATCGACAACTCTCATTTCTATGGAACATTTTTTCCTCTCTCATTCCCCAATACCGAGTCTCCAAAAACTGCCCCATACGTCGTCTTCAGGGAGCGGATTCGGAGGGGCGGAGTGACAGAGCTGTGAGCATTGGGAAAGAGACCATTCTTTTAGCCAGACAAATAAATGTGTCAAACTGAGGGAGCAAAGGATGTCAATGTCTTTAAGAGAGAGAGAGAGACCTGGGCCAAGTTTTCCAGAGTCTGCACCCTCCCTGGATTCACTTCCTTTCCCTTCAGTTGCTGCAAGTCACCAATTGAAGGTGAGAATGAGAAAAGAAAGTTTTACTCACAGATGTTGGAGACGGGAGGTGTGAAGCTCAAGCTCATTCTGAGTGAGGAGCAGCAGCTTTGCTGGGTCGGAATGAGCAGGTTAACAAGCTCAATTTCCAAAGTCCGCAGGCAGACAATGAGGGAACTCTGATTGGCAGGCGGAGGAGTCCTTCCGGTCCTCTCAGTTTGCCATTGGTCAATACCCCTGCATGTGGGTCAAGGGGCGGGGCCTACCCGCACATGCGCACCTACACCGCCCTTTGAACATGCGCAATCCCGGACCTCGGGGGAGATCACCGAGCGGCTTCTCGCTCTGGCGGGAGCAATCAGCCAGTTGCCTGGAAACCTTGTCTGGAGGAGGTGTCGGGGGAGGGGGAACAATGGGGACGGGACTGCGCACTGGAACCCGCAGACGTCACCGTGGAGCAGAATGATTTGGTATTGGTTGATTCAGGCACGGCTCCGTTGTGACGTCACAATTCGGAAGTTGGACAATGGGTTTCAGACTAAAACTTCCTCCTCATCTGGGAGCTCAGTGTTTCCCCCTTTCCATTTCCTTTCTCATTCTGGGGGGACATTGGTGACTTGCAGCAACTGAAGGGAAAGGAAGCGAATCCAAGGAGGGTGCAGACTCTGAAAATCTTGGCCCAGGTCTCTCTCTCTCTCTCTCAAAGACATTGACATCCTTTGGTCCCTCAGCTTGACACATTTATTTGTCTGGCTAAAAGAATGGTCTCTTTCATACTGTTCACATTAAAGTGATTAAGCCATTTATTATTATTTCTTGTCTTCTGATATAGTTCTGTGAATAAGTTCTCTATTTTATTACAGCACAGAAGGAGTCCATTCAGTCACTTGAGTCCATGCCGACTCTCTGCAGAACAATTCAGGCTGTCACATTTCCTCTCGATATCACCATACCTCTGCAAGTTTATATCCTTCACGTGCCCTTCTACGTTCAGTTTCAAATAATCTTATCGTCTCAACTTGCACCACTAGGTAATGAGTTCCAAGTCATCAGCACTCACTGCTGAAATAAAGTTCTCCCCCACTGCCCCATATGTCTAATCATGGGTTAATATTAGATACAGCAGAGTGAGAATGGAGGGAGTATGTGGGATTGAGATTTACAGCTTATGGGGAACAAGGGAAGAAAAATATTCCATAGAAACTAGACTTGTCTTCTGAATTTCTGTTTTATTTGACAGTGATGATATTTATAATCTCCTTTTCCAGTACATTAGAAAGTGAGGATTTACAGACAGAAATCTGAAAGTAAATGTTGCATCTGGGTCTGACAGAGTCACTCGATTCCTTGGGACCTGAATATGTTCGGACTTTGAATCTAGATGTAGAAATGTTTGTCTGTCTCAAGAGATTTTAAAGCACCAAGACACACAGACACCTGGGTAATTGTGTTCCAAGGAACTGACTGGAAAAAGCGTCAACCAATTACTTTGTTTTATAAATTTAGAATACCCAATGATTTTGTCCAATTAAGGGGCAATTTAGTGCGACCGATCCACCTAACCTGCACATCTTTGGGTTGTGGGGGTGAGACCCACGCAGACATGGGGACAATGTGTAACTCCACACAGACAGGGGGCCGGGAGCGAACCCGGGTCCTCAGCACCCTAGGCAGCAGTGCCAACCACTGCACCACCATGCCGCCCTGATGTTAACCAATTACACAGCCTGAAAAAACATCGCACTATTCAGAGTGGAGAGAAATCCTGCATATTTTTGCTGTGGACGATGCTTCAACTGATTATGAAACCTGGAGAGTCTCAAGGACGCCTGCACCGTGGAGAAACCCTGAAAATGTGGGCACTGTGGGAAAGGATTCAGATCCCCATCTGTGCTGAAACTCATCAATGTCGTCACACTGGGGAGAGGCCACTCACCTGCTCTGTGTGTGGGAAGGGATTCACTCAGTCATCCCACCTGCTGCCACATCAAAGAGCTCAAACCGGGGAGAAGCCATTCACCTGCTCTGAATGTGGGAAAGGATTCAGTAATTTATCCACCCTGCAGACACAGCAGTAAATTCACACTCGGGAGAGGCCTTTCAAATGATCTGCATGTGGACAGGGATTCACTAAGTCATTCAGCCAGATGATAGACCAGTGTGTTCACACTGGGGAGAAAGTGTTCACCAGGATGTGGTGTTCACCTGCTCTGCTTGCAGAAAAGGATTCCGTGATTCGTATAGCTTTCTGATTCATCAGCGAGTTCATACTAGGGATCGGATTCACTCAATTATCCAGCAGCTGACACTCCAATGAGAGAGTGTCATTGGAGAGACCGTTCACCTGACTGACTGCGGGAAGGGATTCACTCGGTTATGGGAAGCGACCTTTTGTGGATCATTTCAAAGGAGATGTACTCTCCCAGACTCAAAGAGCATCAGCCCACTGTCAGCAAGGTCGTGAGAACGGCCAGTGCAGCAGAAAGAAACCCTCTAACCATCCCACCTCACCAAGTGTCAGAATGAACATGGTTCAGTCCTGGGTGTGATTAACAGCAGCAAAAACAGCAGAATCCAATCCCTGTCATCACTTCTGAACACTCTTCTGTCTCAACAGGATGCATAGCAGAGTGAATCCTTTTCCACAAATAGATCAGATGAACAACCTCTCTCTGCTGGTGTGTCTTCAGGGTGGATGAATCACAGAATCCATTCCCACAATCAGAGCAGGTGAATGGCCTCTGCCCGATGTGGGTTCATTGGTGCATCTGCAGTTTGGATAACTGAATAAATCCTTTCTCACACTCAGAGCAGGTGAATGGCCTGTCCCTGTGTGAACCCGCTGGTGTTCCAACATGTTGAATGACCTTCTAAACCTCTTCCCAAGGTCAGAGCAGCTGAACGGTCTCTCCTCAGTGTGAGTGCACTGGTGGGACATCAGTTCTTGAGAACCTTTGAAGCCACTCCCACAGGCAGAGCATTTAAAGGGACTCTCATTGGTGTCAGTGACTTGGTGTATTCACAGGTTAGAAGAACGAGTGAATTGCTTCCCACACACAGTGCAGGTCAAAGGCCACTCCCCGGTGTGAACTCATTGGTGTGTCAGAAAATTGAATGACTCACTGAATCCCTTCCCACACTTTTTGCCGGTGAACGGTCTCTCCCCAGTGTGAACTCGCTAATGTGTCAGAAGGGTGGATGAATGTTTGAATCTCTTCCCACAGTGAGAGAACATGAACGGTTTGTCCCCAGTGTGAGCTCATTTGTGTCTCTGTAAGTGGGAATCCGTTCCCACACACAGAGCAGGTGAATGGCCTCGCCCCAGTGTGACTGTGTTGATGAATTTCCAGCTTCGATGGGGATATGAATCCCTTCCCACAGTCCCCACATTTCCATTGTTTCTCCATGGTGCAAGTGCCCTTGTGTCTCTCAACATTTAATCATTTGTCCACACACATAACACGTGTTGGGTCTTGAATCCAAAAGAGAAAATGCTGGAAAAACTCAGCAGGTCTGGCAGCATCTGGAAGGAGAGAAAAGAGCTGACGTTTCGAGTCCAGGTGGCCCTTTGTTGGGTCTTTCCCTGCACCAATTCTTTATGTTTTCTTCAAGCTGTATAACTGATTAAAGCTCTTTCCACATTCAGTGCACTGGATGTCCTCTATCCTGCTAGTGGGACAGGACATATCAGCAGAGGTGGTGGCACAGTGGTACACAGTCGGGAGGGAGGGAGTTGTCCTGGGGTCCATTCACTCTGGACCCCATGAAGTCTCATGTCTTCAGGTAAACATGGGCAAGAAATCCTCCTGCTGATTTCCACATGCTGTCCAGCCTCAGCTGATGAATGAGTACTTCTCTATGTTAAACACCATCAAGGGCACAGAACGGACTCTGGGTGGGGGACTTCAATGTCCATCACCAAGAGTGGCTCAGTAGTATCATTACTGACCAAGCTGGCCGGGTCCGAAAGGACATAACTGCTAGACTGGGTCTGTGATAGGTGGTGAGGCAAAAAATTACCAGACCTCATTATCACCAACCTGCAGATGCTCTGTCCATGACAGTCTCGGTAATAGTGATCACTGCACAGTCCTTGTGGAGACAAAGTCCTCTTTACAGATTGACTTTACAGGTTGTGTGGCACTACCACTGTGCTAAATGGGATAGGCTTTGAACAAATCTAATAACCCAAGACTGGGCATCCATGAGACGCTGTGGACCATCAGCAGCAGAATTGTACTCAAGCATAATCTGCAGCCTCATGGCCCGGCACATCCCCCACTCTACCATTACCAGCAAGCCAGGGGATAAACCCTGGTTCAATGAAGAGTACAGGAGGGCAAGCCAGGCGCAACACCAGGCATACCTAAAAATGAGGCGTCAACCTAGAAGCCAAACAGCATAAGCAGCAAGTAATAGACAGAGCTAAGCAATTCCACAATGAATACATCAGTTCTAAGCTCTTCAGTCCTGCCAATTCCAACTGTGAATGGAGATGGACAATTAAACAACTCACTGGAGGAGGAGGCTCCACAAATATCCCCATTCTCAATGATGGATGAGCCCAGAACATCTGTGCAAAAGACGTTTGTAACAATCGTCAGCCAAACGTGCGAGTAGATGATCCATCTCGATCTATTCTGGAGGTTTCCAGCATCACAGATGTCAGTCTGTAGTGCCCTCGGCACGACTATCTCCAGCTGCTTCATCAATTACCTTCCTTCCATCATAAGGTCAGAAGTGGGGATGTTTGCGGATGACTGCACAATGTTCAGCACCATTTGTGACTCCTCAGACACTGAAGTAGTACACATTCAAATGCACTAAGACCTGGACAATATCCAGACGTGGGCTGACAAGTGACAAGTAACATTTACACCATACAAGTGCCAGGCAATGACCATCTCCAATAAGAGTGAATCAAACTATTCCCCTTTGACATTCAATGGCACTACCATCACAGAATCGGCCAATAATGGGATTGAAAGTTTCAAATCTCCAGGGCCTGATAATCTTCAACCCTGAATACTTAAGGGAGTGCTCAGAGAAATAGTAGATCTGTTGGTGGTCATTTTCCAAAATTCTTTGGACCTGGAATGGTTCCTACATATTGGAGGGTAGTTAATATAACCCCAGTATTCAAAAAGGGAGAGGGAGAGAAAACAGGGAACTATAGACCAGTGAACCTAACCTTGATAGGACGGAAGTTGCTGGAGCCCAGTAGCACAGTGGTTAACACAGTTGCTTCACAGCTCTAGGGTCCCAGGTTCAATTCCCGGCTTGGATCACTGTCTGTACGGAGTCTGCACGTTCTCCCCGTATCTGCGTGGGTTTCCTCCAGGTTCTCCGGTTTCCTCCCACAATCAAAAGATGTGCAGGTTAGATGGATTGGCCATGTTAAATTGCCCTTAGTGTCCAAAAAGGTTGGGTTGCTGGGTTACGGGGATGGGGTGGAGGCGTGGGGTGCTCTTTCCAGGGGCCATTGCAGACTCGATGGGCTGAGTGGCCTCCTTTTGCACTGTAAATTCTATGAGTCCATTATCAAGCATTTCATAGCACAGCATTTGGAAAGCAGTGGTGCAATCAGACAAAGACAGCATGAATTTACAAACAAAAATCATGCTTGACATATCTACTAGAATTCTTTGAAGATTTAACTAGTAAAATTGACCAGGCAGAACCATTGGATATGGTTTATTAAGACTTTCAGAAGGATTTCGACAAGGTCTCCCTGAACAGATGCTGGAATGTGGTGACTAGGGGCTTTTCACAGTAACTTCATTGAAGCCTCCTTGTGACAGTAAGCGATTATTATTAGAGCAGATTACTATGTAAAGTTAAAGCACATGGGATTATGGGTAGTGTCTTGAGATGGGTAGAAAGCTGGTTAGCAAACAGGAAGCAGAAAGTTCTAATTGGCAGGCAGTGACTAGTGGGGTACCATAGGAATCAATGCTAGGACCCCAATTCTTCACAGAGATGCTTCAGTGGGATTTGGACAGGCTGAGTGAGTAGGCATATGCATGGCAGAGGCAGTATAATGTGGATAAATGTAAGGTTATCTAATTTGGTCGCAGAAATAGGAAGGCAGGTTATTATTTGAATAGATGCAGATTATGAGAGGTGGATACTCGGCGTCCTCGTTCATCAGTCACTGAAAGTAAATGCACAGGTTAAGCAGGCAGTAAAGAAGGTAAATAGTCTGTTGGCCTTTATAGCGAGAGGATTTGAGTATCGGAATAGAGATGTTTTACTGCAATTGTATAAGTCATTGGTGAGACCACACCTGGGATATTGTGTGCAGTTTTGGTATCCTTATCTGAGGAAGGATGTTCTTTCTCTGGAGGGAGTGCAGCAAAGGTTTACAAGGCTGATTCCTGGGATGGCAGGGCTGTCATATGAGGAGAGGTTAAGTTGGTTACCATTATATTCATTGCAGTGTAGAAGAGAGAGAGGGGATCTCATAGAAACTTATAAAATTCTAACAAAATTAGACAAGGTAGATTCAGAAAGAATGTTCCCGATGGTGGGTGAGTCCAGAACTTAGAGTCATAGTTTGAGTGTAAGAGGTAAACCTTGTTGGACTGAGATAAGGAGAAATTTCTTCACCCAGAGAGTGGTAAATCTGTGAAATGCATGACCACAGAAAGTAGTTGAGGTCAAAACATAGTGTAATTTCAGAAGGAATTTGATATAACTCTTGGGGCTAAAGGGATCAAGGGATATGGAGGAAAGCAGAATCAGGGTATTGAACTTGATGATCAGCCATGATCTTAATGAATGACGGAGCAGGCTCAAAGGGCTGGATGGTCTCTGCCTGCTCCTATTTTCTATGTTTGTTTCTATGTATCAACATCCTAGGGGTTACCATTGACCAGAAACTGAACTGGACCCACCATATAAATTCCGTGGCTACAAGAACAGGTCAGAGGCTCGGAATCCTGTGGTGAGTAATTCACCCCCTGACTCCCCAAAGCCTGTCCACTATCTACAGGGCACAAGTCAGGAGTATGATGGAATATTCCCCACTTGCCTTGATGAATGCAGCTCCAACAAAACTCAAGAGACTGGACACCATCCAGGATAAAACAGCCCGCTTGATTGACACCCTTTCCACAAACATTCACTCCGTCCACCACTGATGTATAGTAGCAGCCATGTGTACCATCTACAAGATACGCTGCAGGACCTTATTGAGGCTCCTTAGGCAGCACCTTCCAAACACATGGTCACCAAAATTTAGAAAGACAAGGGCAGCAAATACATGGAAATACCACCATCTGGGGTTCCCCTCCAAGTCACTCACCATCCTGACTTGGAAATATATCGTCGTTCCTTCACTGTTCCTGGGTCAAAATCATGGAACTCCCTCTCTAATAGCACTGTGGGTGTACCAAAATGACATGGGCTGCAGCTGTTCAAGAAAGCAACTCATCACCACCTTCTCTAGGGGTACCACGGTAGCACAGTGGTTAGCACTGTTGCTTCACAGCTCCAGGATCCCAGGTTCAATTCCCAGCTTGAGTCACTGTCTGTGTGGAGTCTGCATGTTCTCCCCGTGTGTGCGTGGGTTTCCTCCGGATACTCCGGTTTCCTCCCACAGTTCAAAGATGTGAAGTTAGGTGGATTGGTCATTCTAAATTGCCCTTAGTGTCCAAAAAGGATAGGTTGGGTTACAGGGATAAAGGGGATAACGGGGAGGGGTAGGGCATAGGTAGGGTGCTCTTTCTGAGGGCCGGTGCAGACTCAATGAGCTGAATGGCCTCTTTCTGCACTGTAATTTATCTGATTCTATGATTCTCAAGGGCAATTAGGGATGGGTAATGCAAGCCAGCCAGCAAAGTCCACATCCCGTAAATTATTCAAAGAAAGAAAAAAAATTAATTTCACCATCCTCCTCCTGCTTTTCCTCAATTCTCCTCCCCTGAAGGTGCTGATTCTCGCGTTCAGTTTCACTCTCAGCTATTGCCCTCCCCAATTTGTCACCCAGGTGTCTAAATCCTTAATGTTAACAAACTGTTTTGCTAAGAGGGACGTCACAATCAAATCCACTGACCATCCAGACGCACTTTATGTCAGGGAGAGGTCACGTTTCATCCCAGACCCAGGAGAATGAAAACTGGGCGCCGGATGGGTAATGGCGGTCGCGGCCCCCACAATTCACCGAGGTAGAGAAATCGCTCTATCCGCCGCGCGGGTGGGCGGCCCGGGACGGCGCAGGTCCCAGAGTGGGAAAGTTGCGCATATGCGGAGCAAGGCGATTCCCATTGGTCAAACAGTCCGCGCTTCTTGAGGTCAAACTTCTTCCATGGCCACGTGATCCCATTGTCTTCAGGCGGCGGATAACCAATGGAAAATCCTGGCAAACCGGCAGGACTCTGGTCCTCCAGGCAATCAGAGCGCGGGCTTTGTGTGAATGAGTTAGCTTCACAGACTGAAACTTCCTCCTGTCTCCAACATCTGTGAGTAAAACACTTTGTTTTCTCTCCTTTCCATTTCTTTTCTCATTCTGACCTTCAATTGGTCACTTGCAGCAACTGAAGGGAAATAAAGTGAATCCAGGGAGGGTGCAGACTCTGCAAAGGTTGGCCCAGGTCTTTCTCTCCCTTAAAAACATTGAAGTGGAGATGCCGGCGTTGGACTGGGGTGAGCACAGTAAGAAGTCTTACAACACCAGGTTAAAGTCCAACAGGTTTGTTTCGAACCACTAGCTTTCTGAGCACTGCTCCTTCCTCAGGTGAATGAAGAGGTAGTTTCCAGAAATATATATATCTATATATATATATAGACAAAGTAAAAAATGCAAGACGATACTTTGAATGCGAGTCTTTGCAGCTAATTACGTTTTTACAGATCCAAACGGAGTAACTGGAGACAGGGATAATCACAGGTTAAAGAGGTGTGACTTGTCTCAAGCCAGGACAGTTGGTAGGATTTCGCAAGCCCAGGTCAGATGTGGAGTGAATGTAATGCAACATGAATCCGAGGTACCGGTTGAGGTCGTACTCATGTGTGCGGAACTTGGCTATAAGTTTCTGCTCGGCGATTCTGCATTGTCGCGCATCCTGAAGGCCGCCTTACCCGAAGATCAGAGGCGGAATGCCCTTGACTGCTGCAGTGTTCAATTTGTCTATATATATGGTCTCTTTCCTTATATTCACAATTAAAGGGCTGGTTTCCCCAGGACACAGCTGACATGTAAGGCGACAGTAAATTAATATCAGACAGAGATACGTCTAATGTTGTTATATGGTACAGAAGGGTGGCACGGTAGCACAGTGGTTAGCACTGTTACTTCACAGCTCCAGGGTCCCAGGTTCAATTCCCGGCTTGGGTCACTGTCTGTGCGGAGTCTGCACATTCTCCCCGTGTCTGTCTGTGTTTCCTCCGGGTGCTCCGATTTCCTCCCACAGTCCAAAGATGTGCAGGTTAGGTGGATTGGCCATGATAAATTGCCCTTCATGTCCAAAAAGGTTAGGTAGGGTTACTGGGTTACAGGGATGGGATGGAGGTGTGGACTTAAGTGGGGTGCTCTTTCCAAGGGCCGGTGCAGACTCGATGGGCCGAATGGCCTCCTGCACTGTAGTCATTATGATTAGATATATAATTTATGGTTCTGTAAAAAAGTACATTTATTATTTCCAGTCTTTTTTAAAAAACAATGTTTTTTATTAAGGAATTCGTATACAGACATCAAACACAACCAAAACCAAAAAGAGAACAAGCAGGAAATCGGCTAATAAATAACTAACACCCCACCATCCCTCCCTCCCTGCCGCATCCCTCCACCCTTGCTGCCTCGGTTTTTTTGTTGAATTTCATAAATTTAGAGTACCCAATTCATATTTCCCAATTTAGGGACAATTTAGCGTGGCCAATCCACCTACCCTGCTCATCTTTAGGTTGTGGGGGTGAAACCCACGCAAACACGGGGAGAATGTGCAAACTCCACATGGACAGTGACCCAGAGCCAGGATCGAACCTGGGACCTCGGTGCCGTGAGGCAGCTGTGCTACCCACTGTGCCACCGTGCTGCTCTTGCCTCCATTTTTTTTACCACAAAGTGCCCCCCCACCCCTTGCCGGTGAATTTTAATTACCCTTGAAGAAATCGGCAAACGGTTTCCATCTCCAGGCAAACCCCTCCACAGACCCTCTCAAGGCGAACTTAATTTTTTCCAACCTAAGGAATTCCGGAAGGTCGCTCACCCACACCCTCGGCGTAGACGATCGTGGGTCCCTCCATTTCAGCAAGATCTACCTCTGCACTGCCAGGGAGGCAAAGGCAAAAACATCGGCCTCACTCACCCCCTGAATTCCCGGGTCTTCCGACACTCCAAAAATTGCCACTTCTGGACTCGGGACAACCTTCACCCTCAGCACCTCAGACATCACATCTGCGAACCTCCGCCAGAATTCCTCCAATTTTGGACAGGCCCGGAATATGTGAACATGTTTCACAGCTCACCCCCATCTGCAACGCATCACCCATCTCTGTCCACCACTCCTCAAAAAACCTGCTCATTTTGGCCACCGTCATCTGCGCCCTATGGAGTACCTTAAATTGAATAAGGCTAAGCCTGGCACACGAAGAGGATGCATTCACGCTCCTCGAAGCCTCTTCCCATACACCCGCCTCTATCTCCCTCCCAGCTATTCCTCCCACTTCCTCTTGGCCTATCGGGGCTCCCTCTCAGTCCATTAACTCTTTATAGATCTCTGAAACTCTACCGTCGCCAACCCCTGTTTTCGACACCACCTTATCTGCAACCCCAGGGGCAGCAGATCAGGAAAGGACGGCACCTGTTTCCTCATACAATCCCGAACCTGTACATACCGGAACCCATTCCCGCCGGGCAGCTCATACCAACCCTCTAAACTCAAAAAGCTGCCCCCCACAAACTGGTATCCAAACCGCTCGCTCCCTGCCTGCTGCCACCCCCCTGACCAAACTTGTGATACCGCTCAGTCCAGGAGAGAAATTCACAAGATTCTCTCTTCTGACTTCCGGTTCCTGGATGCCCGCGCATACGTCCTGCTGTACATGGCCACCGAGAAAGATGGCGGTTGCGCAGGCGCACTGCTGCATATCGCCCCCAAAACAGATGATAGCCGTTAACAGGGACCGATCAGAGAAAAACGCCAATGCGGCCGCCCCATTTGGTACAAACACCGAATTGTATCAAAAGTGCCGGAACCAATTCATCACCCTGAGGAACGTAATGAAATAATGGCGGATAATCCTACCCAGAATGCGATGCAGTGGCGAATACATCCTATCTCCATCACAACGGCCAGATCGAGCAGGCGTCGGAACTCCCCCCCCCCCCCCCCCCCCACCCCCAGACCCCACCCTGTGTGGAGCATGCGCGGTGCTGCTCCGGGCTGAGCGCAGCCTCAGTCAGAGTGAATGCGGCTCCCAGAGGCGGAATGAGAGCCGCCGCGAGCGGGGACAATGGTGAGAACCTAACCCCCCCAATAAGAACTAGGAGCAGTAGTCGGCCATCTGGCCCCTCGAGCCTGCTCCACCATTCAATGAGATCATGGCTGATCTTTTGTGGATTCAGCTCCACTTTCCGGCCCGAACACCATAACCCTTAATCCCTTTATTCTTCAAAAAACTATTTATCTTTATCTTAAAAACATTTAATGAAGGAGCCTCTACTGCTTCACTGGGCAAGGAATTCCATAGATTCACAACCCTTTGGGTGAAGAAGTTCCTCCTAAACGTAGTCCTAAATCTACTTCCCCTTATTTTGAGGCTATGCCCCCTAGTTCTGCTTTCAACCGCCAGTGGAAACAACCTGCCCGCATCTATCCTATCTACTCCCTTCATAATCCTATATGTTTCTATAAGATCCCCCCTCATCCTTCTAAATTCCAACGAGTCCAGTCCCAGTCTACTCAACCTCTCCTCGTAATCCAACCCCTTCAGCTCTGGGATTAACCTAGTGAATCTCCTCTGCATACCCTCCAGTGCCAGTACGTCCTTTCTCAAGTAAGGAGACCAAAACTGAACACTATACTCCAGGTGTGGCCTCACTAACACCTTATACAATTGCAGCAGAACCTCCCTAGTCTTAAACTCCATCCCTCTAGCAATGAAGGACAAAATTCCATTTGCCTTCTTAATCACCTGTTGCACCTGAAAACCAACTTTTTGCGACTCATGCACTAGCACACCCAGGTCTCTCTGCACAGCAGCATGTTTTAATATTTTATCATTTAAATAATAATCCCTTTTGCTGTTATTCCTACCAAAATGGATAACCTCACATTTGTCAACATTGTATTCCATCTGCCAGACCCTAGCCCATTCACTTAGCCTATCCAAATCCCTCTGCAGACTTCCAGTATCCTCTGCACTTTTTGCTTTACCACTTATCTTAGTGTCGTCTGCAAACTTGGACACATTGCCCTTGGTCCCCAACTCCAAATCATCTATGTAAATTGTGAACAGTTGTGGGCCCAACACTGATCCCTGAGGGACACCACTAGCTACTGATTGCCAACCAGAGAAACACCCATTAATCCCCACTCTTTGCTTTCTATTAATTAACCAATCCTCTATCCATGCTACTACTTTCCCCTTAATGCCATGCATCTTTATCTTATGCAACAACCTTTTGTGTGGCACCGTGTCAAAGGCTTTCTGGAAATCCAGATACACCACATCCATTGGCTCCCCGTTATCTACCGCACTGTTAATGTCCTCAAAAAATTCCACTAAATTAGTTAGGCACGACCTGCCCTTTATGAACGCATGCTGCGTCTGTCCAATGGGACAATTTCCATCCAGATGCCTCGCTATTTCTTCCTTGATGATAGATTCCAGCATCTTCCCTACTACCGTAGTTAAGCTCACTGGCCTATAATTACCCGCTTTCTGCCTACCTCCTTTTTTAAACAGTGGTGTCACGTTTGCTAATTTCCAATCCGCCGGGACCACCCCAGAGTCTAGTGAATTTTGGTAAATTATCACTAGTGCATTTGCAATTTCCCTAGCCATCTCTTTTAGCACTCTGGGATGCATTCCATCAGGTCCAGGAGACTTATCTACCTTTAGCCCCATTAGCTTGCCCATCACTACCTCCTTGGTGATAACAATCCTCTCAAGGTCCTCACCTGTCATAGTCTCATTTCCATCAGTCACTGGCATGTTATTTGTGTCTTCCACTGTGAAGACCGACCCAAAAAACCTGTTCGGTTCCTCAGCCATTTCCTCATCTCCCATTATTAAATCTCCCTTCTCATCCTCTAAAGGACCAATATTTACCTTAGCCACTCTTTTTTGTTTTATGTATTTGTAGAAACTTTTACTATCTGTTTTTATATTCTGAGCAAGTTTACTCTCATAAGACCCATTATAAGACCCATTGGTTTTATTGTCAGTCTACAGACAGGAGCTGGAGAACTGAACCCAGGCAGAGGAGAGGGAGGGAGAAAACTGGGAGTGGAGAAAAAAAAATGGTGCAGATGGTGAGATGGGTTTGGATTTCAGCCCAGGCAGGAGGGAGAGTGTGGGGGACGGGGATTCACAGCTTTGGGGGAACAAGAGAGGAAAAAATGTTCCAGAGAAACTAGAATTGTCTGTTCAGAATTTCTATCCTGGACTGACAGTGATGGCTTTTATGAACTCCTTTTACAGGATACTAGAAGCGGAAGATTGGCCGACAGAAAACTCAAACCAAGCATCAAGATCTGACAGAGTCACTCAATTAATCAGGAGCTAAATATCATTGGTATTTTAATTTGGAAGGGGAATTGTTTGTTCTGTTTCAAGCAGTGTGACTGGAAAAGGACCGAGACACACACACACCAAAGTGAGAGTGTTCCAGAGCACTGACTGTGGAAAGAGCTTTAACACAGCCTGAAAAAACATTACACAATTCACTGCAGAGAGAAATTATACACATGTTTTGTGTGTGGACAAGGCTTCAACCGGGAGAGACATAAAGACACACTCACCATAGGGAAACCGTGGAAATGTGCGGACTGTGGGAAGGGATTCAGTTACCCATCACATCTGGAAGTTCATCGGCACAGTCACACTGGAGAGAGGCTGTTCACCTGCTCTGTGTGGGAAGGAATTCACCCATTCATACAACCTTCTGACACACCAGCGAGTTCACACTGAGGAGAGGCCATTCACCTGCCCTGTGTGTGGGAAGGGATTCACTCGGTCATCCCACATTGTGACTCATCAACTTGTTTACACTGATAAGAGACCATTTACATGTCCTGACTGTGAGAAGAGTTTTAAATGTAAAATGGATCTGCGGACAGATCAATGTATTCACACTGGGGAGAGACTGTTCACCTGCTCCGTGTGTGGGAAAGGATTCATTCAGTCATCCCACCTATAGACACATCAACTTGTTCACTCTGATAACAAACTTTTTAACTGTCCTGACTGTGAGAACAGCTTTAAAAACAAAAAGCATTTACTAATACACCAATATGCTCACACTGGGTAGAGACCATTCACCTGCTCGGTGTGTGGGAAAGGATTCAGCCGTCCGACTGAACCACCAGAGAATTCACACTGGGGGAGGCCATTCACCTGCTCTGACTGTGGGAAGGGATTCATTAATTAATCCAACCTTCTGACACATCAGCAGGTTCACAGTGAGGAGAGGCCATTCACTTGCTCAGTGTGTGGGAAGGGATTCACTCGTTCATCCAACCTATTGAATCACCAGCGAGTACACACTGGGGAGAGGCTGTTCACCTGCTCGGTATGTGGGAAGGGATTCAGTCAGTCATCCAACCTGCTGACACACCAGAGAGTTCACACTGGGGGGAGGCTGTTTACCTGCTCCATCTGTAGGAAGGAATTTTCTCATTTATCTTATCTTCTGAAACACCATTGAATTCACACTGGGGAGCAGCCATACACCTCTAATGTCTGTGGGAAGGGATTTACTCAGCCATCCCACCTGCTTACACACCAGCCAGTTCACAAGTGACTACAAGGTTTGGATTCTACTCTTATTGATGCTGTTAATCATGTCCAGGACTGAATAATGTTCACTCTGACAGTCTTAATCTGCTGATGAGGTTTAATATTCTGAATAAATGTGAAATAAATCAGCTTTATTTGAAACATTGTTGCAGATTTTTGTCTTTCCTCTCTGAGTGTTTAACAGCACCTGCCTGGAGCTCAGAAAGGACAATCTGGGGAAGGATCATATGGCAGGAACAGAACTTCAGCCTGGACACAGTCTTTCAGGGTCACACTGAGAGGGACAAACAACACTTTGGTCTTTCTCATCTCTCTTCACTGTCAGCAAAGTCCCCGTGTGGCTGAATCCTGAAGTGTGCAAGAAATGTGTCCCAATCACTCTCTTCCACATCTCAGAACCCCTAAACCCCTAGAACAGAAGCACCTTTACAACTATGTTCAGAGTTGGGAAGAACAATGGTGAATGCTGGAAATGTGGTGTCAAATCAGAGATTGGTGTAAAACTGTGATGCTCCTGATTGAATGTAAAGCAGCTGGTTTCAGTTTCCAGGCTGAAAATGCATCGGAATCCATCTCAAACATTTTAATGTGTTTCTGTGACAGTTGCAATTATTTCATTGAATAGAAAGCTACTTAAAACAGATTGGTTGAAGTTTGCATTAAAATAGCAGCTGGAGGACATCACAGGAGCCTGGTAACAGCAGGGAGAATTAGACAATAGTTTCATTCCCAGATAAAGAAGGAGCTGCTGTTTGTGTCCAAGAATTCCCAGTTTTGTTGATGTGTGCTTCCCACATTCTGTCCTTTTAAATAAACCTCACTCCGACCAGCCTTTAGCAATCATAAACATACTAGAGAAAACGGCAAAGCTGTGTCTGCCCCTTTAACTGGGAGCTGAGCAGTGTCAGGGCCCCGACTGTCCCTTTAAGAATAAGTGATGTGTTCAGCTGAAGATTCCTATTGGCTGTTTTCTGAGTGGTCTCCTTATTCTGATCATTCTCAGTGATCCTCGGGTATGTGAACCTGCTCTCCTGTCTCTCATTCACTGAACATCTCTCTACTCACTCAGATTCTCATTGATGTGCAGGGTAGGTCGATTGACCACGTTAAATTGCCCCTTAATTGGAAAAAAATGAATTGGGTACTCAAATTTTTTTAAAAAGTTTTTTTTAAAAGGTTATGGTCTAACAGCGACAGAGTAACACACAGCAGAAGTGGATTATATTATGTTGTTAACAAACCATGACTAACTCACTATTATACGAAAACAAAACTTTAGTTATGGTTCTCTAGATACTGAATTAAATGAAATGAAAATCTCACTGTATTATCGTTACATTGGATCCAATGATGTGTTCACTCACGCACAGCAGCCCGACTCTTATTATTGGAACAGACACTGTGTTTGTTACTCTCAAAATCAGTGAATCCTTTGCTGTTTATCCTCTGGGCCCCATCTCCACTATTATTGTCTGAGACCCTGTAGTTTTATAGGGTTTAATGACTGTCATTTGATAAGTAGAGATAATTATAACAATTTTACTTTTTGTTTTTGGAGTTTTGTGAGTGATGACCTGCTGCGTTTATCTACATGCAGCAGGAGTATATCCTGCATCCGCCACTTAGTCTGGCGTGATACACGGTGTGAAAACTTAACAAAACCCGTCAAATCAAAGTGCGGAAATCAGGGTCTAAAGGCAGTCAACCCCTGGGGTGCCCATCGAGCATGGAAGGCCTCGAGTGTGCCCGTGGACATCGCATGCTCTCACTCCAGGGACACCCGGCCGCGAACAAGGCTGCAGAAGAGGGGCAGACAGTCAGGCCGGATAGCCCCCTCAGTCGTCCGCTGCCTGGACCTATTGATGGCAAGTTTGGACAGGCCCAGGAGCTGGTTCACAAGGAGGTCCTCCTCCTTCCCCGCGCCCCTCCACACCGGATGTCCGTAGATTAGGAGCGTGAGGCTGAAGTGCAAACACCGCACAACTGCGACATCTCGAGTCCAAGTGTGCCCACGGGGCCAAGCACGACTGATTTTAGGCCTTGGATGGCTTTAGCCATGCGCTGGACGGACACTGCTCCGCGCTCGGCAAGCTCGTAGGGCGTCATCCAGCCCACTCCCCCACCACCCAGCATGTCCCCGATACTGGTCACCCCAGCATCCACAGCCCTCCGCTCTGCCAGCCACCGGAATGGATATTGGCGGAGTTGCGAATTCCTGAGCACCGGCTCCCTTATGACAGCCACTACTCCTAACGGGGAGAGCTGCGGCGCGTGGCGACCATGTTCCAGATTTTGAAAAGGTCCTGGTACAAGACAGGCATTGCCAACAAAGAACTCCGAAGACCTTGCTGGTCAACAAACAGGAGCTGCACATCGTAGTTCAGGCCATGCACCTGGCAGAAGAATACATCGCCAGGGCACATCATCATGGAGGAGGCTCAACGTACAGGTAACGCTGCAGACTGAAGGCGGAAAGTCGCTACCTGGGTGTGAAGGCACACCAGCGCCTGACTGCCCTCCGCAATCGGGAGATTCAAGACCTCCGCAGTGACCCAGTGCAATCCACTGTCACAGAAGAGCCAAATTAGAGCTCTCTGGATGTGTGTGACAAAGTTAGGGGGAGGAGTCAAAGTGACCAGCCGGTACCACAACATGGAGGCAACCCAGCTGGTTTATGACGAGAACGCGGCCCCTGTAGGACAGCACTCGGGGCAGTCCTGTCCAGCGTCCCATGCGAGTGGTGACCTTGATCTCCAACTCCTGCCAGTTTGCTGGCCAGGCTTCCCCTGCCGGGCAAAAATGGGCTCCCAAGTAGAGGATGTTGGTCCGGCTCCAGCTGAAGGGCCTGAACTCCTCTGGGAGGGGTCCATTTGCCATGGACCGACCAGGAGTCCGGAACATTTAGCCCAGTTGATCCTAGCAGAAGACGCGGCGGAGTACACAGGCACTCTCGCATCCTCCGCAGGTCACCAGGGTCAATGAACGTGAGGAGCACATCATCAGCATAAGCCGAGAGGACCAGCTCCATGTCCGGCTCGCGGAGAACCAGCCCCGACAACCTCCTCTGCAGGCTCCAAGCAGAGAGAATAAAGTTGGCCGGACAAGGGTCAGCCCTGAAGCACTCCTCTCCCAAAGCGAAGGGGCGCCGTCAGGGACCCGTTAACCTTAATCAGACACTCCGAGGCAGCGTATAATAATCGGATCCGAGCGACAAAGTGCGTTCCGAACCCGAAAGCTTGCAGAGCCCCGAGCAGATACTCGTGTCCCACCCTGTCGAACGCCTTCTCCTGGTCAAGAGACAGGAAGGTGCTCGACATACCAGCTCTCTGCTTTGGACTCGAGGAGCAGCCCCAGATTTCCCCAGCTGTCCAGGGCCACGATGCTTTTCAAAAATGCCCGGAGGGGATGAGGGGAGACTCGGTGCCGGGCATGAGGGCACACTCTGCCTCGCTGCAGAGCGTCTAAATCCTCCTCCTCACCCGCCACTGAGCAGCCTTCCTCCTCCGAATGGTCACCGCCTGAACCCGAGCCCCCGTGGCGGGCGCCGCGGGCCCATCAACTAGCCCTTGGCCTGAGTTGATCCGGGGCTGGTTTAGCACAGGGCTAAATAGCTGGCTTTTATAGCAGACCAAGGCAGGCCAGCAGCATGGTTCAATTCCCGTACCAGCCTCCCCGAACAGGCGCCGGAATGTGGCGACTAAGGGATTTTCATGGTAACTTCATTTGAAGCCTACTTGTGACAATAAGCTATTTTCATTTCATCCCACCCCCAGGATCGTCCTCAGGTGGGTTCCTTACAGGCTCCCCCCACGATTCAGGGTCCGTGGATGGCGGCGGCTCCGATCCCGCATCCGCCTTCGATGCCGGGCCCTCGGAGAAACCCCGGAAGACTCCCGGGAACAGATCCTCTGCTTGGGTGTTGTGAGCGGGGAGCCTTCCTCGCCGTCGCTCGCCCATGACCTGAATATCTAAGGAAACCGGTGGCTGCCGCCAGCCCCCGGCGACGAACAAAAGGAGGTGACCGGGGAGTAAAACTGTACCAGGCGGAACGAGCCCTCGCGGGTCACGTCTCCGCCCAACCCCAGGCCTCCCTGTTCGGGGGACGACGGCAGAACGGGCCCCTCTGTGGCCTTGGAGGCCACCTTGACCTTTTTAATGGGGCTGGGCGTCAGTGTGATGGGAGTAAATGCAGGCGATACCCAACACCGCTCGCCTGGGGAGGGCGTAGCGAGATCCACCAGCTCCTCCAGCTGAGGCAGGCGGCGCTTGCAGGGGGCAGGCTCACCTTGCTGCGGGGCTGTGGTGAGGCTGGAACAGCCTCCAGCTCAGGGCAGTACACAGGGTCCCCACCGCCCTCCGGAGCCCGTGTGGTGATCTCTCCATGCACCTCAGGTTGTTGTGAGGCGGCTGCGGTGTCCCGAGGTGAGGCTGCGGCCTCCAAGTTGGTTGGGATGGGCACGGGGTCAGTACCCATGATGGGTCCAAGTTGTGGATGGGCCCAGTCCGACCGCCATGCCGTCTTCCGTTTGGCCTTTTGAGGCTGGCTCTGCCCCCACCCAGCAGCCGCGGTGTTGTCAGGGGCCGGCTGTTGGGCAGACAAAGAGGTGATAGAGGAGATGGGGGCAGTGCCAGCCGCCCTGGAGTTGGTGGCGGCCGTTAGGGTGGGGCAGTTCCAGCAAATGTGCCCCAGCCCTCTGCAGGCATGGCACCGCATGCCATCCGCAGACCAGAACACTTTATGGTCCTCCCCTTGGTGGGAGACCACAAAACCTCCCTCCGTGACCTCCTCCCGGGTCAAGCAGACAAAAACCTGACGCCGGAAGGGGTATAAATGGCGGAGGGTGAGATCCCTCAGGCCGAGTGTCAGCGGCGCCACCCCGGACCTGACCTCCCCCAGTAGGTTGAGATGGGGGAGGAGGAGCTCGGTGGGGAGGTCGGGCGGGACGTTTGAAAGAACCACACGTTCGGCAGTGGCCTTCAGCGGGTCCACCACCACATGTGTCCCACCAACCATGAGCCCCCTTTTCAGGACATGGTGGACCGCCTGCTCGGCCCGCAGGAAAAACATAACCTTGCCGTACATCCTGGAGGCGGTTACGATGGCCGAGGGGCTGAAGACCCCAGCCATCGCAAGAGTGCACGCCTCGATGGTCATGGTGGGGTTGGGCACAACGTTTGACCCTAAGTTGCCGTGTTAGTAGGCAGAAAGGCGAGGGGGTCGCGGATGGTCGAGGGGCTCCCTTCCCTGCAGAGGTTCTTGGCCGCCCTGCCCCCGGCAGTGTGGAGGATGCCCCTGGGGTATTGGCCATGCCCACCCCTGGTACGGTTCGGCCGTGTATCTAAGACCAGGGTAGCAGGGTAAGGGTGGGGGGATGGACGTGGCACCACAACAGCAGGTGCCACAAGGGAAGGTGCTGAAAGGGCAACAGCAGAGCGGGGCAGCGTTCTTCAGCCCTGGAGGGGCCTAAAACAATGTCCCAGGCTGCCCCACACCCGCTACAGCTGCAGTCCCACTCCCATCTCAGGCACAGGGGTGGGAGGACAGAGGGTGGGGCAGCAGAAGTGGGGACTGGGGAGGAGGCAGAGACAGGAACAATCAGCCAGTCAGCCTGAGCCTGTGGTCGCTCTCACCATCTGTCACCGTCACAATGTCCGGTTGATTGATGGCAGGTCCGGACCAATAGGAAGAGGAGGCGGGACTCGTGGACCAAGTGAGGGCGGCTGGTCGTCCAACCAATCGGAGTAAATGAGGGGCGGGGCCAGGCTGTGATTGAAGCATGCGCAGTGTGGGTAATGGCGAAAGAGAAGGACATTTTTTTCAGATCGTAAATTGGTAAGAGGTGTTTAACAATATGAGGGAGCGAGAGATCGCGGGAGTGGGCGGAAACGTTGTGTAAAGCTGTTGTGAGCCGCAAACCGCGGAAAAAATTTCCGGGACCCAGTTTGTACCGAGCAGAACTGCAACTCCTCATTTCGGCTCGAGTTAACAGCCGCCATCTCTATTGGATGTGCATCAGGGCGCATGCGCGTTTGCCGTCTTTATCCGGGGCGATGTTTCAATGAGTGGGAGGAGCTTGTTCCCCATTGTTCAGAATGGAGATAACTTGTCCATCAATCTGCATTAGTGTTTGAGTCCCAATGTCTTCTTGATGCAAAGCGCTGGCAGAGATGAAAAGAAAAGGAAGCAAATCCTGCTCTCCGGATTTCACTGCATCATTGGACATCCTGACCCATGTGTCCAAAGCTCTGCGGCTCTGTTCCGTCACATGAAGACCCAGGGCAGCAACTCGCAACCCTGAGTCAACATCACTCTCAAATCAGGGGACTGCTGATGGCAACGCGTGTTAGTGTGCAGAAGGGAGCATGAGTGGTCATTGTGGACCAGGGAGCAGGAGGGGAGAATGTAGTGGATTTCTTTCCTGGACTGACCGTGATTAATTTTGGAAACACCTTTTACAGGAGATAGTAGGGGAGGATTTACACACAGCAAATTCAAACCAGGAGAAATATTTATCTTTCCTGAATTACATTTCTGGACTGACAGTGATGCCTATGTAAACTTCTTTCATGGGGGATTAGAAAGGGATTCGCAGACAGGAAACTCACAACCAATCCTCACATCAAATTCTGACACCACCGTTCGGGTTATCAGGACCTGGAGATTATCAACCTTTGTGTGTAAGCATTGAGTTCCAGATCTGTACAAAATGACTACCTCCTATCTCCCCTGTAAATCTTGTTCACAACCTTAAATCTGTGTCCCGTAATCCTTTTACAATCTGCTGATGGGAACAATTTTTAAAAATCTTTTGCTGGGTTTCCCATTGACCCAGGCACCAGAAACGACAATGTCGGATGGTCCGCCTGGTTTCATTCCTTTTTCTGTGATATTGTAGAGGTTGAATGGGCTTGGACCAGTCCATTTAGGATCCAGAACACAATTGAAGTCCCCTCCAAGAATCAATTGATCTGCATCCAGGTCTGGGATGGATCCCAACAATTTTTTCACAAATGCCACATAATAATAATCTTTATTATTGCCACAATAATAAACCCACGGAACACCCGGAGGAAACCTACACTGACACGGGGAGAACGTGCAAACCCCTCACAGACAGTGACCCAAGCCGAGAATTGAACCTGGGTCCCTTGCGCTGTGAAGCAACAGTGCTAACCACTGGGCTACCATGCCGCCCATCGTCCCAGTTAGGGGCATAGACATTCACCAACACCACCAATGTACGCCAATGACCCACTGACAACCATGTATCTCCCATTAGTGTCCGCAACAAGCCCAATGACCGAAAGAGGAATCTGTTTATTGATTAGAATTGCAGAGCTCGAGCCCTTCGTCAAAGCCCAAGTGAAACACTTGGCTCATCCCTCCGCAGTCTTGGCTGATCTCTATTTTTTTTCCTATATGTTTAGAGTACCCAATTATTTTTTTTTCCAATTAAGGGGCAATTTCACGTGGCCAATCCACCTAACCTGCACAGCTTTGGATTGTGGGGCGAAGCCCATGCAGACATGGGGAGAATGAGCAAACTTCACACAGCCAATGATGCGGGGCCAGGATCGAAACTGGGACCTCGGCACCCTTAGGCAGCAGTGCTAACCACTGCGTTACCGTGCCACCCTGGTCTGATCTCCAACCTGCAAGTGAGTCTCCTGCAAGAACACCACACCAGCATTTAGATTCTTTCATTGAGCGAAAACACTCGACCTCTTCACTGTTCCACCCAATCCCCTTACATTCTAGGTGAGCAGCCGAATCCAGGGTCTCCCACCCCCATTTCCCCATCATGGAATCAGCCATTTCCACCATGAGGGACGATCGAGTAAATCTTCAAAAAGTACAGGCCAAGTGCCCACACAAGATGGCCGCCCCACACACCCTGACAGTGAAAACAAAAACAGGTCCAAAGTCATCACCAGCAAGCTAAACTCTCTGTCCCACCCCCATTTCCTGCCAACACCCCACCCAAATACACAAATTGAAACCAAACCCTGCCTGCCCCCCCCCCCCCCCCCCCCCCCCCCCCCCCCCAGCTCTGACCCAGACAAAACCAGCCAAAACTGGTTCAACAACTGCAGCCCCCATCTCACTCTCATTCACCAGCTCACTTCTGGCGGGGCAGCCCCTCTCAGAACAAAAAGAAAAAGAACGATGATATTGCCCACCTCGAGGATAAATCCTCACTGGAATAACTGGGTGAATCCCTTTCCACACTCAGAACAGGTGAATGGTCTGTCGCCGCTATGACTATGGTGGTCAGTCTCCAACTCACATGGGGATCTGAATCCCTTCCCAAAGTCCCCATATTTCCATGGTTTCAGCATGCTGCTGGTGTCCTTGTTGCTTTCCACGTTTGACGATCTGTTGAAGTCTTGTCCCCATAGAGAGCATGCGTACGGTCTCTCCCCGCTTTGAATGGTGTCATGTTTTTTCAGACTGTGTAACTGGTTAAAAGCTCTTTCCACAGTCAGTTCACTGGAACACTCTCACCCGAGATGTGTGTGTATCGGGGTTTTTTTCAGTCACACTGATCTTGAAAATCTTTTTCTACAGACAGAACAGACAAACATTTCTTCTTCCACATTCACGGGCCAATGATATTCAGGTCCTGATGAATGGAGTGACTCTGTTAAATCTTGATGCAAAGTTTGATTTGAGTTCTCATATGTAAATCCTCCCCTTGTAATATCCTTTTAAAAGGAGTTCACAAAAGTCATCACTATAGGGGCAGGCACAGTGGCTCAGTGGTTAGCCGAGGACCCGGGTTTGATCCTGGCCCCGGGTCACTGTCAGTATGGAGTTTGCACATTCTCCCCGTATCTGCGTGGGTCTGGCCCCCACAATCCAATAAGATGTGCAGGTAGGTGAACTGGCCACGCTAAAATTACTCCTTAATCGGGTGGAAAAAAATAATTCAGTAGTCTAAATTTAATTTTTTTGTAATTTAAAAAAAAAGTCTTGACTGTCAATCCAGGATAGAAATTCTGAACAGACAATTCTAGTTTCTCTGTGGAGGGGTGTGGCACAGTGGTTAGCACTGCTGCCTATGGCGCTGAGGACCCAGGTTCGAATCCCGGCCCTGGGTCACTGTCCGTGTGGAGTTTGCACATTCTCCCCGTGTTTGCGTGGGTCTCACCCCAAAGATGTGCAGGGCCGGTGGATTGGCCCTGCTAAATTGCCCCTTAATTGGAAAAAAAAAATTGGTTACTCTAAATTTGTTTCAAAAAAGGATTGCCTCTTTCCTAATGTTCACAATTAAAGGGGTGAGTTCCCCCAGGAGATGGCTGACATTTCAGGGCAATTAAATTAATAATGGACAGAGATATGTCCAGTGTTGTTACATGGAACAGGTTAGATATATTATTTACCGTTTTGTAATAAAGTAAATGTATTGTTATTTCTCGTAATATAAGGCTGTAGCTACGTTATATATTTCCAGTCATCTCTTCCCTCAGAGGGTTGTTAATCTCTGGATTTCTCTTCCACAGGGACCAGTTTTATCTGGGGGTCATCGAATATACTGAAACACAAGTTTGACAGATATTTTATTGACAATGGATTTAAGGGTTATGGGGAACAGTTAGGAAAATAGATTGAAAGCTGAGATGAGGAGGGATCTCTTCACTCGAGGGTGTGGTGAAGCTTTGGAATTCTCTACCCCAGAGGAATGTGCAGCCTCAGTCATTAGGTATGTTCAAGACAGATATTGATGCTGCTTTGTGTAGGGGCACTAGCTTAGCAGCCCTGGTCACGGTGCCTCTGCTGCTTCCGCCGGCACGGAACTCCACCAGCCCGATAGTGGCGGTGGCTCTTCGGATCTGGGGCCAGTGGAGGACGCATGTAGGGGAGGTAAGAGCATCGATGTGGACCCCAATCTGCAGCAACCACCGATTTGCCCCGGGGAACATGGACGGGGGGTATCGACTGTGGAGGAGGGCGGGGATTGTGAGGATGGGGGATCTGTTCCTGGAAGGGAGCTTTCCAGGCATGAGGGCACTGGAGGAGACGTTTGGGCTGGCGAGAGGGAACGACTTTCGATACTTACAGGTGCGGGATTTCGTACGCAGACTGGTGCCGTCCTTCCCACGTCTCCCGCCGAAGGGGGGGCAGGACAGGGTAGTTTCTAGGGGAGAGGGTAGAGTCTCAGACGTCTACAAGGAACTAATGGGAGCTGAGGATAAGCAGACCGAGGACGTGAAGCTTAAGTGGGAAGAGGAGCTCAGGGGAGAGATGGAGGACGGTATCTGGGCAGAAGCCCTGAGCAGAGTAAATACGACCGCAACATGCGCCAGGCTCAGCCTGATCCAGTTTAAGGTCGTGCACCGGGCCCACATGACAGTGGCCCAGATGAGCAAATTCTTCGGGCTGGAGGACAAGTGTGCTAGATGTGCCGGAGGGCCGGCTAAACATGTACACATGTTTCTGGTCGTGCCTTAAACTCTGGGTATTGGCAGGGATTTGCAGATGTCATGTCCCGGGTATTGAAAACTGGGGTGGTATTGAAAACTGGGGTGGTAATGAGTCCTGAGGAGGCAATCTTTGGGGTTTCGGAGGACCCGGGAGTCCAGGAAGAAAGAGAGGCCGACGCTCTGGCCTTTGCTTCCCTGGTAGCCTGGCGACGAATACTGTTAGCATGGAGGGACTCAAAGCTCCCGAGGGCTGATGTATGGCTATCTGACATGGCGAGCTTTTTTGGCCTAGAGAAAGTCAAGTTCGCCTTGAGAGGTTCGCCCGAAGGTGGTAGCCATTTATTGATTTCGCAGAGGATTACGTGTCGGGGGGATGGGGGGGCTAGAGTAGAGTAGAGCAGGGGGATATTGATGCAGGTCCTTGCGTGAACAGAGCCGTGGTTTGCACTATGTTTAATTTGTGTCTTGACTTTTTTTGTATTGTACAATGTCACTTTTTCTATATGCCTAAAATACCTCAATAAAATTGTTTGTTTAATAAAAAAAAGACAGATATTGATAGGTTTCTAGATATTGAATATATCGAGGGATATTGGGATCGTGCGGGAAAATGGTGCTGAGGTAGATCCGCCAAGGAGCGCATTGAATGGTTGCGCAGACTCGGTGGGCCGAATGGCCTACTCTTGCTCCTATTCTAATCGCTGTGTGCTGGTCAGGAAGCAGTGAGCTGAGCTTGGATCTGTCAATCAACATGAATCAGCACCATCAGGAGAATTGGGAGGGTGAATATTACATTCAGCAGAGTGAGAATGGAGGGAGATTGTGTGGGATGGAGATTTACAGCTTTTGGAGAACAAGAGAGTAAATAATGTCCCATAGGAACTAGAACTGTCTGTTCTGAATTTCTATCCTGTAATAACAACGATGACTTTTGTAAATTGTTTTTAAAGGATATTGGAAGAGGAGGAATTATAGATTGAAATCTCAAACATCACGTCTCGATGTGACAAACTCACTCGATTCCTTCTGATCTGAATATCTTCGGGCTCTGAATATCATCGGCAAGAAGGAGAAATGTTTGTCCGATCTGTCGGCTTCAAAGGATTTTAAACGTGAGTGTGACTGGAAAAGCACCGAGACCCACAACACACACCTGAGTGAGAGTGTTCCAGTGTACTGACTGTGGAAAGAGCTTAAACCAGTTACACAGCCTGAAAAAACATCACACCATTCACAGTGAGGAGAGACCGTACACGTGTTCTGTGTGTAGACAAGGCTTCCACTGATTGTCCGATCTGGAGAGACACGAGGAGACCCAAAACATGGAGAAACCGTGGAAATGTGGGGACTGTGGGAAGGGATACAGATTCCCATCAGAGCTGGAGATTCATCGCCGCATTCACACTGGGGAGAGGCCGTTCACCTGCTCTCAGTGTGGGCAGAGATTCATTGATTCATCCAATCTGCAGAGACACGAGCGATTCCACACTGGGGAGAGGCCATTCACCTGCTCTCAATGTGGGCAGAGATTCACTCAGTTATCCAGCCTGCAGAGACATCAGCAAATTCACACTGGGGAGAGGCCAATTAGCTGCTCGCAGTGTGGGAAGGGATTCACTCGGTTATCCACTCTGCGGAAACATCAGCGAATTCACACTGGGAAGAGGCTATTCACCTGCTCTCAGTGTGGGAAAGGATTCACTCAGTTATCCAGCCTGCAGAGACATCAGCAAATTCACACTGGGGAGAGGCCGTTCACCTGCTCTCAATGTGGGAAAGGGTTCCGTGATTCATCCACCCTGCTGAGACATCAGCGAGTTCACACTGGGGAGAGGCCGTTCACCTGCTCTCAGTGTGGGAAGGGATTCATTGATTCACTCAACCTGTGGAAACATCAGCAAATTCACACTGGGGAGAGGCCGTTCACCTGCTCTCAGTGTGGGAAGGGATTCTTTGATTCATCCGCCCTGCGGAAACATCAGCGAGTTCACACTGGGGAGAGGGCATTCACTTGCACTCAGTGTGGGAAGGGATTCCGTGATTCATCCACCCTGCGGATCCATCAGCGAGTTCACACTGGGGAGAAGCCATTCACCTGCTCTCAGTGTGGGAAGGGATTCACACAGTTATCCCACCTGCAGACACACCAGCGAGTTCACACTGGGGAGAGACCATTCACCTGCTCTCAGTGTGGGAAAGGATTCATTAATTCATCCGTCCTGCGGAGACACCAGCGAGTTCACACTGGGGAGAAGCCGTTCACCTGCTCTCAGTGTGGGAAGGGATTCACTTGGTTATCCAACCTGCAGACACACCAGCGAGTTCACTCTGGGGAGAGGCCATTCGCCTGCTCTGAGTGTAGGAAGGGATTTATTGATTTATCCACCCTCCTGAGACACCAACGAGTTCACACTGGGGAGAGGCCGTTCACCTGCTCTCAGTGTGGGAAGGGATTCAGTCAGTTATCCAGCCTGCAGACACACCTGCGAGTTCACACTGGGGAGAGGCCGTTCACCTGCTCTCAGTGTGGGAAGGGGTTCATTGATTCATCCAAACTGCAGACACACCAGCGAGTTCACACTGGGGAGAGGCCATTCACCTGCTCTCAGTGTGGGAAGGGATTCATTGATTCATCCACCCTGCTGAGACACCAGCGAGTTCACACTGGGGAGAGGCCGTTCACCTGCTCTTAGTGTGAAAAGGGATTCATTGATTCATCCAAACTTCAGACACACCAGCGAGTTCACACTGGAGAGAGGCCATTCACCTGCTCTCAGTGTGGGAAGGGATTCATTGATTCATCCACCCTGCAGACACACCAGCGAGTTCACACTGGGGAGAGGCCGTTCAACTGCTCTTAGTGTGGGAATGGATTACATAGAACCATAGAAAATAAGAGCAGGAAGAGGCCATTTGGCCCTTTGTACCTGCTCTGCCATTCATTATGATCATGGCTTATCATCCAACTCCATTGCTTAATCCCGCTTTCCCCTTTGTATCCTTTGATCCCCTTCACTCTAAGTGCTACACCCAACTGCTTCTTGAAGGCATACAATGTATTGGCCTCAACTATTTCTTGTGGTAACAAAGTCCACAGGCTCACCACTCTCTGGTTGAAGAAATTTCTCCTCATCTCTGTCCTAAATGGTCTACCTCGTATCCTCAAACTGCGACCTCTGGTTCTGTACACTCCCACCATCGGGAAAATCTTTCCCACATCTATCCTGTCAAGTCCTGTTAGAATATTTTAGGTTTCTATGAGATGCTCCATTCTTCTGAACTCCAGCGAATACAATCCTAACTGATTCAATCTCTCATACGTCAGTCCCACCATCCCAGGAATCAGTCTGGTAAACCTTCGCTGCACTCCCTCTAGAGCAAGAACATCTTTCCTCAGATAAGAAGACCAAAACTGCACACAACATTCCAGGTATGGTCTCGCCAAGGCCCTGTATAATTGCAGCAAGATATCCCTGCTCCTGTACTCGAATCCGCTCGCAATGAAGGCTAGCATATCATTTGCCTCCTTTACCGCCTGCTGTAGCTGCATGCATACCTTCAGTGACTGGTGTACAAGGATACCCAGGTCTCGTTGCACATTCTTCTCTCCTAATTTACGGCCATTCAGCTAATAGTCTGCCTTCTTGTTTTGAGTCCGTGTGGAGACAAGTTCTCCCCGTGCCTGCGTGAGTCTCACCCCCATAACCCAAAGATGTGCAGGGTAGGTGAATTGACCACGATAAATTGCCCCTTAATTGGAAAAAAAGATTGGGTAATTTAAATTTTTTAAAAAATCATTAATATATCTTGTGAATATCTGGGGTCCTAGCACTGATCCCTGCGGTACCCCATTGGTCACTGCCTGCCAATTTGAAAAAGACCCATTAATCCCTACTCTTTGTTTCCTGCCTGCCAACCAATTTTCTACCTATCTCAACACACTACCCCTAATCTCATGTGCTTCAATTTTACACGCTAATCTCTTATGTGGGACTTTGTCAAAAGCCATATGAAAGTCCAAATATACCACATCCACTGGCTCCCCCTCATCAACTCTGCTAGTTACATCTGCGAAGAATTCCAGTAGATTTGTCAAGCATGATTTCTCCTTCATAAATCCTTGCTGACTCTGCCCGATCATGCCACTGTTTTCTCAGTGCTTTGCTTTAAAATCTTTGATAATGGATTCTAGAATTTTACCGATGTCAGGCTTATTCGTCTATAATTCCCTTTTTTTCTCTCTATCTCGCTTTTTAAATAGTGGAGTTACATAAGCCAACCTTCAATCTGCAGGAACTGTTCCAGAGTCTATAGAATCCTGGATGATGACCACCAATGCATCCACTATTTCTAGAGCCACTTCTTTAAGTACTTTGCGATGCAGATTATCAGGCCCTGGGGATTTATCAGCTTTCAATCCCATCAATTTCCCCAACACCATTTCTCTACTAATATTGATCTCCTTCAGTTCCTCCCTCTCACTAAATCCTGCGTTCCCCAACATGTCTGGTGTCTGATTTGTGCCCTCATTTGTGAAGACAGAACCAAAATATGTATTTATTTGCTCAGCCATTTCTTTGTCCCCTATTATACATTCTGCTGTTTCTGACTGTAAGGAACCTACATTTGACTTCCCCAATCTTTTTCTCTTGACGTACCTGTAGGAACATTTACAGTCAGCCTAATTTCCTGTTTTAGGCCATTCCCAACATCACCACTGCAGTTTGGGCGTCTATATACGATGCCCATTAATTTCCGTGCCCCTTGGTGTTCCTCAGCTCTACCCATACAGATTCCACATTATTGGTGCTAATATCCTACCCCACTATTGCATTAATTTCCTCTGCCACTCCACTGCCTTTTCCTTTTTGTCTGTCCTTCCAAAATACTGAATATATTCAGTTCCCATCCCTGGTCACCCTTGGGCCATGTCTCCACAATCCCGATTATCTCACACCCGTTTATGTCTGTTTGCGCGATTCACTCGGTTATGCCGTCTGCAGTCACAACAGGGAGTTTATACTGGGGAGAGGCCATTCACCTGCCCTCAATGTGTGAAGGGGTTTTGTAATTCATCGCACTTTTTTTAAATATATAAATTTAGAGAACACAATTAATTTTTTCCAATTAAGGGGCAATTTAGCGTGGCCAATCCATCTACCCTACACATCTTTGGGTTGTGGGGGCGAAACCCACGCAAACACGGGGAGAAGTTGTCTCCACACGGAGACAATGTACAAACTCCACACGGACAGTGACCCAGAGTCGGGATCGAACCTGGGACATTGGCGCTGTGAGGCACCTTGCTGCCCACTTCATCGCACCTTCTGAGACACCAACAAGTTCACAACTGATTACAGGGATTGGATTCTGCTGTTATTGTTTCTGTTCTCAATTACATCCAGGACTGCATTTTATTCATTCTGTTGGTCAATGGGGATGGTCAGAGGGTTTCTTTCTGCTGGACTGACCAGTCTCACGACTTCGCCTCCAGTGGGTCTTCTTGCGAATATCTGGTTTCGCATTTCACAAGGATCAAAGAGTGAAAGGGTGTTTGGAGATTAGAAGATGTTGCATTACTATTTCTGTTTGGAAACCCCAAAATTCATGCCACATTGCCATGAAGATGGGCTGTGGTGGTTACATGGTTCTTTTGTTTAATTTATCTTGGTGCTTCTCACAGAAGGAAACTATCCGGGTATGAAGGGCAAGTTGTCTGAGGTGCACTGGGAAACTACATTAAATAGTATGGTGTGAGACAGACAATCAGTAATATTTAAGCAATTATTACAGATTTACACGGGGATCGGTTAGCTCAGTTGGCTGGATGTCTGGTTTGTGCTGAGTGACACCAACAGCACAGGTTAAATTCCCATACCGGCTGAGGTTAGCCATGGTCTGTGTCAGTATTTATGCTCCACATGATCCTCCACCCACCCCTCTACATCTCCCCCATCAGCATCTCCTTCTATTCCATTCTCCCCCATGTATGTATCTAGCTTCCTGTTCAATGGATTCATGCTGTTCACCTGAACCACTCGCTGGGGTAGCAAGTTGCACATTCTCACCACTCGCTTTGTAAAGAGGTTTCTACTGAAATTCCTGTTGGATTATTGAATCCCTTCACAATCTTAAAGACTTCCATCAGGTCACCCATCAGTCTTCTCTTTTCCAGAAAAAAGCAGCCCCATCCTTTCCTGAGTGTTAAATGCTCTCAGTTCTGTATATTTTGAACCTTTGTTGCACCTTCTCCAGTGCCTCTATTTCCTTTTTCTAATGGAGATCACCAATGTTGACAGAGACTCCCAGTGCTCCCAGTGGAGTCTAACCCTGGCTCTAAACAGGTTGAATGTTTCCTCCGTGTTTTTCAATTCTATCCCTCTGGAATGGAACCTTATATATGGGCCCCACACTTTAGGAAAGATGCGAAGTTCTTAGATTGTGGAGGACATTTACAATAATAATCTTTATTATTGTCACAAGTAGGCTTACATTAACACTGCAATGAAGTTAGTGTGAAAATTTACAAGAATGGCACCAGGGATGAGGGACTCCAGTTAGCTGGAGCGACTGGAGCAGCTGAATTTCTCTCCTGAGATCACAGCATCTGGACGGTGGAGAATGGGGCCATTCAACCCTTTGAGACCATGTCGGCTCTCTGTGGAGCAAGCCAGCCTGTCCATTGTCCCGTTCTGTCCCCGAATCCCTGTAGGTTTATTTCTCTCAGTGCCCATCCAATTTTCTGTTGAAATCCTTTCCTCATTTCTGCATCTCCCACCCTCATAGACAGTAGGTTCCAGGTCGTTACCACTCGTTTTACATGTACACAAGGCTCCTAGAGCACGGAGGAGTCTATTTGGCCCATTCTCCCTATGCCAGCTCTTCGTACAGCGATCCATTTAATCTCATTGTTCGATTTTTTTTTTTTCAGAATGCATCAAATTCCCTTTTGGAAGTTACATTGCAATGAGATTTCAGCACAATTTATAGACAGTGCATTCCAAGTCACAACAACATGCTGTGTTTCACAACAAAAGCTGTGCATATGATGTGTCTGGGGTTTCACAGAGTATCAAAATGGTGTCAACAATGTTATTACACAAAATTAAGACTCAATCTTTATCAATGATTTTGGTGGGGACACCGAGTGTAATATATCCGAGATTGCAGACAATTAGAACAAGTGTACATTTCTATAAAACCTCTCACTACCACTGGACCTCCAAAAGTGTTTTAAAGCCAATGGAGTACTTTTGAAACATATTCACTGTTGTAATGTAGGAAGCTGTAATCACATTTAGTTTCAAAATTGTTATTTTCATAGTGTATTCACTGTCATTAGTAACAAGGTCAAGACAGCCCTTTTATACCTCTAACACGTGGCTTCCTGCAGTCATTTCACCTTCTGTACCTTTTCTATGTTGACTATGTATCGTTTTCATAGCAAAAAACAATAATTAAGTTAATTATTATTCAGTAGTGAAGATTGATTATCATTAGTGAACTGGTGTATTAATTAATTATATTATAAAGACTAGGGGCGAAATTCTCCGGAAACGGCGCGATGTCCGCCGACTGGCGCCCAAAACAGTGCAAATCAGTCGGGCATCGCGCCGCCCCAAAGGTGCGGAATTCTCCGCATCTTTGGGGGCCGAGCCCCAACCTTAAGGGGCTAGGCCGGCGCCAGACGAATTTCCGCCCCGCCAGCTGGCGGAAAAGGCCTTTGGTGCCCCGCCAGCTGGCGCGGAAATGACGGCATTCCTGCGCATGCGCAGTGGAGGGAGTCGCTTCTGCCTCCGCCATGGTGGAGACCGTGGCGGAGGCGGAAGGGAAAGAGTGCCCCCACGGCACAGGCCCGCCCGCGGATCGGTGGGCCCCGATCGCGGGCCAGGCCACCGTGGGGGACCCCCCCGGGGCCAGATCGCCCCGTGCACCCCCCCCCCAGGACCCCGGAGCCCGCCCGCGCCGCCTTGTCCCGCCGGTAAGGTAAGTGGTTTAATCTACGCCGGCGGGACAGGCATTTTAGCGGCGGGACTTCGGCCCATCCGGGCCGGAGAATCGAGCGGGGGGGGGGCCCGCCAACCGGCGCGGCGCGATTCCCGCTCCCGCCGAATCTCCGGTGCCGGAGACTTCGGCAACCGGCGGGGGCAGGATTCACGCCAGCCCCCGGCGATTCTCCGACCCGGCGGGGGGTCGGAGAATCTCGCCCTAGATCTTTATTTCAAAACATAACACCATCGACCAAAATGTTTCCAGAAACTGCAGAGCTATCAGAATTTGTTTGAAAAAATAAATTACTTTATAATTTTGAGAATTTACAAGACATCATATTCTGCCAAGTCTATGTGGGCTAGGCAGTGGTGTAATGGTATTGTTACTGGGCTAGTAATCCAGAGACCCAGGTTAATGCTCTGGGGATCTGAGATCGAATCTGGCTACGACAGATATTGAAATTGAATAAAAGCCTCAAATTAAAAGTCTAATGTTGACATTGGTGATTGTTGTAAAAGGCCGTCTGGTTCACTCATGTTCTTCAGGAAATCTGCTCTCTTTACATGGCCTGGCCTACACGTGATTCCAGATCCACTGCAATGTTGTGGTTGACTTGTAAGTGCCTTCTGAAATAGCCTCGCAAGACATGCAGTTCAAGGGCAATTGGAATGAGCAGTAAATGCTTGCCCAGCCAGTGACACCCACCTCCCATGAATTAATAAGTTTTAAGAAGGCTCATTGTTCAATCTGAAGACTAGGAAGAAACTGTCTCTTTGATTGGATTTAATTTATTGTCACGTGTATCGAGGTACAGCAAAAAGTATTGTACTGCGTGCAGTCCAAATTGCTCCATACATGAAAAAACAGGACATTCAATAAATACACCGACATAGACACCGGGTGAAGTATACGGAGTGTAGTACTACTCAGTAGAGAACCAGTGTATCTTGCATTAATTAAATATATTAATTAGCTATGAGTCTGCAACAGATGATGAAATACGTGGTGATCCTTAATTAAGTTACAATTAAAACAATAATGAATCAGTAGTTATCGTAAAAGCCTGAGTTTTATTTGTTGTAAAAATGTAAAAGCTTAATTGCTGTGTATATAAAGAATGTGCAATGAAGATAAATGTACTGGCAAGAGAGACCTTCCAACTCTGAGTAGCCTCAACATTTGAAACTATGAATAAGGAATTAAAGTAACTGTATGAAACAGTCCTATTGTATTCCTGTCTAAGGTAATGAGAGAAGATGGTGTCAGTAATTAAAGATCCAATTAAATGAAACTAGTGCCCAATTGGCCAATGGTCATGTTACAACAGGCCCAACGCCGACATGAGGTAATGGTCACTTTGGGGATAAAAGTCGACATTCCGAAGGTCTTCCTTGCTGGCCAAGTACTGAAGACTCTCGAGGCCGAGTTCCAAGGAAATTACTGTCAAAGAAGGAGCCAGGGAGGGTTACGCTTCTGCAGACTGATCACCTGCATAAAGTTGTAAACGTGTCTTCAAGTTGTTCAGTAAAACATTTTCTTTTAATAAACTTTTTAAATTTAATATCCAGAGAATTCTGCTTTTTCTTTAATTGGTTAAAATTCTTGTCCGAACCAAAGCAAATTTATTAAATGGTCAGTTGGGGATGGCTGAAATCTATTAAGGACCAGATAACATCAATCTTCAATTTAAAACATTGACCTGTCGCGCCTTTCACAACCACAGCATGTGCAAAAGTGTTTCTGAAGTGTCGTCACTGTTTTAGGAAACGCAGCAGCAAATTTCCACAAAGCAAGATCCCACACACCACAATGTGTCAATGAGCAGATGATCTGATTTTGGTGATGTTGATTGAGGGATAAATATTTGTCAGGACACCGGGGATAATTCCCCAACTCTTCACAATAGTGGCTGTGGGAACTTTTACAGGACCTGAGGGGCAGACAGGGCTTCAGTTGAACATCTTATTTGAAAGAAGCTCTGACAGTGCAGCACTCCCTCAGTGCTGACACGAGGAGTATTGGATGTGATTTTTGGCCTCAGGTCCCTGGACTGGGACTTGATTAAATTGATTTGATTGGGACTTTAATGGGGATGGTTAGAAGGGGTTGGTTTGAGAGGGGCTGTAGTTTGTATCTGTTGTATGTTTGGGATTGAGGTGGCTATGGTTGTCGGGGGGGGGGGGGAGCAGGGCAACAGAATGGGGAATATATGATCCCCTGGGGGAGTTCAAGTGTTGTCAGAGTGTTGGGTTTTGGTTGCTCATCCGTAGCCGGTATGGGTTGGAAGGCGTTTGTTTTTGTTCTTTGAGCATACACCGTGGGTGGGGGGTTACCTTTGCTAGCTATAAAGTTTCAGCTAGTGAACGGAGTGAGGTGGGGAGAGGGACTGCAGCTTGTTGTAATTAAAATATTTTTGGAAAAAACCTCTCCTTTAAGACCTCAAAACTGTGGACTCCTCAGTTCATGTGTGGGCTTCACTGCCTTTTGCTGAGAGATTTAAACATGAGGAACATCCCCGGCTCCTCCAGTCTTATAAGAACAAAGTAAATTACAGTAAGAAGTCTTACAACACCAGGTTAAAATCCAACAGGTTTGTTTCAATGTCACTAGCTTTCGGAGCGCTGCTCCTTCCTTACAGCACAGGAACAGGCCCTTCGGCCCTCCAAGCCTGCACTGACCATGCTGTCCGTCTGAACTAAAAACCCTAATGCTTCCGGGGACCATATCCCTCTTCCCATCCTATTCATGTATTTTTTAAGATGTCACTATCGTATCTGCTTCCACTACCTCCCCCGGCAGCGAGTTCCAGGCTCCCACCACCCTCTGTTCAAAATGCTTGCTTCGTCCATCTCCTTTAAACCTTGCACCCCACACCTTAAACTTATGCCACCGCATAATTGACCCTTGCACCCTAGGAAAAAACTTCCATCCGCTCTGTCCATGCCCCTTATAATCTTGGAGACTTCTATCAGGTCGCCCCTTAACCTCCGTCGTTCCAGTGAGAACAAACTAAGTTTCTCCAACCTCTCCTCATAGCTAATGCCCTCCATACCAGACAACATCCTGGTAAATCTCTTCTGTACCCTCTCCAAAGCCTCCACATCCTTCTGGTAGAATTGATCATTATATTCCAAGTGCGGCTTAACTAAGGTTCTATAAAGCTGCAACATGACTTCACAATTTTTAAACTCAGTGCCCCGGTCGATGAAGGCAAGCATGCTGTATGCTTTCTTGACTACCTTCTCCGCCTGCATTGCCACTTTCAGTGACCTGTGTATGTGTACACCCAGATCCCTCTGCCTATCAATAGTCTTAAGAGTTCTGCCATTTACTGTATATTTCCCACCTGTATTAGACCTTCCAAAATGCATTCCCTCACATTTGTACGGAATAAACTCCATCTGCCATCTCTCCGCCCAAGTCTACAACTGATCTATATCCTGCTGTATCCTCTGACGGTCCTCATCGCTATCTGCAATTCCACCAACCTTTTGTCATCCGCTAACTTATGAATCAAACCAGTTACGTTTTCCTCCAAATCATTTATACAATTACAAACAGCAAAGGTCCCAGCACTGATCCCTGAGGAACGCCACTAGTCACAGCCTTCCATTCAGAAATGCACCCTTCCACTATTGCCCTGTGCCTTCTATGATGGAGCCATTTCTGTATCCATCTTGTCAGCTCACCTCTGGTCCCGTGCGACTTCACCTTCTGTCCCAATCTGCCAGGAGGTTCCTTGTCAAAGGCCTTACTGAAGCCCATGTAGACAACATCCACTGCCCTACCCTCATCAATCATCTTTGTCTTCCTCGAAAAACTCGATCAAGTTTGTGAGACACGACCTCCTCTTCACAAAACCATGATGCCTCCCACCAATACGTCCACTTATTTCCAAGTGGGAATAAATTGTATCCCAATGAATCCTCTCCAATAATTTCCCTATCACTGACGTATTGCTCACCGGCCTGTGATTATTATTACTTGGATTATCCTTGCTACCCTTCTTAAACAAAGGAACAACATTGGCTATTCTGCAATCCATTGGGATCTCCCCTCTAGCCAGTGAGGATACAAAGATTTATCTCAAGGCCCCAGCAATTTCCTCCCTTCCTCTCACAGTATTCTGGGATAGATCCCATCAGATCCTAGGGACTTGTCTACCATCATGTTTTTCAAGACCCCAGTATCTCCTTTTTGAACTTAATATGACCCAAACTATTTACACACCATTCCCCAGACTCATCACCCACCAAGTCCTTCTCTTTGGTGAATACTGAAGCAAAGTACTCCACGCATAGATTTCCTCCCCTGTCCTTAAGTGGGTCAACCTTCTCCCTGGCTACCCCTTTGCTCTTTATATATGTATAATATATGGGGAGCATGGTAGCATAGTAGTTAGCACTATGGCTTCACAGCGCCAGGGTCCCAGGTTCGATACCTGGCTTGGATGACCGTCTGTGCGGAGTCTGCATGCTCTCCCTGTAACTGCGTGGGTTTCTCCCGGGTGCTCCGGTTTCCTCCCACAAGTCCATAAAGATGTGCTGTTAGGTAATTTGGACATTCTGAATTCTCTCTCTGTACCCGAACAGGCGCGGAATGTGGCGACTGGGGGCTTTTCACAGTAACTTCATTGCAGTGTTAATGTAAGCCTACTTGTGACAATGACGATTATTAAAATTAAAAAGCCTTGAGATTTTCCTTAATCCTGCTGGCCAATGACTTTTCATGAGCCCTTTTAGCCCTCCAGACTCCTTGCTTAAGTTTCTTTCTACTTCCCTTGTATTCCACACTTGCTTCGTGTGTTCCCAATGTAGAGTGAGGGATATGCCGGCCTATAAGGTTAGGTTGTGATTGAATATTAAGCTGCTGATGGCCCACAGCACCTCATGGGTATCCTGTTTTTATCGAGATATGTTCTGAATCTACCCCATTTAGCACAGTGATAGTGTCACACAGGACAATGGAGGGTATCCTCCGTATGAAGGTGGGACTTCGTCTCATAAGATCACAAGAATATTGATTTTCTATTCTTCTTGCCAAAGTGGACAAGTGAAATACATCACATGGCTTGAGACCAGGACAAAGTTACACTTTAACGGTCTAATTACAGAGCAACTGCTGCAAATCCCATAAAGGTTGGATGAGCTAAGGTCTGGAACCGTTAGCTCCCCAGCCATTGAAAATTAAGTTACACTTCAGTTCGAGGCCCTGTTGTGTGAAGAAAACAACTGTGAGGTTTCAAACCTTCAACCGTGTGACTTAAATTAGTTTAACCTTTAACTTGTAGTTTCTGGAAAGAAGCAGTCACTTTCTGTCACAGTATATAACCACCTTTGGTTTGTGAACAAAGAACAAAGAAATGTACAGCACAGGAACAGGCCCTTCGGCCCTCCAAGCCCGTGCCAACCATGCTGCCCGACTAAACTACAATCTTCTACACTTCCTGGGTCCGTATCCCTCTATGCCCATCCTATTCATGTATTTGTCAAGATGCCCCTTAAATGTCACTATCGTCCCTGCTTCCACCACCTCCTCCGGTAGCGAGTTCCAGGCACCCACTACCCTCTGCGTAAAAAACTTGCCTCGTACATCTCCTCTAAACCTTGCCCCTCACACCTTAAACCTATGCCCCCTAGTAATTGACCCCTCTACCCTGGGGAGAAGCCTCTGACTATCCACTCTGTCTATGCCCCTCATAATTTTGTAGACCTCTATCAGGTCTCCCCTCAACCTCCTTCATTCCAGTGAGAACAAACCGAGTTTATTCAACCGCTCCTCATAGCTAATGCCCTCCCAGGCAACATTCTGGTAAATCTCCTCTGCACCCTCTCTAAAGCCTCCACATCCTTCTGGTAGTGTGGCGACCAGAATTGAACACTATACTCCAAGTGTGGCCTAACTAAGGTTCTATACAGCTGCAACATGACTTGCCAATTCTTATACTCAATGCCCCGGCCAATGAAGGCAAGCATGCCGTATGCCTTCTTGACTACCTTCTCCACCTGTGTTGCCTCTTTCAATGACCTGTGGACCTGTACTCCTAGATCTCTGTGACTTTCAATACTCTTGAGGGTTCTACCATTCACTGTATTCACTGAACTTAAAAGAGTTTAAGTTCTCCAGTCAGTTTTCATAGTTCTTTAGTTATTTTAACTCCTATTACTTACAAACATGTATTCATTGAATGTGTCATGCTGTAATTTGCTCTCTCAACATTTACACCCTGATCATCTTTATGCACTGAATTTATACACACGGATGATAAATTTTAATCTGAAATGACTGTAATTTCTGTATTAGTTTAAGGCTATGTGTCAGTTTGTGCCCATTTCATTAACTGTGTTGCAAGCTTTTGAAGCCACTGCGAAAACATAAACAAGTAGCTTATTTTTCAAAACATATTCATAGGTGCCTGTCCCAGTGAGAACACCACAGGATTTCTATAAATCAATTCGACACTTGGGACAATGAGCCCAGTGATGAGTGTATTTCAGATATATTGTATTATAGGTATTTGGTGCAGTAAGGGTTAAAATCCTGGGTTAATGTTGTAATGATATGCAAGGAGTGTAAAAGGTTAACAAGATGATGTTCATGTATCTCAACACTAGATGGCACCAGAGAAGGCATATAAAAGGCGGTATCACCAGGAATTCTGAGAGAAGGTTAGTGAAAGGTCGAGGTAGTGTGTTAGCTGTATTAGAAAGATCGAGATTTCTGTGCATAGATTTAATACTCTTGTTTTATTAGCTATTGTAAAGTGTGTACACTTAGTAAAGTGTGGGAACCATTTGAAGTAGTGTAAAGTAAACTAGTTTTGTTTCAAATACATAGCCTGATGTTCTTTGTCAACACTATGACTTTTAGTCATCTAGGAGGACTACACAAGGATCATCACCATAGAGTGGGGGCTAAGCCGGGCCATGAGGTTGCAGATTGTGGTTGAATGTAATTCTGCTGCTGGTGATGGCCCACAACACCTCCTGGATGCCCAGTCTTGAGTTGCTAGATCTGTTTAAAGTCCATTCCATTTAACACAGTGGTAGTGCCACACAACACAATGGAGAGTATATCCTCAATGTGAAGACGGGACTTTGTCTCCACAAGGACTGTGTGGTGGTCACTTCTACCGATACTGTCACGGACAGATGCATCTGCAGCAGGCAGATTGGTGAGGATGAGGTCAAGTATGTGTTTCCCACTTGTTGGTTCCCTCACCACCTGCTGCAGTCCCAGTCTAGCAGCTATGACCCTTGGGGCCCAGCCAGCTCGGTCTGTGGTGGTATTACCAAGCCACTCTTGGTGATGGACTTTGAAGTCCCCCACCCAGAGCATATTCTGGTTTAGCACAGGGGCTGGTTTAGCACAGTGGGCTAAACAGCTGGCTTGTAATGCCGAACAAGGCAGCAGCGCAGGTTCAATTCCTGTTCCAGCCTCCCCGAACAGGTGCCGGAATGTGGCGACTAGGGGCTTTTCACAGGAACTTCATTGAAGCCTACTTGTGACAATAAGCGATTATTATTATTATTCTGGGCCAATGCCACCTTCAGTGCATCCTCCATGTGGTGTTCAACATGGAGGAGTACGTGGTAATCAGCAGGAGGTTTCCTTGCCCATGTTCAACCTGAAGCCATGAGACTTCTGCCAGGTCTCCCAACCACGCCGAGGCCCTGAGCGGTATCACCGACCTCCACCCAAGCAGGACTCGCCTCTGAGCTAGGAACAAGGAAATGGCCAACACGTCAGCCCTCTCCCTCAAGGAGTTCTGGGGAATCTGACACCCCAAAGATCACCTCTAGTGGACTCGGCTCCAGCTCCATCTCAACAATCTCCAACATGGTCTCAAAAAATGAGATCCAGAACCCAATTGGCTTGGGGCAGGACCAGAACATATGTGAGTGATTCGCTGGCCCCCTGAACAATGCTCACACCGTCCTGCACCCCAGGGGAGAACCCCCTCTCATATGCCTCTTAGTTACTCTCTAACTATTGACTTCCGGTTGCAGCTATGCCTAGGTAGGTCGCACGGTCGGCAGCTCCCACCGATAACAGACTTTTGGGCCCTTTTAAGGAGCTCCAACGGCACTTTAACGACAATTCCCGGTGTGGGAAGGAAACAGTGAGGGTCCTCCAGCACTGTATGGAGTGGACCAGGAGTGGGGCGGTTAAAAAAGCGGCTTTGGAAAAGAGAGAACGGGCGCGAAAAAGCAAGATGGTGGCTGGCGGGGATCAGGCAGCGTGGGCCCAGTGGTCAGGGGAACAGCAGGAGTTTTTAAGAAACTGCTTTGCGGATTTAAAGGCGGAGATGCTGGCCCCCATGAAGGCGTTGATTGAAAGGTTGGTGGAGACACAGAAGATGCAGGGGACAGCGGTCAAGGAGGTGCAGCAGAAGGCCTCTGATAATGAGGACGAGATTCTGGGCCTGGCGGTTAGAGTGGAGGCGCACGAGGCGCTGCACAAAGAATGGCAGGAGAAGCTGGAGGGCCTGGAGAATAGGTCGAGGAGGCAGAATCTGTGGATTCTGAAGGCGTGGAGGGGTCTGGATGCTGGGGCGTATGTGACCACGATGCTGGGTACGCTGATGGGCGCGGGGGCTTTCCCGCGGCCCCTGGAGCTGGATGGGGCGCACAGAGTCCTGGCAAGGAGGGCGAGAGCGAACGAGCCGCCGAGGGCTATGGTGGTAAGGTTCCACCGCTTCACCGACAAGGAGCGTGTCCTGCGCAGGGCGAAGAAGGAGCGAAGCAGCAGGTCGGAGAACACCAAGATCCATATTTATCAGGACTGGAGTGCAGAACTGGCCAAGAAGCATGTGGGATTCAACCGGGCCAAGGCGGTCCTCCACGGAAAGGGGGTGAAGTTTGGGCTGTTACAACCGGCGAGGCTGTGGGTTTCATATCAGGACTGGCAGCACTATTTCGACATGCCGGACGAGGCGTGGACTTTCATCAAGAATGAGAAGCTGGGCTCGAGTTAATGGACTGCAGTATGTTGTGGGGGTTGTTGGTGGGGGGGAGGAGGCGGTGTTATGTTGGGGTTTCCCCCGTGTTTTCTTCTGTTTTTGTAGCCCCTTTGCCCTGAGCCCTCGAGGCTTTGGGCGAGGTCGCAGTTGGGAAGAGCTGCGTCACAGGAGGTGGGGTCGGCCCAGACAGGGAGCGCGGTTTACCCGCGAAATGGTGGGGGTGGCACCTGAAGCTGGGGGTTTGGGTGTATGGTACTTTGTTTTGTTTTTCTTTCTCTGTTCACACGGGGTGTAGGGGGGGACTCTCTCTACCCCACTTACGTGGGGGGGGGGGGGGGGGGGTTGGAGATTGGTAAGGGGAACTCACAGGGGGATTGGAGGTGGAGGCGTGAGCGGCCAGGGTCAGCATGAGTCAGCTGACAGGCGTGCAATGGGGGGGAGGGGGGGGCTGGGATGTTGCTGTGCTGACTGAGGGGGAATCGATGTTAAAGGGGAGAGTCGGGGCGGGGAGCCTCTGCCTGGGGGGCTGGAGTGTGCGGGAGGCGCGGGCACATGGCTGCCCTAAAAAAGGAGATGGCTAGTTGGCGGGGTGGCGGCACGGGGGCGGGGAGGTAGCCCCCCTGACCAGGCTGATCACGTGGAACATGAGAGGCCTGAATGGGCCGGTCAAGAGGGCCCGTGTATTTTCGCACTTAAAGGGGCTAAAGGCAGACGTAGCCATGCTACAAGAAACGCACCTGAAGATCGCGGATCAAACCAGGCTGAGGAAAGGATGGGTGGGGCAGGTTTTCCACTCCGGGCTGGATGCGAAGAACAGCGGGGTTGCAATCTTGGTGAGCAAGCGGGTGGCATTTGAGGCGGCGGGTATTGTGGCGGATAAAGGGGGTCGATATGTTATGGTGAGTGGCAGGTTGCGGGGGGCCCGGGTGGTGCTAGTGAATGTGCATGCTCCGAACTGGGACGATGCTGGGTTCATGAAGCGGATGTTGAGTAGGATTCCGAATCTGGAACAGTTACCACGTTGAAATCAGCAAATGGACATTCATAAGCTTGCAGAGATTCACACACATCCTGCTGTGATTGCAGCTTCTCCAAAACTAAAATCAAACCAAAAACCCACCCTGCAGCAAAAAGCCTAAAGCAAAAGTAAAAAGCTGACAGACAGCCCAGCTCCACCCACTCTCTGACATCACTGCAGTAATAAACACCCATTTCTTAAAGGTACTCTCACTACAGATATTTATGTACACACCCATTTATAAACACCCATTTCTTAAAGGTACTCTCACGTGACACATTCCAGATTCCTACCACCCTCTGGGTGAAAACTGTTTTTCTCAAACCCGCTTGAAACCTCATGTCTTTCACCTTAAAATTTTGCCCTCTTGTTATTGACCCTTCAACTAAAGGGAACAACTGCTTTCTATCCACCCTGTCCATGTCCCTCATAATCGTATACACCACAATCAAGTTCCCTCTCAGCCTTTGCTGCTCCATAGAAAACAACCTGAGCTTATCAAGCCTCCCTTCATAGCTAAAATACTCTATCCCAGGCCACATCCTGGTAAATCTCCTCTGCACCCTCTCTCGTGCAAACACATTGTTCTTATACTGGGGTGAGCAGAACTACACACTGTACTCCAACTGTGTCCTAACCAAAGTCCTATACAGCTCCAACATAACCTCCTTGCTCTTATACTCTATGCTACAACTACAGGGCAGCATGGTGACACAGGCATTAGCACTGCTACCTCACAGGTTCAATTCCAGCCTCAGGTGACTGTCTGTGTGGAGTTTGCACTTTCTCCCCATGTCTGCATGGGATACCTCCCACAGTCCAAAGATGTGCAGGTTAGGTGGACTGGCCATGATTTTAAAAATTGCTCCTTAGTGTCTGAGGATGAGCAGGGATGAGGAATGGGCCTAGGTAGGGTCTCTTTCAGAGGGTTGGTGCAGACCTAATGGCCTCCTTCTGCACTGTAGGAATTCTATACAGGCCAGTGTCCCGTGTGCCATCTTAACTACCCCATTAACCTGCCCAGTGTCTTCAGGGATCTGTGAACAAGCGCCCCAAGATCCCACTGAGCTTCCTAGTGTCCTGTTATTCATTGAATGCTCCCTTGTTATGTTACTCCTTCCAAAGTGCATCATCATGCACTTTTCACGGTTAAATTCCATCTCCCATTGATCTGCCCATCTGACCAATCCGTTGATCTCCTCCGGTAACCTAAGACCTCCTTCATTGTGAAGCACCTGGCCAAATCCGCCCCACATTTTCTTCTGTTTTGTTTATATACAATCACAAACAATAAGGGACTCAGTATTAAGCCCTGTGGTACACTTGCCACCAGCCTTCAGTCATACAGCCTTCTACCACCACCCTATGTCTCCTATCACTAAGCCAATTCTTTTGATCCAACTTGCCAAGTTACTCTGGATCCCATGTTCTTTTACCTTCTTTATCAGTCAAAGAGAAGGTGCAACAATGATTCACAAGAATAATACCAGAACTGAGAGCATTTCACCCTCAGGAAAGGCTGAGGCTGCTTTTCTCTCGAAAAAAAAAGACTGAAGGGTGACCTGATGGAAGTGTTTAAAATGATGAAGCGTTTCAATAATCCAATAGGGATTTCATGAGAAACCGCTTTACCCAGAGAGTGGTGAGAATGTGGAACTCGCTACCACAGCGAGTGGTTGAGGTGAACAGCATGAATACATTGAAGGGGAAGCTAGGCACATACATGAGGGAGAAAGGAACAGAAGGAGATGCTGATGGGGGAGATGAAGAGGGCTGGGTGGAGGCTCATGTGGAGCATAAATACTGACAGAGACCAATTGAGCCGACTGGCCTGGCCCTGTGCTGTAGACTCAATGGAACCGAGACAAATGTATTTATTTTAGATCTACTTGTAGTGGTAGAGAAACACTATTTAGTATCCAGGATAAAATAAATGTACTTCTTCACCATTTGTAGATCTTTTCCATGGAAATGTACTCTCCCAGGCTCAAAGAGCATCAGCCCACAGGAAGCAAAGTCGTGAGACGGGCCAGTCCAGAAGAAAGAAATCCTCTGACCCTCCCACTTCACCAAGTGTCAGAATAAAAAAGGTTCAGTCCTGGATGTGATTAACAGCAGCAATATCAGCAGAATCCAACCCATGTCATCAATGTGAACTCGATGGTGTCTCAGCAGATGGGATGACTTAGTGAATCCCTTCCCATAGGTGAGAGCAGGTGAAAGGTCTCTCTCTGGTGTGAACTCGCTGATGTGCACGCAGATTGGAAGAATCACTGAATCCTTTTCCGCACACAGAGCAAGTGAATGGCCTCTCCCCTGTGTGAACTCGCTGGTGTATCAGCAGGTGGGATGACTGAGTGAATCCCTTCTCAGTCAGAGAAGGTAAACGGCCTCACCCCGCTGTGAATTTGCTGGCGAATCAGCAGAATAGATACCCGAGTGAATCCCTTTCCACAGCCAGAGTAGCTGAACAGCCTCCCCGGTGTTTTTCCAGCACTGATAGGGACTTTTTACAGTCCCCACACTTCCATGGTTTTTCTATGATCTGGGTGTCTTCATGTCTCTCCAGCATTTTCCACAGTAAATGCACTGGAACACTCACTCAGGAGTATGTAGCAGGGGCTGTTTAGCACACTAGGCTAAATCGCTGGCTTTGAAAGCAGACCAAGGCAGGCCAGCAGCACGGTTCAATTCCCGTAACAGCCTCCCCGAACAGGCGCCGGAATGTGGCGACTAGGGGCTTTTCATAGTAACTTCATTGAAGCCTACTTGTGACAATAAGTGATTTTCATTTCATTTCATTTTTCATTATCTCATGTTTTTCCATTAACACCATGTTTCAAGCCATTTGAAGAGGACAAACTTTTCTTCCTTGTGCGTCAAGGCCGATGATATTCAGCTCCCAAGAATAATAATCTAATAATAATCTTGATAATTGTCACAAGGAGGCTTACATTAACACTGCAATGAAGTTGCTGAGAAAATCCCCGAATCGCCTCACTCCGGCATCTGTTTCGGTACACAGAAGGAGAATTCAGAATGTCCAATTCACCTAACAGCACATTTTTCGGGACTTGTGGGATGAAACCGGAGCATCCGAAAGAAAGCCGCGCAGCCACAGGGAGAACGTGCAGACTCTGCACAGTGACCAATTAAGTGACTCTGTCACATCTTGACATTTTGTCTGTAAATTCTCCCCCTCTAATATCCTGTAAAAGGAGTTTACCAAAACCATCTCTATCATTGCAAGATAGAACTTCAGAACAGATTATTCTAGTAACTATGGAACACTGCAAAGGATGTCAATGTCTTTAAGAGAGAGAGAGACCTGGGCCAACCTTTCCAGAGTCTGCACCATCCCTGGAGTCACTTCCTTTCCCTTCAGTTGTGCAAGTCACCAATGTCCTCCCAGACTAAGAGAAAAGGAAAGGGGGAGAAAAGATGTTGCACAGAGGAGGAAGTTTTAGTCTGAAACCTGGTTGTTTGTTCCCTTCCCCCATCTGGACCAATAGGACGGAGGGGTGGGCCTGGAGGACTAAATCAGACGGCTGGTCCTCCAGCCAATCAGAGTGAATGAGGGGCGAGACGTTTCGTCATTGTTTATTCCCAGCCGCCATCCTCCGTTCGCTGAATAAAGATGGCGATCGTTAACCTGGGCCTGGTACCGGGTGGGAGAAGCCCCGCAGCTGCGAACCAGGAAGTTGCCAATTATTAAATTGCTTTTGCGGAACTGTTTCCAAAGTCTCCCACCCACCTCGCCGCTGTCCTTCGATTTGTCCGGGACGAACAGGCCCAATGTGCATGATCCAAACAATTCGACAACAGCGCTTGCGCACTCGTGTCCCAGCCCAGAAGCAGTGATGCGCATGTCCAAGGGAGGGATGAAGCTGCGCATGTGCAGGTATTAGCCCACCCCTGATCTTTCTGCTGAGGTCTTGACCAGTGGGAAAAGTTGGAGGTCCAGAAGGACTCTGGTCCTCCAGCCAATCAGCGTGTACGTTGTGTGAATGCGAATGTGTCACAGAAACTGAAACATCCTCCTGTCTCCAACATCTGTGAGTAAAACACTTTCTTTTCTCCCCCTTTCCGTTTATTTTCTCATTCTGACCTTTAATTGGTGACTTGCAGCAACTGAAGGGAAAGGAAGTGAATCCAGGGAGGGTGCAGACTCTGGAAAGCTTGGCCCAGGTCTCTCTCTCTCTCTCTTAAATAATTTGACATCCTTTGCTCCCTCAGCTTGACACGTTTATTTGTTGGGCTAAAAGGATGATCTCTTTGCTAATGTTCAATGAAAGGGCTGATTTCCCCAGGAGATAGAATAGAACAGAACCATTGAATTCCTACAGTGCAGAAGGAGGCCATTTGGCCCATCGAGTGTGCACGGACCCAATGAAGAGCACCCTACCTAAACCTACCCCCCCCCCCCCCCCCCCCCCCCCCGCGCCCTATCTCCCTAAACCCAGAACCTTACCTAGGGGACAGTAAATCAATATTGGACGGAGATATGTCCAGTGTTATATTGTACAAATGAGATATTTATGGTTGTGTAATAAAATATATTTATTATTTTGTCTTGTAATATAGTACTGTAGCTGCGTTATATATTTCCAGTTATAGAGTAATTGAAGAAGTCCATTGCACACCTCGAGTCGATGCCAACTCTGTCAAGCAATTCTGTCAGTCTCGAGTGGGCCCCATTCTGCAACCTTGTATCGACCATCCAATTTAATTGGGAAATTATTGATCGTCTTTGCTTGACTATCCTCATAGGCAACAACTTCAAAGTCGTGATCAATGACAATCCCTGTATCTCAACCAGCTGAAACAATTCTATACATTAATCATTTTAGTCCAGTAATATAGACATATATCTGTCTGGCTAGCCTGCGCAAAGATTTTCGGGTCTCTGTGTCCAGGATAGGAAGCAGGGATCTGTCAATCAGCCTGAATCAGCACCTTCAAGAGAACTGGGAGGGTGAATATTAGATACAGGAGAGTGAGAATGGAGGGAGTGTGTGTGGGATGGTGATTTATGAGAGAGGAAAGAATCTTCAGCAGAAACTAGAATTGTCTGTTCTAAATTTCTATCCTGTACTGACAGTGAATTAATTTTGAAAACTCCTTTTACAGGATATTAGACGAGAATTTCCAAACACAAATATCACCTCCTGACAGTGTCACAATCGGGAACGGAATATAATCGCCTTTGAACCTAGAAGGAAGAATATTTGTCAGTTCTGCCTGTCTCAAAAGATTTGTGTGTTTGGAAAAGCACTGAGTCACAGGAACCCAAGTGAGAGTGTTCCAGTGCACTGACTGTGGAAAGAGCTTTAACCAGTTACATAGCGTGAAAAATCACCGCACCATTCACAGTTGAGAGAGACCGTACCCATGTTTTGTTTGAGACTTCAACTGATTGTCTAACCTGGCGAGACATCAGGGCACCCGAACATGGCGAAACAGTGGAAATGTGGGGATTGCGGGAAGGGATTCAGATCCCCATCTGTGCTGGAAATTCATCAACACAGTCACACTGATGAGAGGCCGTTCGCCTGCTCCAGATGTGGGAAGGGATTTAAATCCCTATCTAACCTGGAAACACATCAACGTGTTCATACTGGGGAGAGGCCGTTCACCTGCTCCACCTGTGGGAAAGGATTCAGTACATCTTCCAATCTGCAGACACATCAGCGAGTTCACACTGGGGAGAGGCCATTCACCTGCTCTCAGTGTGGGCAAGGATTCAGTGTTTCATTCACCCTCCGGAAACACCAGCGAGTTCACACGGGGGAGAGGCCATTCGCCTGTTCAGAGTGTGGGAAGGGATTCACTCAGTCATCCAGCCTGCTGAGACACCATCGACTTCACACTGGAGAGAGACCGTTCATCTGTTCTCAGTGTGGGAAGGGATTCACTGATTCATCTAACCTGCTCACACACCAGCGATTTCACACTGGGGAAAGGCCATTCACCTGCTCTGAGTGTGGGAAGAGTTTCACTCAGGTATCTGACCTGCGAACACACCAGCGAATCCACACTGGGGAGAAGCCTTTTGGCTGCTTTGAATGTGGGAAGCAATTCCTTGATTCATCCCACTTGCTGAGGCACCAGCGAGTTCACACTGGGGAGAGACCATTCACCTGCTCTGAATGTGGGAAGGGCTTCACTCAGTTATCCCACCTGCTGTCACACCAGCGAGTTCACAAGTGATGACGGGGGTTGGATTCTGCTGTTCCTGCTGCTGTTAATCACATCCAGGACTGCAACTTGTTCATTCTGATAGTTGGCGACAAGTCAAAAATGTTGGCTCCATGATTTATTTAACATCCCCTTGAGAGAGCAGATGGGTTCTCTGCTTGACAACGCATTCATAAGACCATCTGACAGTGCAGCACTCCCTCGGTGATGGCACTCAGACAATTGGTTTTGATTTTTCTCCTCGGGTCCCCGGACTGGGATTTGAACCCACAACCTTCTGACACCAAAGTCAGAGAGCAACCCACTTAGCCACGGCTGACACTATAGACATACAGAGTTAGGAAGGGAAGGTTACTCTTTGAAACCCCCACCCTTTGCCTCCAGTGCCTAAATCTCATAATAAACACCCCAGTATAAATAATATGTATTTGACTGACAAATGTGATGTGTTCTAAGATTGTTATATTGTACAACTGTTTTTAATTTTGATTAAAATGGAGGAATTAAGGGGGAGTCACGTGACCTTCTCTGAATTTTGCTGCTATCAAACCTGAAGTGGCATGATTGGTTCATGATTAAAGGGAGCCTCAGGTTATTTGACTGGGAAGACTGTGTCGACAAGCGGAAAGGCTGCTCTGCTGAAAGTGGTTCGACTTTTGGTTTCCAATGTCCCAGGAAAGTGTTGAGAATATTAGAATTTGAAAATGGTGGGCAGCTCCGTGGCGCAGTGGTTAGCCCTGCTGCCTCACGGCGCCGAGGTACCAGGTTCCATCCTGGCTCTGGGCCACTGTCCGTGTGGAGTTTGCACATTCTCCCCGTGTTTGCGTGGGTTTCACCCCCACAGCCCAAAGATGTGCAGGGTAGGTGGATTGAACATGCTACATTGCCCCTTACTTTGAAAAAAAAAATTGGGTACTCTAAATTTATGTTTTAAAAAAAAAAAAAAGAATTTTAAAATGGCTTTACTTTAATTGTATATTTAATTTCAAGATAGAATGAAGTTTGGAGTCTAAATGATATCTAATCAGCATGTCTACCTGGATATAAGGCCCACCTATAAGAACTAGGAGCAGGAGTAGGACATCTGGCCCCTCGAGCCAGCTCTGCTATTCAATGAGATTATGCCTGGAAACTGACACAAAATACATGTTCAATGCCTCAGCCATTTCATCATTTCCCATTGTTAAATCCCCCTTCTCATCCTCTTAAAAGACCAATGCTTACCTTAGCTACTCTTTTTGTTTTATATATTTGTAGAAACGTTGCTGTCTGTTTTTATATTCTGAGCTGGTTTACTCTCCTAATCTATCTTACTTTTCTTTATAGCTTTTTTCATGGATTTCTGTTGACCGTTAAAGATTTCCCAGTCCGCTAGTTTCCCACTAATCTTTACCACTTTGTATGCCTTTTCTTTCAATTTGATACCCTCCTTTATTTCCTTAAATATCCATGGCTGATTTTCCTTTTTCCTACAGCCCTTCCGTTTCACTGGTATATATTTTTCTGAGCACTGTGAAAAATCTCTTTGAAAGTCCTCCACTGTTCCTCAATTGTCTCACCACAAAGTCTTTGCTCCCAGTCTACCTTAGCCAACTCCTCCCTCATCCCATTGTAGTTTCCTTTGTTTAAGCATAAAACACTGATTTTTGACTTTACCTTCTCATACTCCATCTGTATTTTAAATTCGACCATACTATGATCGCTCCTTCTGAGAGGATCCCTAACTATGAGATCATTAATCAATCCTGTCTCATTACACAGGACCAGATCTAGGATACCTTGCTCTCTCATAGGTTCCATTACATACTGTTCGAGTAAACTATCGCGGATACATTCGGTGAACTCCTCCTCAAGGCTGCCCCCGCCGACTGGTTTGACCAATCGACATGTAGATTAAAATCCCCCATGATAATTGTCGTCCCATTTTTACATGCATTGGTTATTTCTTTGTTTATTGCCCATCCCACTGTGATGTTATTATTTGGTGGCCTATAGACTACGCCTATCAGTGAACGTTTCTCCTTACTATTCGCCTTACTCCTTACTATGGGCGGCATGGTGGCACAGTGGTTAGCACTATTGCTTCACAGCACCAGCGTCCCAGGTTCAATTCCCGCTTGGGTCACTGTCTGTGCGGAGTCTGCACGTTCTCTCTGTGGTCTGCATAAGTTTCCTCCGGATGCTCCTGTTTCCTCCCACAAGTTCCAAAAGACGTGCTGTTGGGTGAATTGGACATTCTGAATTCTCCCTCTGTGTACCCGAACAGGCGCCAGTGTGCGGCGACTAGGGAATTTTCACAGTAACTTTGTTGCGGTGTTAATGTAAGCCTACTTGTGACAATAATAAAGATTATTATTTTCTAATTTCTATCCAAATGGATTCAACCTTTTTCTCTATATCATCTCTCACTGCCACCCTGATGCCATCCTTACATATCAGAGCTATACCTTACCTTCCTGTCTGTCCTTCCGAATAGTCTGATACACCTGGATATTTAACTCCCAGTCATGAGCATTTTGCAACCGTGTCTCTGTAATGGCCACTAAATCATATTCATTTGCGATGGTTTGTGCCGTCAACACATTTGTCTTGTTTTGAATGCTAGTTATAATACCGTATTTTTGAGGCACCTCCCATTAATAACATCTGAGTTCTTCCCTTTATCTTTTGTCATACCGTTCGATGTAGTTGAACCCACCTTCCCATGTGCTAACCTGCTGCTTTGCTTTCCATTAACCATTTACTTCCCGTTTCCCCTACCTGCCCCACTAGCTAGTTTAAAGTCCTTGTGACCTCCCTATTTATCTTTTCCACGTGGACACTGGTCCCAGACCGGTTCTGGTGGAGACCGTCCCAATGGTACAGATACCTCCTGTCCCAATACTGATGCCAGTGCCCCATGAAATGAAACCGCTCTTTCCCGAACCACTCCTTCAGCCACGTGTTTACTTCCCTAATTTTCTAATCCCTATGCCAATTTGCACATGGCTCAGATAGTGATCCAGGGATTATGACCCTTGAGGACTTGTTTTAATTTAGTTCCTAGTGCCTGATATTCCCCCAACAGGTCCTCTATCCCAGTCTTGCCTATGTTGTTTGTCCCAACGTGGACCACAACAACTGGATCCACCCCCTCCTTCTCCAATATCCTTTCAAGCTGGTTATTTTTATTTTTTTTAAAATATATTTTATTGAAAATTTTTGGCCAACCATAACAGTACATTGTGTATCTTTCACACAGTAATATAACAATATAAATAACAATGGCCAGTTTTTTAAACAAGAAATAAATAATATATAAACAACATCAAAATTATAAAAAAACAAAACTAAATGGCAACTGCCTTGTCCCAAATAAATACCCTCCAAAAAAAAAATACAATTCAGCCGTCCAGTATACAATTACCTATAACAACAACCTATACATATTATACTTATACACTAACATCCCTGAGAGTCCTTCTGGTTCCTCCTTCTCCCCCCCGCCCCACCCCTGGGTTGCTGCTGCTGTCTTCTTCTTTTCCATTCCCTCTATCTTTCTGTGAGGTATTCGACGAACGGTTGCCACCGCCTGGTGAACCCTTGAGCCGATCCCCTTAGGACGAACTTAATCCGTTCCAGCTTTATAAACCCTGCCATGTCATTTATCCAGGTCTCCACACCCGGGGGCTTGGCTTCCTTCCACATCAACAGTATCCTGCGCCGGGCTACTAGGGACGCAAAGGCCAAAACATCAGCCTCTTTAGCCTCCTGCACTCCCGGCTCTTCTGCAACTCCGAATATAGCCAACCCCCAGCTTGGTTCGACCTGGACCCCTACCACCTTCGAAAGCACCTTTGTCACCCCCACCCAAAACCCCTGTAGTGCCGGGCATGACCAGAACATGTTGGTGTGATTCGCTGGGCTTCTCGAGCATCTCGCACACCTATCCTCTACTCAAAAAAATTTACTGAGCCGTGCTCCAGTCATATGCGCCCTGTGTAACACCTTAAATTGTATCAGGCTTAGCCTGGCACACGAGGACGATGAGTTTACCCTACGTAGGGCATCAGCCCACAGCCCCTCCTCAATCTCCTCCCCCAGCTCTTCTTCCCATTTCCCTTTCAGCTCATCTACCATAATCTCCCCCTCGTCCCTCATTTCCCTATATATGTCTGATACCTTACCGTCCCCCACCCATGTCTTTGAGATTACTCTGTCCTGCACCTCCTGCGTCGGGAGCTGCGGGAATTCCCTCACCTGTTGCCTCGCAAAAGCCCTCAGTTGCATATACCGGAATGCATTCCCCTGGGGCAACCCATATTTTTCGGTCAGCGCTCCCAGACTTGCAAACGTCCCATCTACAAACAGATCTCTCAATTGTGTTACTCCTGCTCTTTGCCATGTTCCAAATCCCCCATCCATTCTCCTCGGAGCAAACCTATGGTTATTTCTTATCGGGGACCACACCGAGGCTCCCGTCTTTCCCCTATGCCGTCTCCACTGCCCCCAAATTTTCAGAGTAGCCACCACCACCGGGCTTGTGGTGTATTTCTTCGGTGAGAACGGCAACAGCGCCGTCACCATAGCTTGTAGGCTGGCCCCCCTGCAGGATGCCCTCTCCAATCTCTTCCACGCCGCTCCCTCCTCTTCTCCCATCCACTTACATACCATTGAGATATTGGCGGCCCAGTAGTACTCACTTAGGCTCGGTAGTGCCAGCACCCCCCCCTATCCCTACTACGCTGCAAAAATCCCTTCCTCACTCTCGGGGTCTTCCCGGCCCACACAAAACTCATAATACTCTTCTCAATCCTTTTGAAAAAAGCCTTCGTGATCACCACCGGGAGGCACTGAAACACAAAGAGGAATCTCGGGAGGACCACCATTTTAACCGCCTGCACCCTCCCTGCCAGTGACAGGGATACCATGTCCCATCTCTTGAAGTCCTCCTCCATCTGTTCCACCAACCGCGTTAAATTTAACCTATGCAATGTACCCCAATTCTTGGCTATCTGGATCCCCAAGTAGCAAGTCCCTTGTTACCTTTCTCAGCGGTAAGTCCTCTATTTCTCTGCACTGCTCCCCTGGATGCACCACAAACAACTCACTTTTCCCCAGTTTCAGTTTATATCCTGAAAATTCTCCAAACTCCCCAAGTATCCACATTATCTCTGGCATCCCCTCCGCCGGGTCCGCCACATACAACAACAAATCGTCCGCATACAGAGATACCCGGTATTCTTCTCCTCCCCTGAGTACTCCCCTCCACTTCCTGGAACCCCTCAATGCTATTGCCAGGGGCTCTATCGCCAGTGCAAACAATAATGGGGACAGAGGACATCCCTGCCTCGTCCCTCTATGGAGCCGAAAATACGCAGACCCCCGTCCATTCGTGACCACGCTCACCATCGGGGCCCTATACAGCAGCTGTATCCATCTAATATACTCATCTCCAAAGCCAAATCTCCTCAACACCTCCCACAAATAATCCCACTCCACTCTATCAAATGCTTTCTCGGCATCCATCGCCACCACTATCTCCGCTTCCCCCTCTGGTGGGGGCATCATCATTACCCCTAGCAGCCTCCGTATATTCGTATTCAGCTGTCTCCCCTTCACAAACCCAGTTTGGTCCTCATGGACCATCCCCAGGACACAATCCTCTATCCTCATTGCCATTACCTTGGCCAGAATCAAAGCGTCTACGTTCAGGAGGGAAATAGGCCTATAGGACCCGCATTGCAGCGGGTCTTTTTCCTTCTTTAGGAGAAGCGATATCGTTGCCTCTGACATAGTCGGGGGCAGCTGTCCCCTTTCCCTCGCCTCATTAAAAGTTCTCATCAGTAGCGGGGCGAGCAAGTCCACATATTTCCTGTAAAATTCAACTGGGAATCCATCCGGTCCCGGGGCCTTCCCCGCCTGCCTGCTCCTAATTCCTTTCACTACTTCCTCCATTTCGATCTGTGCTCCCAGTCCCACCCTCTCCTGCTCCTCCACCTTAGGAAATTCCAGCTGGTCCAGAAAACACATCATTCTCTCCTTCCCATCCGGGGGCTGAGCTTCATATAATCTTGTCATAGAATGCCTTGAACCCTCCATTCACTCTCTCCGCTCCCCGTTCCATCTCTCCCTCCTCATCCCTCACTCCCCCTATTTCCCTCGCTGCTCCCCTTTTCCTCAATTAGAATCATAGAATCATAGAAGTTTACAGCATGGAAACAGGCCCTTCGGCCCAACCAGTCCATGCCGCCCAGTTTTTTACCATTAAGCTAGTCCCAGTTGCCCGCACTTGGCCCATAACCCTCTATACCCATCTTACCCATGTAACCATCTAAATGCTTTTTGAAAGACACAATTGTACCCGCTTCTACTACTACCTCTGGCAGCCCATTCCAGACACTCACTACCCTCTGAGTGAAGAAATTGCCCCTCTGGGCCCTTCTGAATCTCTCCCCTCTCACCTTAAACCTATGCCCTCTAGTTTTAGACTCCCCTACCTTTGGGAAAAGATGTTGACTATCTACCTTATCTATGCCCCTCATTATTTTATAGACCTCTATAAGATCACCCCTAAGCCTCCTACGCTCCAGGGAAAAAAGTCCCAGTCTATCCAGCCTCTCCTTATAACTCAAACCATCAAGTCCCGGCAACATCCTAGTAAATCTTTTCTGCACTCTTTCTAGTTTAATAATATCCTTAATTGGTGGGCCAGCAACCTGCTCGCCTTCTCCCCATATTCGTACTGTACACCCTGTGCCTTCCTCCACTGTGCCTCTGCAGTACCCATTGTCAGCAAATCAAATTCTACGTGTAGCCTTTGCCTTTCCCAGTACAGTCCCTCCTCCGGCGCCTCCGCATATTGCCTGTCCACCCTCAGAAGTTCTTGCAGCAACCGCTCCCGTTCCCTACTCTCCTGCTTTCCTTTATGTGCCCTGATTGATATCAGCTCCCCTCTAACCACTGCCTTCAGCGCCTCCCAGACCACTCCCACCTGGACCTCCCCATTATCATTGAGTTCCAAGTACTTTTCAATACACCCCCTCACCCTTAGACACACCCCCTCATCCGCCATTAGTCCCATGTCCATTCTCCAGGGTGGACGCCGTTCTTTTTCCTCCCCTATCTCCAAGTCCACCCAATGTGGAGCGTGATCCGAAATAGATATCGCCGTATACTCCGTCCCCCCTCACCTTCGGGATCAACGCCCTTCCCAAAACAAAAAGGTCTATTCGCGAATAAACTTTGTGGACATAGGAGAAAAACGAAAACTCCTTGCTCCTAGGTCTGCTAAATCTCCATGGGTCTACTCCTCCCATCTGCTCCATAAAGTCTTTAAGCACCTTGGCTGCTGCCGGCCTCCTTCCAGTCCTGGACCTCGATCTGTCCAGCCCTGGTTCCAGCACCGTGTTAAAATCTCCACCCATTACCAACTTCCCCACCTCTAGGTCCGGGATACGTCCTAACATACGCCTCATAAAGTTGGCATCATCCCAGTTCGGGGCATATACGTTCACCAAGACCACCGCCTCCCCCTGTAATTTGCCACTCACCATCACGTATCTGCCCCCACTATCCGCCACTATGGTCTTTGCCTCAAACATTACCCGCTTCCCCACTAGTATAGCCACCCCCCTGTTTTTCGCATCTAGCCCCGAATGAAACACCTGCCCCACCCATCCTTTGCGTCGTCTAACCTGGCCTATCAGTTTCAAATGCGTCTCCTGTAACATAACCACATCTGCCTTAAGTTTCTTAAGGTGTGCGAGTACCCGTGCCCTCTTTATCGGCCCGTTCAGCCCTCTCACATTCCACGTGATCAGCCGGGTTGGGGGGCTCTTTACCCCCCCCCCCCTTGTCGATTAGCCATCCCCTTTTATCCAGCTCCTCACCCGGTTCCCACGCAGCTGTGTTCCCCCCCCCCCCCCAGGCGGTGCCCTCCCGCCCCGCCCACCCCACCCCATATCAGCTCCCCCTTCTCCCCAGCAGCAGCAACCCAGTAAATCCCCCCTCCCCCCCCCCCGCTAGATCCCCCACTAGCGTAGTTACACCCCCCATGTTGCTCCCAGAAGTCAGCAAACTCTGGCCGACCTCGGCTCGCACCGTGCGATGCCCCCTCCTTCCTGCTTCCCTATTCCCGCCATAATTATCATAGCGTGGGAACAAAGCCCGTGCCTCCCTTTTGGCCCCGCCCCCAATGGCCTACGCCCCAGCTCCTCCACCTCCCTTCCTCCCTCCCCCACAACCTGTGGAAGAGAGAAAAGTTACCGGGTCGCAGGATTAACAACATAAAGATCATCTCTCCCCCCTTTTCCCCCCCTCTACGCCCCCCATATTCGCCCCACCACTTTGTCTCAAACGTTCTTTTTTAATAACCCGCTTATTCCAATTTCTCTTCAACAATAAATGTCCACGCCTCATCCGCCGTTTCAAAGTAGTGATGCTTCCCTTGATATGTGACCCACAGTCTTGCCGGCTGCAGCATTCCAAATTTAATCTTCTTTTTATGAAGCACCGCCTTGGCCCGATTAAAGCTCGCCCTCCTTCTCGCCACCTCCGCACTCCAGTCTTGATATACGCGGATCACCGCGTTCTCCCACCTACTGCTCCGAGTTTTCTTTGCCCATCTGAGTACCATCTCTCTGTCCTTGAAACGGAGGAATCTCACCACTATGGCTCTGGGAATTTCTCCTGCTCTCGGTCCTTGCACCATCACTCGGTATGCTCCCTCCACCTCCAACGGACCCGTCGGGGCCTCCGCTCCCATTAACGAGTGCAGCATCGTGCTCACATATGCCCCGACGTCCGCCCCTTCTGCACCTTCAGGAAGACCAAGAATCCTTAAATTCTTCCTCCTCGCATTATTCTCCAGCACCTCCAGCCTTTCCACACATCGTTTATGGTGTGCCTCGTGCATCTCCGTCTTCACCACCAGGCCCTGTATATCGTCCTCGTTCTCGGCAGCCTTTGCCTTCACGACCCGAAGCTCCCGCTCCTGGGTCTTTTGCTCATCTTTTAGCCCTTCAATCGCCTGTAATATCGGGGCCAACTGCTCCTTCTTCATCTCCTTTTTAAGCTCTTCCACGCAGCGTTTCAAAAACTCGTGTTGTTCAGGGCCCCATATTAAACTGCCACCTTCCGACGCCATCTTGGTTTTTGCTTGCCTTCCTTGCCACTGCTCTAGAGGATCCACCGCAATCCGGCCACTTTCCTCTCCTTTTTCCATCCGTATCCAGGGGGGATTCCCTTCTGGTTTACCGCACAATACTTTTAGCCGTTAAAATTGCCGTTAGGGCTCTTATTAAGAGCCCAAAAGTCCGTTCCACCGGGAGCTGCCGAAACGTGCGACTTAGCTGGTCATCGCCGCACCCGGAAGTCTTCAAACTGGTTATTGGTGTCCCTCACCCTAGCACCGGTCAGGCAACATACCATGTGGGGCTCTCAATCCTGCTTTCAAAGGATGCTTTCTATCCCGTAATTATAGAATTCCCTACAACTACCACTTGTCTTTATGCTGCCCCTACTTGAATGGTATGTGCTTTGTAACTCCATAATTAATCTATTCTGCCACTCCCTTTACTTGGCCCTTTATTATATCACTATGGTATGTGTGGTTTGAAGAATTATTGAATTAAACTCGACCAAGTACTTTGTATGCTTAAGTAACTAGACAGGCGGCATGGTGGTACAGTGGTTAGCACTGCTGCCTCACGGCGCTGAAGACCCGGGACCAATTCTGACCCCGGGTCACTGCCTGTGTGGAGTTTGCACATTCTCCCCGTGTCTGCGTGGGTTTCATCCCCACAACCCAAAGATGTGAAGGTTAGGTGGATTGGCCATGCTAAATTGCCCCTTAATTGGACAAAAATAATCGGGTACTCTTAAATTTAAAAAAACAACTAACCAGTGAACCCTTGATTTCTGCTTAATACACAGGGGTGAGTGTGTCTGAGAAGTATCCAATTGAAAAAACGTTTCCATAATTTTCATTGCTACAGCGAGATATATTGTTTTGACAGTGACAGCTAGGTTGTGGAATTAATTGGATAGATCTTCCATAGACCTGGCACAGACATGATAGCCAAGTAACTTCCATCTATGCTGCCTCATTCTATAATGCAGTGAATTATTTTTATTTTTATTTTGTCACAGGGTGTGGGAATCTCTGGCCAGGCCAGTTTTTTAAATTGTCAATCCCTAATTGCCCTTGAGAAGATGTTGTCAAGCTACCTTCTTGAACCACTGCAGTGTATGTAGTGAAGGTACAAGCACAGACTGTTAGGATGGGAGTGTCAGGATTTTGACCCAGCGACAGGGAAGGAACTTGGTGTGTGGCTTGGAGTTAAATTGCAAGTCCAATGTGTTTCCCGCCCTTGTCCTTCTACCTGAGGAAGGAGCAGTGCTCCAAAAGCTAGTGATTTGAAACAAACGTGTTTAACCTGGTGTTGTGAGACTTCTTACTGTGCTCACCCCAGTCCAACACCGGCATCTCCACATCTTGTCCTTCTAGGTAGTGGAGATGGTGACTTTGGGAGGTGCTTTGAAAAAATATTCAGTATCAAGGAATAAGGAGAGGAACCAGTTATTCTGATATTGAATGCAGCGAGACTCATTACTTTGCGTTGGAGGGGAGCCGAGGGAAACCTTTAAAAGCTCAATGTACTCTCTTAGGAGAGCAGCCATTTAAATTACATTGGTAAATAGAAGATAGCAGAATTATTTCAATTAGGTAACATTTTCTACTCCCGATTCGGGGTTTCAATGGTATTGTTATTACCCAGCATCCCCGGCGTATGTGAATGTGCCCTATTCAGCCCACTGGAGCCCTGTGCGCAGGCGCAGTGCGAGGCTTTATCGACAGCATGCGCAGTGTCACTTAGCTCGGAACCCTGCGGATGAAGTAGATAGATTTTTCGGTAGGTGAGATTCGGTGTGGCGGAGGGAGGAATGGAGACCGAGTCCGGGTGGGGAGGGAGCAGAGGCTTTATAAAATACTCGCTCAGGCTGCAAGACCCGGAAGAAGCCTGCAGATCCCGTACTTTCTACTCCAGGGCTTTGTTCCCGGGAACAGGCCCGGGTTAGCGCACGCCATCTTGTTTCGGTGGGCAGCAATGCGCACGCGCGGATTTGCGGGAAGAGTGGGCGGGGCTTCAGGGGGCCAGCGACCCGGATGGTGACAACCCTCAAAACAAAACAGCTGGAAAGGGCCAGCTGGAGAACATTCCACTGCCCAGATTGGCCTTTCACTGCCTTTATTGGGTGGCCTTTGGCTTCCCGGATTGGTTGCCCAGAAGGTTCAAATTAAAGCAAAATACGGCAGATGTTGGTAATAGGACATAGAACATACAGTGCAGAAGGAGGCCATTCGGCCCAACGAGTCTGCACTGACCCACTTAAGCCCTCACTTCCACCCTGTCCCCGTACCCCAATGACCCCTCCTAACCTTTTTTAGTCACTAAGGGCAACTTATCATTGCCAATCCACCTAACCTGAACGTCTTTGGACGGTCGGAGGAAACCGGAGGAAACCCATGCAGACATGGGGAGAACGTGCAGACTCCGCACAGTGCTATCCACTTGTGCTACTGTGCTGCCCTAATGTGAAATAAAAACATAAAGTGCTGGATAAACTCAGCAGGGCTGGCATCATCTGTGCACAGAAACAGTTAATGTTTTGGATCTAAATAATAGCCACAGGGAATGGGGAATAAAGATTGGGGAAAGTAGATTGTGAGCGCGCAGGGGCAGTTGGAGTGAGTGGGGGCGCACTTCTGAAGAGAGGAACCTCTGAGTGTGAAGGGGAGAGGGTTTGAAGGGCTTCTGAGTGAGTGGGGAGGAAGTTTGATGAGAGGGACTTCTGACTGTGCAAAGATAGTTAGGGTTAGGGAGGTAGGCTTCAGGGGAGTGGAGCTGGACATAGGTTTAGTGTTTATATGTTGGGGACCAGCATGGAGTGTCTGGGAACGGCATGAGGTCCGATGGAGCTGTGTGCACACTGTTGGCAGGTAGAATAGGCAGAGTGTAAGTCAAATATTTATATCTGGAATGTTACAAGAGCTATCCTTAATGTGCATCAGTCTAATCAAGAAAAGTCAACAACAATCAAATATTTTTCCTGATAAAAGTTTATTAATGAAACTGAACATGGTTATAAAAGGCAGAAAATGAGTTGAGGTTCAAAGACAGCCAGAGTAAAAGGATATTTACAATGTTCTGGATCTCTTTGGCTCCTCTGTTAGCTGTTCCTGTGACTTCCCACTTTGGGTGTAGGGCACATTCAGCCTGTTTGGGGATCGATGAGCATGGAAGCTCTACGTGTTTAGGTTTGGTGATGTCAGTACATTGTAGTCACTAAAAAGAGTGTGATTCCATGGAGAATAGTTGGAGTCAGCCACTTTATCATAATTGGCTGTTAGACTTCACCTCATTAACACATTTGTGTAATTAATAATCTGTACTGTACATAAGCTCGGTGATGAAATATCTTCAATAGCATCTACCTTTAAGTGTCAGATACTCTAACGTAGCTTTAGACTTGTATAACAGCTTTCAGGGCCACTGGATTTCTCGATGCACTTTCCAACCAATGATGTACTTTCTGAAATAAAGACCAGAAGACATAGGAGTGGAAGTAAGGCCATTCGGCCCATCGAGTCCACTCCACCATTCAATCATGGCTGATTTCAACTCCATTTACCCGCTCTCTCTCCATAGCCCTTAATTCCTTGAGAAATCAAGAATTTATCAACTTCTGTCTTAAAGACACTCAACATCTCGGCCTCCACCGCCCTCTGTGGCAATGAATTCCACAGGCCCACCACTCTCTGGCTGAAGAAATTTCTCCTCATCTCTGTTCTAAAGTGACTCCCTTTTATTCTAAGGCTGTGCCCCCGGGTCCTAGTCTCCCCTGCTAATGGAAACAACTTCCCTACATCCACCCTATCTAAGCCATTCATTATCTTGTAAGTTTCTATTAGATCTCCCCTCAACCTCCTAAACTCCAATGAATATAATCCTCAGACGTTCATCGTATGTTAGGCCTACCATTCCTGGGATCATCCGTGTGAATCTCCGCTGGACCCGCTCCAGTGCCAGTATGTCCTTCCTGAGGTGTGGGGCCCAAAATTGCTCACCGTATTCTAAATGGGGCCTAACTAATGCTTTATAAAGCTTCAGAAGTACATCCCTGCTTTTATATTCCAAGCCTCTTGAGATGAATGACAACATTGCATTTGCTTTCTTAATTACGGACTCAACCTGCAAGTTTACCTTTAGAGAATCCTGGACTAGGACTCCCAAGTCCCTTTGCACTTCAGCATTATGAATTTTGTCACCGTTTAGAAAATAGTCCATGCCTCTATTCTTTTTTCCAAAGTGCAAGACCTCGCACTTGCCCACGTTGAATTTCATCAGCCATTTCTTGGACCACTCGCTTAAACTGTCTAAATCTTTCTGCAGCCTCCCCACCTCCTCCATACTACCTGCCCCTCCACCTAGCTTTGTATCATCGGCAAACTTAGCCAGAATGCCTCCAGTCCCGTCATCTAGATCGTTAATATATAAAGAGAACAGCTGTGGCCCCAACACTGAACCCTGCGGGACACCACTCGTCACTGGTTGCCATTCCGAAAAATAACCTTTTATCCCAACTCTCTGCCTTCTGCCTGGCAGCCAATCGTCAATCCATGTTAGTACCTTGCCTCGAATACCATGGGCCCTTATTTTACTCAGCAGTCTCCCGTGAGGCACCTTATCAAAGGCCTTTTGGAAGTCAAGATAGATAACATCCATTGGCTCTCCTTCGTCTAACCTATTTGTTATCTCTTCAAAGAACTCTAACAGGTTTGTCAGGCACGAACCCCCCTTACTAAATCCATGCTGACTTGTCCTAATCCGACCCTGCACTTCCAAGAATTTAGAAATCTCATCCTGAACAATGGATTCTAGAATCTTGCCAACAACCGAGGTTAGGCAAATTGGCCTATAATTTTCCATCTTTTTCCTTGTTCCCTTCTTGAACAGGGGGGTTACAACAGCGATTTTCCAATCCTCTGGGACTTTCCCTGACTCCAGTGACTTTTGAAAGATCATAACTAACGCCTCCACTATTTCTTCAGCTATCTCCTTTAGAACTCTAGGATGTAGCCCATCTGGGCCCGGGGATTTATCAATTTTTAGACCTCTTAGTTTCTCTAGCACTTTCTCCTTTGTGATGGCTACCGTATTCAACTCTGCCCCCTGACTCTCCGGAATTGTTGGGATATTACTCATGTCTTCTACTGTGAAGACTGACGCAAAGTACTTATTCAGTTCCTCAGCTATTTCCTTGTCTCCCATCACAAAATTACCAGCGTCATTTTGGAGCGGCCCAATGTCAACTTTTGCCTCCCGTTTGTTTTTCATGTATTTAAAGAAACTTTTACTATCATTCCTAATGTTACTGGCTAGCCTACCTACAAATTTGATCCTCTCTTTCCTTATCTCTCTCTTTGTTATCCTCTGTTTGTTTTTGTAGCCTTCCCAATCTTCTGACTTCCCACTACTCTTTGCCACATTATAGGCTTTCTCTTTTGCTTTGATGCATTCCCTAACTTCCTTTGTCAGCCATGGCTGCCTAATCCCCCCTCTGATAACCTTTCTTTTCTTTGGGATGAACCTCTGTACTGTGTCCTCAATTACTCCCAGAAACTGCTGCCATTGCGGTTCTACTGTCTTTCCCACGAGGCTCTGCTCCCAGTTGATTTGCGTCAGTTCCTCCCTCATGCCCCTGTAGTTACCTTTATTTAACTGTAACACCTTTACATCTGATTCTACCTTCTTTCTTTCAAATTGGAGATTGAATTCGACCATATTATGATCACTGCCTCCTAAGTGCTCCCTTACTTTAAGATCTTTAATCAAGTCTGGCTCATTACATAACACTAAGTCCAGAATGGCCTGTTCCCTCGTGGGCTCCATCACAAGCTGTTCCAAAAAGCCCTCCTGTAAACATTCAATGAATTCCCTTTCCTTGGGTCCACTGGCAGCATTATTTACCCAGTCCACCTGCATATTGAAGTCCCCCATGATCACTGTGACCTTGCCTTTCTGACATGCACTTTCTATTTCGTGGTGCATTAAAGTCACTGTTGTGTAGGAAACGTGGCAGCAAATTTAGGCAAAACAAGATAGGAACATAGGAACAGGAGTATGCCCTTCAGCTCTTTGAACCTGCTGCCCAATTCTATAAGATCATTGCTAATCTGGCTGTGATCTCAACTCCACTTTCCTGTCTCACCCCCATAACCCTTGATACCTCTGTCAATAATCTGTCCAACTTTGCCCTGAATATATTCAATGACCCAGCCCCCACTGTTCTCTGGGGAAGAGAATTCCACAGACTAAACACCCTCTATGAGAAAAACATTATCGTCTGAATGGTGGTCCTCATATTGATAAACTGTCCCCTGGTTCTAGTCTCTCTCATATTTGGAAACATATGCCTAATTTCCACCCTATTAAATCACCTCAGTCAGGATTGTAAATGTTTCTATAATATTACCTCTCCTTCCTCTGAACTTCAGTGACTAAGGACCTAACATGGTCCACCTTTCTGCATAAGAGAAGCCCTTCATCCTGAGAATGAGTCGAGTGAACCTTCTCTGAACTGCTGTTAACACAATTATATTTTTGTGTTTCAAAAAAAGTGAAGAACTAGTGCACAATATTCCAGATGTGGTCTCACCAAGGCCCTGCACAGCTGTAACTTTCATTCCCCTTGTGGGAACACTAATATTCCAGTTGTTTTCCTAATCACTTAATGTGCCTTCATGTTAACATTTTGTGATTCCTGTACCAGGACACCCAGATCCCTCTGTAACACTGAGTATTGAAATCGCTCTCCATTTAAATAGAATTGTGTTTCTCTATCTTTGCCAAAGTGAACACATTCAAATTTCCCCACAGTATATTCCATCTGCAAATTGTTGCCCACTCACTTAACCTGTCTATATCTGTTTGTAGACTCCCTACAACCTATTCACAGTTAACAAAATCCCACAAACAGCAATAGGATAATAACAATCTGTTTTAGTGATGTTGATTGAGGGATATATATTGACCAGGACACCGAGATTAATTCCCCTGCTCTTCTTCAAAAAGACTGATGTGGGATATTTTATATTCACCAAAGGAGGAAAATGGAACCACAGTTTCACACATTATTTGAAAGATGGCACCTCCAAAAGAGCAGCACTCCCTCAGCACTGCACTAGAGGGCAGCCGTGGGGTTTGTTCTCCAGTCCTGATTGAGAAATTAACCCAGCACCTTTGGAACTCAGAGGCAGGAGTGTTCTCCACTGAGCCTGACTGACAGTGAAGGTGAAAAAGACTGGGAGGAAACAAGTGGAGCATCAAAACCATCACAGACCAGGTGGACCTTATGGCATGTTTATTTGATGTCCATTCTATGTCATTTCAATCAGTGGAACATTTCAGACTTGGAATTGTTGATTTCACACCAATGGATTTGTTTGGGTGCAATGCTGAAAGTGAACTGTTTTATTGTAAAATAATTGCAGCTGAGAGTCCCTCAATGAATGTGGAGAGATCACAGGCAGCAGTTCTTAAAAAGACACTGATCACCCAGCAAGCAGTAGACCCAACTGAACTACAGGAAGGACATGACACAGGATGTGCAATTCAAATTTGGTTCATTTGACCTAAATCCAGAATTTTAAATTCCATCTCAGTTACAGGGGTCTCTAACATCAGCAAAAATAGGCCCCAATCTTCAGCACCAATAAGGTTTGGTACAGCAACAACAGCAGAATCAATCTTCGTCTCAAACAATAAATCTGTGTCCCCAATCTCTACCTCCTCCCTACTTGTTGTAACACTACTTCATCCCATTATCCTCCTCCTACTTTTCTCCCAATTCTCCTTCCCTGAAGGTGCTGGCTCTCGGGTTCAGTTCACATTCACCTATTCCCTCCCCAATATGTCACCCAGGTGTCTCAATCTTTACACCCTGAAGTTAACAAACTGTTCTGCAAAGGGAGACGTCACAGTCAAATCCAGTGACTTTGTGTCAGGGTTGGGTCACTGCTCCCTCCCGTACCCCCACTTTTCATCCCAGTCCCAGGAGTTTGGAGACTGGGCTCCAGATGAGTAATGGCGGCCACGGCTCCCACAATTCCTCGCACTCGAGAAAAGGTTCTATCCACCGTGCGGGCGGCCCGGGACTGCGCATGTGTGGAGAAGAGTCAACCACCAGACCTTCCTGTTGAGGTGTTGACCAATGGAAACAATTGGTGGATCAGAAGGTCTCTGGTCCTCCAGCCAATCAGTGCGCGGGATTTGTATGAATGAAAATTGAGTTTCAATGACTGAAACGTCCTCCTGTCTCCAACATCTATGAGTAACTCTTTTATTGTCGTCACAATTATTACAGAAACCAATTTACAAGGCTCCAGGCCTCATTACACTTCAAATTGACGATTAAACAGTCACTGAACACGAAACAGCTGCAAGGCACAAGGCCCAATTACATTTCACAGTGACATTGTAACAATCATTGAACACAAACAGCTGCAAGGCGCAGGGCCGAAATACGTTTCCAAATACCAATTAACCAGTCACTTATCACAACCAGCCGCAAGGCACAGGCCCTACGTATAGTTCAGGTAACAATCAAACAGTCACATAACACGAACAGTCGTGAGGCACAAGGCCACGAAACCAAACGACCGTTCCAAAAGCAAGAAGGAACAGGAAACCACAAAACACAAGTACATCGAGGCAATGACCTCTAAACATATAAACAAGCAGTCGCGAGGCACAAGGCCTCAAAACCATACGACCACTCCAACAGAAAACAAAGAAAGAAAGAAAAGGAACAAAAACCAAAAATACAACACAGGACACAGGCACATTTCAAGGTGACGACCTCTAAACACATAAGGCAAACAGTCGCGAGGCGCAAGGCCCCGATACAATACGGCCGCTCCGGTACAAATATGACCCACAGGGCCTCAATTCATTTTAACAGTATCATATCAAACCCAATCACCAGGCACCAGGCCTCAATTCACCCCAGAAAAGATTTAACAGGATAGAATCAATCACCGAACACTAATCCCTGCTCACCCACCCCCGTTCACCCCGCCCTGCAGCCGACACCCCGGGGGAAAGGCCCCTCCTCGCTAAGAGCACAGACCTCCGGAGAGCCAGACCCAGGCGCGGCGGAGGAGAGAGGGTTCCCCCCTCCTGGACCCCGCCCAAGGGCACAGGACCATTCGGAGGGAGAGCAGTTTCGCACCAACTAGCGTTCCACCACAATTACTAAATACCATTTCGGAGAAACCGAAATGAGTTGAATGTCATAGGCTGCTAAAGAAAACGAAAGCAAAGAAAACAAGAAAACACATATCCCTTAGCACACATAGAAAAGTCTATAAAAAAAAGAGTCCATTAATTTTGCACGTTCCACTTCATGACCCCGGCGCTCCAGCCGAAATTTCACAAGGAACAACATGTCCTCAAAGTCCTCCAATGGCAGCGGCCAGAGTCGCTCCAATGTTGGCAACAGTCGACAACGGGGAAGAAAGTCCCAGAGTCAGTCCCAACCGCCCACAGGGCGTCCAGGGGGGCCGAACCCCCGGAGACCCCAGGAACGGCAGCAACCCACCCCGGCTGCAGGCCGCGGGCCGCCCATCGAGTATCCACTCCCGGTTCCGACCCGCCGCTTCCAGCAGCCTATCCAGCTGCCATCCTTCCTCCATTCCTTCGTCCTCCAGTGGGCGAACTCAAAACCGCCAACAGCAAACCTCGCAGTCCGAAGCAGCGTCTCCGCAGCTCAACCGCTGACTTGAAACACGACTGGTCGCAGTACTCCGAAACCGGTCTTCTCCCCTTCCCTCGGAGACCAGGAGCGATGGGCGCCGAGTTGCTGTTCCACCCCATCCAGGAAGCTCCCAGAGGCGGCCTGCCTTTCGAATCGGCCCGGGGGCGGACACCAAGCTCGCACACAACCGCCCAAGCCTCCTCCACTTTTCACCCCAGGAGTTTGGACAGTGTCGGCCGTAGCTCCCACAATCCCCCGCGCTGGGGAACCCGCTCTATCCGCCGCACGGGCGGGTGATCAGGTACTGTGCATTTCCAAGGGTGAGGGGAAGCTGCGCATGTGTGGAGGAAAGCCCAGCCCCTGACCTTCCTGTGAGGTGTTGGCTAATGGATAGAGTTAGGACCGGAAGGACGCTGGTCCTCCAATCAGCGCGGGCTTTATGTGAAAGGAGATTGGGCTTCACACAGACTGAAACAAAGAACAAAGAAATGTACAGCACAGGAACAGGCCCTTCGGCCCTCCAAGCCCGTGCCGACCATGCTGCCCGACTAAACTACAATCTTCTACACTTCCTGGGTCCGTATCCTTCTCTTCTCATCCTACGTCCTCCTGTCTCCAACATCTGTGAGTAAAACACTTTCTTTTCTCCCCCTTTCCATTTCTTTTCTCATTCTGACCTTCAATTGGTGACTTGCAGCAACTGAAGGGAAAGGAAGTGAATCCAGGGAGGGTGCCGACTCTGGAAAGCTTGGCCCAGGTCTCTCTCCCTTAAAGACATTGGCATCCTTTGCTCCCTCAGCTTCACACATTTATTTGTCTGGCTAAAAGGATGGTCTCTTTCCTAAGTACGAAGTCTTACAACACCAGGTTAAAGTCCAACAGGTTTGTTTCGATGTCACTAGCTTTCGGAGCGCTGCTCCTTCCTCAGGTGAAGGACTCTTCCATTAGGACTCTTTCCTAATGTTCACAATTAAAGGGCTGGTTTCTCCAGGAGATGGCTGACATTTAAAGGACAGTAAATTAATATCGGACAGAGATATGAAATTAAATTAAATGAATATGACAAGATATGTCTAGTGTTATTAATACAGATTAGATATATTGATGGTTCTGTAATAAAGTGCATTTAATATTATTTCTAGTTGTGTAATATTGTACTGTAGAGGGCAGCATGGTGGTGCAGTGGTTATGACATTGGCGACCCGGGTTCGGTCCCTGCCCTGGGTCACTGTCCGTGTGGAGTTTGCACATTCTCCCGCGTCTGCGTGGGTCTCACCCCCATAAACCCAGAAAGATGTACAGGATAGGTGAATTGGCCACGCTAAATTGCCCCTTGATTGGAAAAGAAATTAATCGGGTACTCTGAATTTAATTTTTTTTAAATACATATATTGTACTGTAGCTACATTATATATTTCCAATCATCTCTTTCCTCGGAGGGTTGTTACTCTCTGGATTTCTCTTCCACTGGAATCAGTGGAATTGAATATTTTCAAGGTTGAGTTCTACCAATTTCCGTTTGACAAGTGAGTCGAGGGTTATGGGGAATAGGCAGGAAAATTAAGAATTCTCTACCCCAGAAGAGTGTGGCGCCTCAGTCATTAAGGATTTGCAAGATAGAGATTGATAGGTTTCTAGATGTTAAAGAAATCAAGGGATATGGGGCATAGTGCGGGAAAATGGTGTTTATGTAGATTGGCCAACAATCTCATTGAATGGCTGAGCTGGTCCAAAGGGATGAATGGCCGATTGCAGCTCCTATTTCTTATGAGCCTCTCAGTCCGAGAGATGACGTGGTCGGCGTGGATGGGTTGATCAGCCTGGATCAGCATCTTCAGGAGAATTGGGAGGGTGAATATTAGATACAGCAGAATGAGAATGGAGGGAGAGTATGTGGGATGGAGATTTACAGCTTTTGGGGAATGAGAGAGGAAAGAATGTTTCATAGAAACTAAAATTGTCTGTTCTGAATTTCTTCCCTGTACTAAATGTCTGTTGTGAATTCCACTTACAGGATATTAGAAAAGGAGGAATTACAGACAGACATCTCAAACCAAAAGTCCAGATCTCACAGAGTCACTCAATTATTAGGTTTGTGACTATCAACAGCCTTATAATCTGGAAGGAGAACTGTTTGTCTACTTCAAAATATTTTAAACATCCGTGTGACTGGAAAGCACTGAGACCCACAAGCACCTGAGTGAGTGTGTTCCAGTGCACTAACTGTGGAAAGAGTTTTAACCGGTTTCACAGCCTGAATAGTCATCGTACCATTCACAGCGGGGAGAAATCATCCACAGGTGAATGGTAAAGGCTTCAACTGCTTGTCCAACCTGGAGAGACACTAGGGCAACTGCACCATGGAGAAACCGTGGAAATGTAGGGATTGTGAGAAGAGATACAAAGCACCATCAGAGCTGGAAGCTCATCGACGCAGTCACACCGGGGAGAGGCCATTCACCTGCTTTCAATGTGGGACGGGATTCATTCTGCAATCCCATCTGCACAGACATCAGCGAATTCATACTGGGGAAAAGCCATTCACCTGCTCTCAGTGTGCGAAGTGCTTCAGTGATTCAACCACTCTGCAGAGACACCAGCGAGTTCACACTGGGGAAAAGCCGTTCACCTGCTCTCAGTGTGTGAAGGGATTTACTCAATTATCCAGCCTGCGGACACACCAGCGAGTTCACACTGGGGAGAAGCCATTCACCTGCTCTCAGTGTGTGAAGGGATTTACTCAATTATCCAGCCTGCAGATACACCAGCGAATTCACACTGGGGAGAGACCATTCATCTGCTCTCAGTGTGAGAAGGGATTTCGTGATTCATCGCACCTGCAGAGACACCAGCGAGTTCACAAGTGATTACAGGGGTTGGATTCTGATGATTTTGTTTCTGCCCTCATTTACATCCAGGACTGCATTTCGTTCACCTGACAGTTGGTAAATGGGATTGGTCGGAACTTTGCTTTTTGCTGGACTAACCGGTCTGACTAATTTGCCTCCAATGGGCTGATGATTTTTGGGCCTTGTTGCGATTTTGGCTTCAAATTGCACATGGATCACAGAGTGAACGGGGTTTGGAAGTTCGAAGATAATTATTTCTCATTTCTGTTTGGAAACTCCCAAAGCATGCCATGTTGCCATGAGGATGGCTATGGTGTTTACATGGTTCTTTTGTCTAATTTATCTGGGTGTTTCTCACAGAAGGAAACTATCGGTATGAGAGGCATGTTGTCTGAGGTGCACTGAGAAACTACATTAAATGGTACATTCAGAGATAGGCAGTAGCTAATATTTAAGGAATTATTACATATTGACCAAGGGGTCAGTTAGCACAGCGAGCTGGACGGCCGGTTCGTGATGCGGCACAATGCCAACAGCGTGGCTTCAATCCCCCGAGCGGCTTCGGTTATCTATGAAGGTCCAGCCTTGTCAACATTGCCCCTCAACTCAGGTGTGGTGACCCTCAGTTTAAGTCACCACCAGTCAGCTCTCTCTCTCTCAAAGGGGAGAGCAGCCGATGATCTTTTGGGAATTTTAGCGACTTTAAGTTCAAATATTTACATCAAATATATTCCTTTCAGAAACAAAAATCAAACAGGAAAAGTGATGCAAACGTGGCAACAAGAAAGTTAAAGATTCCATTTGATCAAAGGAAGGGACCCATAAAGTGGACAAAATAGTAGTAAGCCTGACGTTTCAGTGGCAGCACGGAGGCGCAGTGGTTAGCACTGCTGCCTCACGGCGCCGAGGTCCCAGGTTCGATCCCGGCTCTGGGTCACTGTCCGTGTGGAGTTTGCACATTCTCCCCGTGTTTGCGTGGGTTCCATCCCCACAACCCAAAGATGTGCAGGGCAGGTGGATTGGCCAAGCTACATTGCCCCTTAATTGGAAAAATGAATTGGGTACTCTAACTTTTAAAAAAAAAGCCTGAGGTTTCGGAACTTGTTTAGAATTCAGCAAAGGAGGATCAAGGAACTGAAAATAGAATATGAGAGCAAACTGGGGAGAAACATAAAAAACGCCTGAAAAAGCTCCTATAGGAATGTGAAAAGGAAAAGATCAGCAAAGACCAATGTGGGTCCAGTCCAGGCAGAGACAGGAGAGTTTATAATGGGGAATAAGGAAATGGCAGAGAAACTAAACAATGTGTTTGTCTTCATGGACGAAGATACAAAAATTGTCCAAAAAACACTAGAGAACCAAGGGACCAGTGAGCACGAGGGACTGAAAGAGATTAGTATTAGTGAAAAAATAGTATTGGAGAAATTAATGTGATTGAAAGTTAATAAATCCCCAAAAGCTGATACTCTACATCCCAGAGTGTTGAAAGAGGCAGCTGGATAGTGGATACATTGGTGATCATCATTCACAATTCTATAGATTCTGGAAGCGTTCCTGCAGATTGGAAGGTGGTAAATGGTAAATGGTGGTAACTATTTAAGGAGAGAGAGAGAAAACGGGGAACCACAGACCCATTAGCCTGACATCAGCAGGAGGGATAATGCTACAATCTATCATAAAGGATGTGATAAGGTACGAATTAGGAGCAGCAGTAGGCCACCCGGCCCCTCGAATGGCCTACTGCTGCCCCATTTCATCTGATCATAGTATTTTTGTGAATCTTTGTTGCACCTTCTCCAAGGCCTCGATTTCCTTTTCCTAAATGGCGATCACAAATGTTTACAGTACTGCCTGTGTAATCTAACCCTGGTTCTAAACAAGTTTAACGTATTGAACAATTCTAACCCTCAAAAATTGAACCTTATTTTGGGGCCCCACACTTTAGGAAAGATGTGAAGTTCTCGGAGAGGGTACAGAGGAGATTTATGAGAATGGCACCTGGGATGAGGGGCGTCAGTTAATTGGAATGACTGGAGCAGGTGAAATTTCTCTCTATAGATCTATCCCTTTTCATTTATATCCCTCAGGTGCCCCCCCCCCCCCCGCAACTTCCTTTGGGAAACATTCCAATATCTCTGCTTCGAATCCACCCGTCGGAAGTATTTCCACTGGTATTTACCACTTTTCTTTCAGTGCAAATGCGGCTCAGAAAGCACAGAAGGAGCCCAATCCACCCCTTGTGCCCATGCTGACTCTGAACATTATACATAACAAGGTCAAGGAAGCCATTTTAAACTCTAATATATGACAGGAACTTTAGTTCAAAAGTTAACACTGTATCAACCTAAATGCTTGAATAAGCTGCATAGCAACAGAAATTGTTCAAACTAAGAATTTCTTTTATCATTTTGATCAGCTACACAACATTATGTTTTGTCCAATCTGGCATCAAGTATAAGGCTGATACTTCAATCCGATCACGATGAGGAAGAAAGAAAGCTATTGGCTTCCAAACTTGTCTTTTTAAATCAGTGGATCTTGTAGTAACCAAATGTATTAATTAAAGATCACTGTACTAATTAGCTACCTGTCAGTCACAGATGATTGAAAAAGTACTGAGCCTTAATTGAGCTGCAATTAATGAATCCGTAATTCTATTAAAAGACTGAGTTTTATTTGCTGTAAACATATACAACCTTAATTGCTGTGTATGTAAAGAATGTGCAATGAAGGGGTGGCATGATGGTGCAGTGGTTAGCACTACTGTCACATGGTGCCGAGGACTTGGGTTCGATCCCTGCTCCAGGTCACTGTCTGCATGGGTCTGACCCCCACAACCCAAAAGATGTGCAGGGTAGGTGGATTGGCCACGCTAAATTATCCCTTCATTGGAAAAAATGAATTGGATACTCTAAAAATTTATTTAAAAAAAGAATCTGCAATGAAGATAAATGTACTGGCAAGAGAGACCTTCAAGCTCTGATTAGTCTCAACATTTCAAACGGTATGAATAAGGAATTATATAGAAACAGAGAAAGGGATAGTATGAAACAGTTCTATTGTATTCCTGTCTGAGATAATGAGAGAAGGTGGTGTCCGTAATTAGGATCCAATTAAATTAATCCAGTGACCAAATTGTACAATGGTCATGTTACAACAGGCCCAACTCTGACGTGAGGTAATGGTCACTTTGGGGATAAAAGTAGAGTTTTTGACGGTCTTCCTTGCTGGTCAAGTACTGAAGACTCCCGAGGCCGAGTTCCAAGGAAATTACTGTCAAAGAAGGAGCCAGAGAGGCTTACGCTTCTCCAGACTGATCTCCCACATGAAGTTGTAAATAGTCAATTTCTTAAAGTTGTTCAGTAAACGTTTTTCATTTAATAAACTTCTTTTAAAATTTTCTATCCAGAGAATTCTGCCTTTGTCTCAATTGTTTAAAGTTTTGTCTGACCCAAAGTGAATTTATTAAATGGTAAGTTGGGGGTGACTGAAATTAGTTAAGATGCATAAAATAAGATCAGATGACAGAAGACTTCAATTTTAAAATTTTCATTTCTATAGCGCCTTCCACAACCACAGGACATCCCAAAGTGCTTTGCAACCAATGGAGTGCTTTTTGAAAAACTCTTTATTTTTATTTTTTCATGGCACATAGAAACAAAAGGTTAAAATGGTTCGAATTGTCCACATCAATCATTGGCATTGTTGACAGAAATATAAAAGACACAATATAACAAAGTCACTTTTAGTTTTGAGAATCAAGTTACACGCACAGACAGGTGTCGATACAGCAGATAAACAAGAGTTTGATGATGATACTGGTCCGTCTAAAAGTTGCTTCCTTACATCGAGCATCAGGGAAAAATGACCACGGAAATAGATGGGAAAACACTTTTTTTAAAAAAAAGGCAAATAAAATGTATATAATGAATGGGGCTGGGTTGGGGGCGGGAGTGCTCTCTGTGGTTTAATTCATATGAATAATCCCGTTACTGGCAATCACCTTTGAAATAATGTTTGGCTCTGGGAGCGGAATGCATGCGGGATTCTGTCCATCTCAAATCGCTCTCTGACTTCGGATCACCAAGTTTCACAGGTTGGGGGAATGGGTTTCAGCTATTTGAGGACAACACCCTTCATGACAGCCAAACTTGTAAAAGATTGTGTTGTTTTCTTCTTTCCATCCCTTCTGGAACTGTCCCCCATTGAGCAGCTGGAGGGGTGTCTGTGGGATGTCCATGTGCAACACCTCAGCCAATGTTTTGAATATCTTATCCCAATCTCTCTCAAATTTGGCCACGATCAGCATGTGTGGAAGTAATGATTTCCTGCAGTCTTTCCAGTAACTACATATAGAGGAGGAACCAATTCTTACAGTAATATGTGGTATTCTAAAGTAGCTCGTAATGAGCTTCCATTTATATTCCCTCAGGATATTTGGTCGGTGACGAGATTGGTCTCAGGACAAGTTTGATCCCAGTCTTCCACTGGTATCTCCTGTTGCAGTTCAACCGCTGCAAGCGCTGGAAGCCATCCTGTTAAACTTGCCCAAAATGGGAGTCTGTTTCTTTTCCATGAAATTGCCCCCTTCATGTTTGCAAAGAAAATGTTGTATCTGTACGTATGCTAAAATGTTAATATTTGGAAGGCCAAATTCCCCTCTGATCTGCTCAAAAGATTTTGGAGTATCTGCTGAAATATCTGGTGAAGGTGAGGCAATATTCAGACCATTTCTTAAAAAGTCCTTATCGTGCGTGGAGAGTATTAAATATTTTATAGACCCAATGGTGGTCAGAGCCGAGATTGAACCAGTTAAATGGAATGATTTCTGAATTTCTTTTCAAATATTGTTAGTCAATCTGGCATTCACTCATTCTGCAATCCCTTAAGCTGTTACCCAGAAATGGCAGTGCTGTTAATGGAAGTTGGGACGCAGGTTTCTCCAGGTTCAGCCACCGTGTGTCTGCGCTGTCTGTTAACCAAGCTGTCACATTATAGTTGAGCTGCCCAAATACAGGAGATCAGACAATGTAGCAAATTGAATGTAGATTCAGGAATCTGAACAGGTAACATCTGGAACAATCCGGGGAGGACATTCATCCGAATACCTTCAATTCGTCCTAACAGAGAGAGTGGTTGGCTCAGCCACTCATCCAGACCACTCTTCATATGGCTAATGATACAAGTGTAATTTGCTCCATATATTCTTTCGATTGTTGGTGGGACAAGAATACTGAGATATTTAGTGTCCGACTGCCATTTAAAGGCACTTTGTGTCTCAATATGGTTGGGATTTGTCCACCATTGCTTCAATTTTTTTAACATTAACTTTATAACCTGAGTCACAGCCTACCTTTTAAATACTCTCTTTCATAGAAAATATGGATGTTGCAGGATCTGATAAGTAAAGCAGGATGTCATCAGCATAGAATGACAACTGGTGCTTTTCTTCTCCAGCTAGAACCTCTGTATGTCCGTCTTGTCTCTCACCATTTGTGCCCAATGTTCTATACATAAGTGAACAGAAGAGGGGGACAGAGACCAACCCGGTCTTGTCCCCCTCTCTAGCCCAAAGACTTCAGTAATATGACTGTTCACACGAACAGAGGCCCCTGGATTTGAATAGAGGACCTGGACCCATGTCACAAAGTTGAGTCCAATCTCCAGGCTGGTGTAAAGTCTGAAATCGGTACACCCATGATATTCGATCAAATGTCTTTTCAGCGTCTAAAGATAAGATCATGGCCTCAACTCCATTCCCTTGGACATGAGTCATGATGTTAAGGAGCCTGTGGAGATTGTCTCCAGAGTAACACCCAGTTTGATCTGGGCATTAACACCTCAGTTATTATCCTGTTTACTCTATGGGCCAGTATTGTTGTTAGAACCTTCAGGATACAATTAAGTTATGATATGGGGCGATGTGACCCACACTCTGTTGGGTCTCTCCCCTCCTTATGAATGACCGTTATAATTGCATCTCTCCATGAAGGAGTCAATGATCCAGTTTCTAATGAGTGACGATAGGCCTGCTGAAGTAAAGGTGGATGTATGTCTTCAACCGTTTTATAAAATTTGTTTCTGTAGCCATCCAGGCCAGGGCTTGCTTTTTAAAATATAAATTTAGAGGACATAATTATTTTTTTCCCAATTAAGGGGCAATTTAGTCTAATGCACGAGAGGAAAAGAATACCTGGTTTGCCCAGGATCTGCCCAGCTTACTGTGGTCTATGTCTGACAAATGTGTTTCTTGTAAAAATGCAGTTTTGCAGCTTAGATGTTTCAACTGACAGAGCATCTTTTTTCTCTCAATGGGTTTATGTCACCCTTTCACATTTAAAATTTTTTTTTAAGAGTATGCAATTAATTTAACATTTTCATCTGGAGCTGAGAAATTTCACCACAAATGATCTCGGGGTGAATTAGCATCTGACGGCTTTTGTTGCAGTGATCTGTGAGCCCACTCTAGTTGCAGTGGGAAATCGATCGGGAGTTTAAGCAGGTTCTTGAGAAAGCTTTCGACCCAGCGGATAATGTCCCGCCTACTGAGTTTTCTGGCACCTCATAAATTCACAGGTTGTTCCATCTCATGAAATGTTCGAGGTTCTGACATCTGTCCTCTAACCGTCTGTCTCTCTGGTGTAAATAAGAAAGGAGCCTGTATCTGTGAATGTTACGATTGTTAACCGTACTAATTCTGTTCTCAGGCTGCACTACCCTCTTTCCCAAACCGCTGATAGCTTGTTCCAGTTCTGAGATTGAATTTTTCATTGTCCCAAGGGCGTCACTAATGTCTTTTCTGAATTCTCTCAGCTCAGTCAGGATAGTCTCAGCTCAGACTTCTCCAGACCTGAATGAGGTGTTGGGACGGGCCCGTTGCTGCCATGTGGAGAGGGGCTGAGGCTTCTTACTTCATTATTTCTGTCTTCCTTAAGCAGTTTCCATTCATCTCTCGTCCATCTTGTACTTTGTCTCATTCTGTGTCTATATCTACACTCGATAAGTATTTTTGGGCGATTTAATTAGTGGATGGAGGTGGATTCTTGTTGGGGGTGAATGGAACAGCATTCAGCAGGCAGCCATTGGGTTCTCCAGCTTCCTCTGGTCTGTAATCACTTGTGAACTCGCTGGTGTGTCAACAGATGGGGTGACTGAGTGAATCCCTTCCCACAGTCAGAGCAGATAAACAGCTTCTCACCGGTGTGAACTCGCTGGTGTCTCTGCAGGCTGCATAACTGACTGAATCCCTTCCCACACTCAGAGCAGATGAATGGCCTCTCCGCAGTGTGTACTCGCTGGTGCTTCCGCAGGTGAGATGAATTAATGAATGCTTTCCCACACTCAGTGCAGATGAACAGCCTCTCCCCAGTGTGAACCCGTCGGTGTATCAGTAAATTGGATGAATGACTGAATCCCTTCCCACACTCAGGACAGGTGAACAGCCTCTCCCCAGTGTGAACTCGTCGGTGTGTCAGCCGGATGAATTGATGGATCCCTTACCACACTCAAGACAGGTGAATGGCCTCTCCCCAGTGTGAACCCGTCGGTGTATCAGTAAATTGGATGAATGACTGAATCCCTTCCCATACTCGGGACAGGCGAACGGCCTACTCCTAGTGTGAAGTTGCAAGTGCTTCAGGAAGCTGGATGAATTAATGAAACCCTTCTCGCACTCGGAGCACGTGAACTGTCTCTCCCCAGTGTGAATGCTTTGATGAATTTCCAGCAGGGGGATCTGAATCCCTTTCCACAGTCACCACGATTTCTCCATGGTGTGGGTCTGACTGTGTCTCTCCAGGTTGGACAACCAAGCCTCATGCACACACAGAACACGTGTACGGTCTCTCCCTGCTGTGATTGGGATGCTGTTTTTTCTGGCTGTGTAACTGGTAAAATCTCGTTCTACGGACAGTGCACTGGGACACAGTCACTTTGGGTGTGTGCATCTTGGTGTTTTTCCAGTTATACTGATGTTTAAAATATTTTGAAACGCTTAGAATGCACAAACATTTCTCTTTCTCGATTCAAAGGACGATGATATCCAGGTCCTGATGCAACGATGACTTTGGCAGATCTTGACTCAACATCCAATCTAATGTCCTGTAAAATAGAATAGAATAGAACATTACAGCGCAGTACAGGCCCTTCGGCCCTCGATGTTGCGCCAATCTGTGAAACCAATCTAAAGTCCATCTACGTTATTCTATTATCATCCATATGTTTATCCAATGACCATTTAAATGCCTTTAATGTTGGCGAGTCCACTACTGTTGCAGGCAGGGCATTCCACGCCCTTACTACTCTCTGAGTAAAGAACCTACCTATGACATCTGTCCTATATCTACCTCCCCTCAATTTAAATCTATGTCCCCTCATGCTAGCCATCACCATCTGAGGAAAAAGGCTCTCACTGTCTACCCCATCTAATCCTCTGATCATCTTGTATGCCTCTATTAAGTCACCTCTTAACCTTCTCTCTAACGAAAACAGCCTCAAGTCCCTCAGCCTTTCCTCATAAGATCTTCCCTCCATACCAGGCAACATCCTGGTAAATCTCCTCTGCACCCTTTCCAATGCTTCCACAACCTTCCTATAATGCGGCGACCAGAGCTGCACGCAATACTCCAAATGCGGCCACACCAGCGTTTTGTACAGATGCAACATGACCTCACGGCTCTGAAACTCAATCCCTCTACCAATAACAGCTAACACACCGTACACCTTCTTAACAACCCTATCAACCTGAGTGGCAACTTTCAGGGATCTATATACATGGACACCGAGATCTCTCTGCTCATCTACACCACCAAGAATCTGACCATTAGCCCAGTACTCTGTATTCCTGTTATTCCTTCCAAAATGAATCACCTCATACTTTTCTGCATTAAACTCATTTGCCACCTCTCAGCCCAGTGCTGCAGCTTATCTATGTCCCTCTGTAAACTGCGACATCCTTCCGCATTGTCCACAACTCCACCGACTTTAGTGTCATCCACAAATTTACTCACCCATCCTTCTACGCCCTCCTCCAGGTCATTTATAAAAATAACAAACAGCAGTGGCCCCAAAACAGATCCTTGTAGTACACCACTAGTAACTGAACTCCAGGCTGAACATTTCACATTAACCACCACCCTCTGTCTTCTTACAGCTGGCCAATTCATGGCCTCTGCACTGACCATAGCTATGCAAAAAACTTTTTAACGAACAATTCTAAGGGCGCTATGTCAGACAGGGACATGCATTACAAAACAATAAACTGGGAACCTCTAACTTATTCTTAATACACTACACTCACTTAAACATTCCATTATCCTACCTTCCTCAATCATACAACAAAATCATAGCATTTCATGCACAGTGTTTCCTGGCTTGGCAGTCAAGCTCAGGATCATACAATTTGCTCATGAAAAGTTCTTTACATTTCTTTATTTACAATAAACGCAAGTGAATGCACTTTATTATAGATCGCGGGGGTCGGGGGTCTGGTCGTAACCAAAACTAGGGGATCTGATCCTATATACCGGGGTTCGAGCGTGGTGGGCTCTCCTTCTCCATTTTCATAGACGCGTAGTCTGCACTATGCAACAGAGTTTCGCTAATGCTAGTAAAGTTTCTATCACATAGGACAGAGAGTACCAGGTTATAAACCTGGCACACCAAGATGCTGTAGTGTCGCTGGTGACTGGGCTCTGGGTACTGCGGGAAAGTGAAACATTAACGGCTGGGGGGCTTGAAGTCATGGAGTTCGTGTTCACGCGCAACCAAATGGTCAAAATCATGAGGATGATCCACGTGAAGGAAGTCCTCATGGCTCTTTTTCCTTTTCTTTCTTTGTCTTCTCCGGTCCTGGAGCTTCTGGAGTTCTGTGGAAACAAGCATGGTGTCTGTAACCATCTTTGTTTAATATCTTGTACGCTAGTGTGTCTGTCCTTTGGTGCCAATTATTCCCTTTATAATTGGTCACTATGTGTGACTCCCTCATTCAAAAACAAATTTTAGGAGAAGACACACTTCCCAATGATGAACCAGTGCGAGCCGTCTCGCAAACTGTGCAATTTACCATCCAAATGTTTCAGGATGTAAATAGCAGATGGTCGGCAACCTAAGGGTTACCTAAACAAAACAAAACCTTTTGAACGAAAATGCCAAAATGAGGTGCGTGTGGGCCACGACGGGTAAGAGTTTGATGGAGTCCCCGGGTAGGACGGCTACCAATGCCATGTCTCTCCGACCCGAGCGTAGTTGACCAGAGGGGGGTTCCCAAGCAGGACGGGTCCCAGGCCGTTTCTCCACTGCCTGAGCAACCGACAAGAACGGGCAAAAAATGTAGTCATCGTGGTGGGGCTGCCGTAGTGGTTCTATCCTTCGAACCAGAAGGGCAGTTATGAACGGGCATCTGGTTCCTTAACAAGTGTCTGCAGACAAGCTAGTTCCTCTGAACTAGTGTCTGGCCACAGTGAGTCTCTGTAGGCAAGTCCTCCGAGGTTTCGGCCGAATATGCGTGGGGCAGTGAGAAAGAAAATTCTCCTGTCGGCCATACAACATTTAACAAACTTACAAACAACATGAAACATTCTGCAGGTTCCATCAGAAAGGACACCACTTCTCCCAAGCGGTTGCTTTAAAACATCATCTGGACACCTCAGATCTCGGTTGCGAACAGGGTCGCAAAGGGGTTGGCGGTTTGGGAGTCAGACCTAAGGTCGTCCTCTTCTCCCATGTGCCAAACTCTGGAGTGGATCAGGGCTGAAAGGGCTGCATGGTGTGAGGTGGGGTCGCTCTCGTCGTTGCGGACGAGTCGGAACGAGTTATCTCGGTGCCAATAGTTGGTGTCTAGTTGTGTGGGGACGAAATCGGGGTCGTCGGTGTAGTTCGGTGGTCTGTGGTGGGGTTTATTTAGGAAAGTGATCATGAAGGGATCACTCGGATCGTAGTCGGAGTCGCTGGGTGTGGATCCGGTTGTATGGGGATAGTAGGGAGGCGTGCTGTGGCTATCGTCCGAGTCACAGTCGCTGTTTCTGCTGCTGCAGTCTGTGGGCGTTCCGGGCCGGAGTGTATATTTCGGGGATGGAGTCGAGGTCGAGTCCGTGGCTGGGCTGGACGTGGTGGGGGTTGGTAGGGTTACGTTGGCTGTGGGCGGGGCGTGGTGTGCTGCGTCGAGCATGACGTGGTGTGCGTGGTTCGACTGTGTTCCATATGCCTTCAGCTGGTTTATATGGAACCACGCAGTCTTACCGTTGGGGTATTTTATTTTATAAACAGAAGGGCTTACTTTATCCGCAATGGAATACGGACCCGAGTATTTTGGTGACAGGAATGTGCTGGGGTTATATACAGAAAGCATAACTTGCTATCCTATACTGTACTCGGTCGCATGCACTGTCTTCTCGAAACAAGCCTTGCTCTGTTTCTTTCTGGTGCCCAATTTTACTGCGGCTGCTAGCTGAGCCTTTTTAACATTTGCAACTAATTGCTCCACGGCTTTCTCGTGTGTGAGGGCCGTCACTTCGGGGCTGGTCAGGTCCAAACCTAACAAATATTCTGTGCCTTGCATGGGGCATCCGGTCATGAGGGTGTGTGGTGTGCAACCTGTGGAGGTAGAAATAGTGTTACGCAAAAACATCAGCGCAAAAGGGAGGACTGAGTCCCAAGTGGTATTGTTCTGCTGGACCATTTTTCTGAGGGTGGATTTTAGGGTCCGATTCATGCGCTCCACGATACCACTCGACTGTGGGTGGTGTGCTATGTGGAATTTTTGGGTGATGCCAAATATCGTGAGGACGTTCTGCATGACACATCCCGTAAAATGGGAACCTTGGTCTGATTCAATGCTGCGGGGGAGTCCCCATCTTGTAATCATGTGGTGGGTCAAAATCTTGGCTGTGGTTTTTGCAGTGTTTGTGCGGGCTGGGAATGCTTCCACCCATTTTGTAAATGTGTCAATTACCACAAGTTTATAGCCATTCCTGCAAGGGGGCAATGGTCCTATAAAATCAATCTGGAGGTTAGTCCAGGGGCCATTAACGGGTCGGGTGTGGCTGAGTTGAGCCTTTTTGGCATATCTGTCCGGATTATTCTGGGCACAGATAAGACAATTCTCTATATAATGGTTTACATCATCCTTTAAATTCAGCCATCAACAAAGCTGCTTGAGATGGGCTGTAGTGGGATCGATTCCCTGATGTGATGTCCATGACCGTCATGGAACAAACAAATCAGTTGATTCCTGTCCTGTTCAGGAACCACATAAAGGGTGTCTTTTAACACCACACCGTCATGTGTGGTCAGTGCATTTTTGAACCTCTCGTAGGGTGCTGGATACTTTCCTTTTACAATCTCCCTGAGATTGCTGTCCTGCTTCTGGGCCTCTACTAGATCCTCGATCTTTGTCTGTGAGACCTGAACTGCACTCACTGGCATGCTTTCGGGGGGGTTTCCAAAAATATCCATGCCTGGAACCTGCCTTAGCCAGTGCATCGGCGTTTACATTTCCAGCGGGGAGGAACGATGGTGACTGCGGCCTTTGATTATCCCAAAAGTCCTGTTCTGGGCTCTTTCTGAAATATGACGGAGCAATATGACGGAGGGGAGGGGTTTTCCGTCTGCGGAAACAAATCCTCTTGCTTTCCACAGGGGCAGGAATTCCGTGAGGCTGTTGCAGACATAGAGGCTATCTGAGTATATGTCTGCTGGGCTGGGGAAGGAATCTGGGTGTTCCACTATGTACGCGATGGCCGCGAGCTCTGCTGCCTGCGCGCCTAAGTGGCCTGGGAGTTTTAACGATATTTCCTCAAGGGCGCGTCCCTGCGCGTCCTTGACATAGATACCGCAACCTGTTATGCGCTTCCCATCCAAGACTGTGTAAGATCCGTCCACATAGATCTTTATGGGCTCACACGTGTCCATGTGCTGGGGGCTCTGGGTTGAATTACCTATCTTTCTGGGGGGTGTTTTGGTGTGAAGAGATAATCTCACATTCATGGGGGTTTCTGGGGTACTGTAAGTTGTCGGCTAAGTAGGTGTGCGTCTTTGTCCTTTTACCTGTGATGTCCCGTCCCTGCAAGGGAAGGGTCCATCTCGCTGCTCTCATCTGGCTTACCGTGCCGTCCTTGAGTCGTCCGTCCAGTAAAAGTTGGGTGGAGGTGTGTTCGGTGAGAATTGTGATGGGGTTCAGTCCGGTAATATAGGAAAAATACTGAACTGCCCAAAATACTGCGAGCAGGTGCCTCTCACAGGCTGAAAATCCCTGCTCCACAGCATCTAAAATTCTGGATGCGTAAGCTACGGGCCTTAACTGGTCGTGCCGTTCCTGGAGGAGCACGGCTGAAAGGGTGCAGTCTGTGGTTGCTAGCTCTATTGTGTAAGGGGAAAACGGGTCTGGAACTTGTAGTGCGGGGGCGGCTATGAGTGCCTGTTTTAAAGAATCCACAGCATCCGTATGCTGCGGAAGCCATTCCCAGGGGGCTCCTTTCTTTAGGAGGTCTGAGCGGGGCGCTGCCTTACTGGCGAAACCATCAATGTGGTTTCGGCAATAGCCAACCAGTCCTAAAAACGACCAGAGGGCTGAAACGTTCTGGGGAAGGGGCAATTTAGCGATCGAGTCAATTCTTTTATGCTCGATCTTGCGTTTACCATGTGTGATAATTGTTCCCAAATAATTGTTGGAAGATTTTTTCTTCCAAAATCTGGGCCTTTTTGGGGTTGACTTTACAACCGATTGAGTGTAAGAGTTCCAGGAGTTCGGACAGAAGCTCGATGTGCTCTTCCTTGGTGTCTGTCCACAATAGAAGGTCATCTACATACTGTACCAGACATTCGGGGCGAGAGAATTTGGCTAAACCATTTGCCAGCTGTCGGTGGAAAATGGAGGGGGAGTTGTGGAAGCCTTGTGGCAGGCATGTCCACGTGTACTGCTGTGCTTTAAAAGTGAAGGTAAATTTGTACTGGCACGCCTTTGCCAATGGAATGGACCAGAATCCATTACTGATGTCCAAAACCGTGAAGAACCGGGAATTGAGTCCCTGCTTGAGCATGGTCTCGGGACTTGTTGCTGCTGTGGGGGCTGCTGCGGGGGTGACTTTGTTGACTTCCCGGTACTCGATGGTCAGTAGCCATGATCCATCAGGCTTTCTCACTGGCCAAATCGGGGCATTATTAGTGGAGGCTACTGATCTAAGTACGCCCTGCTCTAATAAGCTGTCTATTATCTTGGAGATTTCTCCCTCTGCCTCTTGGGGAAATCCGTACTGTTTTGGGGGTCTAGGGTCAGGTCCTGTTACTTGTACGGAGCCAGTCATCCGCCCACAGTCGTGCTTGTGGGTCGCGAATGCTGCCCTGTTATTTTGCAGAACTGCCCTAACCTGCTTGTCCGTGCTAAGCGTGGTCGGGTTGAACCAAAATTCGCCTACGGCGCTAATTTTGTTCATGTACTCTCCTATGTTGTGCGTTGCGGGGGCTCTTTCGGATTTTGCCATCTTCCAGACACACTGGTTGACTGGATCGAATGAAAGATTATGGGAATTCATGAAATCAATTCCCAGGATGTGTTCTGCTGTGTGGGGCAGGTCAACTAAAACCACGGGGCGCTTGGTGGTGATCTTACCGATTTGAATGGGTACAGGGGCTGTGATGTGTCCCTGCTGTGAGTGGCCTGTAAAGCCACTGAGGGTGATAGTGACTGTAGTGGGCCACGTGTCTTTATGGAACATGGTGGAGGAATTTATTGTGGTGCGGGACCTTCCTGTGTCCCATAGAAATTCGATGGGCTGTCCCCAAATTTTTGCTGCAACTCCCGGTCATCAGGACCTATCCCAAAGGGTGTCGCAGACCCAACTGGGGGAGCCCGTACACCGTCAGTCCGTTCCGGTCAAGTCCGTCTGATCTGAACGCTATGAATGGGCTCTGTCTTTTTCTTAATCAGAGTGCCCATCTGCTGGGCTCTCTGTGGCTTTTTAGGGGCATTGCACTCTTTTGCGAAGTGTCCCAACTGTCCACAGTTGTAACACTCCTGTGACTTGGGTGGGGGGCTGTTCTTTCTCTCATTCACCCATGCGGGGTTCTGGTGTGTTTTTACTGCCTGCATATCTGCGCCGGCCTGCTTTTCCTCGCTATTCTTAACTGCAGGTTTACTTTGAACAGATTGCTCCCAAGCGCGGGACAATCTTTTCACTACCCACTTCTCGTTATGGGCCTCCTCTGAGGGATCATAACTCATACAAGCTTTCTGTCCTGTTTCTGTGGCATGGGAGATAAGGGTGCGGGTCCATTTGGCCATGTTGTCTGGGGACAAATGGGCACGGTCTAAGTCTCCAAAGACTGCTGCAAAGTGAATCCACAGGCGTCCAGCGAACGCTGTGGGGTGCTCGGATTTCTTTTGCCTATATTTGTTGAGGCCATCTATGGGGTCACCCCGGTTATACCCGATCGCATCCAGGATTGCGGTATGCATTTCTGCAAGGGTGCCTCCTCCTACATCCTGTGGTTCGGGAAAGGCTGCTGCTACTGACGGGTCTAAACTTAAAACGGTGAGCTTTACATGCTCTCGCTCATCCAGGCCACACATGGTCGCCTGATGCTTAACTGTGGCAAAGAAATGGTGGGGGTCTGAGGTGGGGAGGAACGGTGTGATCTTATCACACGCGTCCCGTAATTGGGTCACTGTTCAGGGGGTGGAATATAGAAATTCTGCATCGGCCGATGTGGCTGTGTGGTGTGTGGTGACTGGGTTCATCGGAGCGTGAAGTATCTGCTGTGTGGGGGGTTGGGGTGCTTTTCTCTTTTGTGGCTTTCCCTGCGCACATGTTCCCTGAACATATCTCTGTGCTGTTTCATTCAACTCTTCCCAATCAGGGCCGTCTTCCTGATCTAATTTTTCTCCAAAGGTTTCCTGAACACCTTTTTGAACAGAACGCAGCGATTGCAGCTCTGCAATCTGCTTCCGGCACTTCGCATGGTCTAATGTGCTTTGTCTTTGTTCTGTGGTGGCAGCAAGGAGTGCTCTTAATGCTGCCTTGAGGTCACTACACTGTTTCTGTAATGTCTCTACCTGTTTTTCCGTTTCTTCTCGTACCAGGACTGCACGTTGCGTGTCCTGATAGGCCTTTTCATATTGAGACTGGAAGCTGCTTAAGTGCGCCAGACAAGACTGGTGAGCCCTTTTGGCGTCATCCACCTCGACATCTTTTGCTGCCAATTTCCTTCTCAAGTCTAAATTCTCCTTTTCTACCTCGCTTACATCGACCTTACTCATTCGATGTATGCCCTCAACTTCTTTGCGGAGCGTCTTGACGACCTCCTCTGTGCCTCACAATTGTGCCAAGCAGGACACGATTGCCATTGGCTTGCGAGCTTTCCCTAAGCTCTTTTTGTGGATCTCGCTCAGGTTCTCCCACCAAGTATGTCCTATACACCCGGGGCCTGATTCCTCGTTGTCACAGAATTCATTCCAAAGGGGCCATCCTTTCCCTTTGAGATATTTCCTGATCTCTTCCTCCCAAATGGGACATTGTCCCACTCTACTGCTGCTGGTCGCTGCGACCGCAAATTCCTTGGGGTTCATTAGGCGCTGCATTGCCTGCATTGCCATCTTTCCTATCCGAATGCTTCTTCTAAATTTGGAACAGGGGAGCTAAGGCGGTGCTGTAAATATGGGTACGGCTTTCGCTACTTTCCGATGTACAAACTTCCGACAGTTTTGACGCAACAAAAATCTATCGGTTTTACCTTATAGCACTGTTAGTTACGCATGCAGACACACACTTCCGAATTATGAGTATTGATCAGAACTACTTGAACACTTGTGGTTTTCTGTTTCCAATTAGATCTCTAATTCAAAATCTTGGGTTCTCCCGGAGTGGTTTTCCACTTCTAGATCGGGTCCCGTCAGGATGTCGCCAAATAATGTTGCTAACTTTTGCCTTAGTTTAATTGCTCTGTTCTATCACCTTTGCTCTTGAGTCGCCAGGTATCTTTCTGATACCGCCACATGGTTCAAGTACGAGTAATGATCAATAATCCAATACACCGCTTAGTAAGGTTTAAATCAAAGCACATTTATTATACACAGTAATCACTACTCATGCATAAATTTTACGTCTAAGCTACTTCCTACAACTAACAGGCCAATACTTAACTTGGAACTGGCCCACCAGGTCAGGGAAACGAATGGCTTTTCGTTCGGGTTCTGAGCCTGCGGGATACGAAGCTGGTACAGATTGAAAGTTAGGAGCGCCTATCTCGTTGCGAGCTTTGAAGTAAGACTTACTGGATGTATCAGCGGTGGCTGGACCGGTCACTGTCAAGGGTTGGTTCGCGTTGCTGAGTGACCCAGTCCAGAAGAAGAAGAAGAAGCAGAAGGGCCGATTTGAACTTGGGCTTGATTCTTATAGTCCCCAGGAGCTTCCCGCCTTTCGGGGCGGACCCTGTACCTGGTTCCAAGTGATTGGACTTTGTCCCAATCACTTGGTTCGATTTTCTCCAATGCTGGAGCGATTCCTTGATCGATGGGCTGTCTTGAGGTGGTCATTCACCTCCCTTTGTGTAGGCTTCTGCTGGCGCCGACGAGTCTGGGTTGGCTTTGTGTGTCTAAATGTTGCATATTGTTCCCGGGGATTGCTCATTAATATGCAGGTGGCTGGTGTTTTGTTGTGCTGATGGTTACTGGTATCGATCTTGTCTGGCCTTCCCAGAGGTGAATACACAGTTAACCTGCAGCTGCTCGTTTTTGTCCTGTTGGCTGATTTTCCCATCAGCCTTTGCTGTTCGCCATTTTAATCGGGAGTTAGCCATTCTAAATTGGGAGTTAGCCATTTTAACTGGCTGCACCTTCCCACAGGCCCCGCATTTCCTTGGTTTGTCTATGGTGTGGATGGCCTTGTGTCTCTCCAGGTTGGACGATTTCACACCTGTAGATCTCAAATTTCCCATAAAAAGAGTTTCTAAACATCATCATTGTCAATACCGAATAAAAATGAAGGAGAGACAATTCTCATTTGTATGGAACAGGTTTTCTACACTCGTTTTTGCGAAACAGTAAATCCTCATCACATACATTCTCTCTCCGCCCTATGCTGGAATCCAAACCCCAGGGTGACAAACCAGCCTAAATTTTATGGGCCATATGTGAATCCACTGAGATTTGCTGCTTGGGTGTCTGACTCGTCAACTGGACCTCTGTAGAACTCTGTTCCAACCGTTCTGGCAGCCAACCACCCCCTCCCTGGCCTCACATTTCTGTCAGCAGCCCACCCAACACCGCCCACCTCTTCACGCAGACCCATGCAATTACGTTTAATTTTCACCATGAGAGTTTGTCAGTCTGCCAAACCTTTCAAACCACCTTCAAAATTCCTTTCCTTACAGTTTACCCGCTCCCTCCACTCTGGCTGGGTTCAGTTCTCAAGTCCCTCTGTGTAAAGTGAGAATAAATCGGTAATTTTCTCTCCTGGTCACTGGAATCCTGATGCTCCGCCCACTCTGTTGTTTCAACAAGACGGCCTCAGCTGAAGTAAACAAGCCCCGGGAGCTGCAAAATCAGGATCTGTGGGTTCTTCTTGGTGGTTTGGGGCCTCCAGCAGGTATTTGTGAATCCTCCCCGCCCACCTCCCATGGCTTCCTTCCTTTCCAGAGATCAGAGTCCTCATTGATTTGAGTGCAAAGTGTCAGCTCTTATTTATTGTCTCCCCCCTCCCCAATCCTCTGATGTGAACCATCCTCCAGTCGCTGAAGCAGGATGGTGACCTTTAACCTGGGCCTGTTCCTAGGAGGGAGAAGCCCCGCAGCTGCAAACCAGGGAGCTGACAATGATTGTGAAGGGTTTGCGGATCTTCCCTCCCACCACCTGACACTAACTTTGCTTCCACGGGACAAAGGACTCTCCTCCAGACGAACAACAGCATTGCGTCTGCGTGCTACTGTCTCACCTCATCAACCGCACTGCGCATGCTCCAGATCACAATGCCCAGGGGAATGATTGAAGGCGGCTCCGGACCACTAGTAATAGGGGGCGGGACTGGAGGACTGTATGGGAGCAGCTGGTCCTCCAACCAATCGGAGCGAATGAGGGGCAGTGAATGAAGCATGCGTAATGCGGGAAATGGCGAGGGGTAGATGCTTTTTTTCTCGGATCTGTAATTTGTAAGCGGAAAATCGTAGATCGGAGCATATGATGGAGCTGGCGTGTGGACGGTACAATTTCTATACAGATTGTGTGATCTACAAACTCCCTCAAAAACTCATCAATCCCATTTGTACTGAGCGGGGCCAAAGATCCCTTAGGTCGTCCCGGTTAATGATCACCATCTTTATTGGGGGCAATGTGCAGCACTGAGCATGTGCGGCCACCATCACGTTGGGGGCAATATTTTCAGAGCTGGGTGGAGCTTGTCCCCCATTGTTTCGAATAGAGACAACCTGTCCATCAAACTGGGTCACCCTTTGAGGAAGCAGGGAAGGAAAGAAAAGGATGTAAATCCTGCTCTCTGGATCCTACTACCTCAAGGGACGTCCTGCCTTATGTGCCCAAAAATCTGTGGCAAAAGTACCCTAAAACATATGGAATTATGCTCACTACTCCCAAAATGTTCCCCTACTGAAACCTCAACCACCTGTCCAGGCTCATTCCCCAATACCAGATCCAGTACTGCCCCTTCCCTCGTTGGACTATCTACATATTGCACCAAGAAGGGACTGCTGACAATGACAAGGGGTAAAGTTAAGTTCAGAAGGGCACACGAGTGGTCACCCTAAGTTAGAATTATATTCACAACCAAAGATGTGCTGGTTGGGTGGATTGGCCACGCTAAATTGCCCCTTAATTGGAAAAGAAATATAATTGGCTACTCTAAAATATTCTTTAAAAGTTAGAATTATAGAATCCCTGTTTCTGGAAGGGCAGTTTACGAGCTTTGAGGGGCTGACTGAGATGTTTGGGTTGGCATGGGGAGAATGTTTTAGGTATATGCGGGTGCTGGACTTTGCAAGGAAGGTCTTCCCGACCTTCCGAATAGTGCCTGTCTCCTCGCTGTTGGAGGCGGTGCTGTCAACAGACAGGGGGAGGGGAGGGGAGGGGGGGGGTCGTCTCGGTGATTTACAGGAGGGTTTTGGAGGAGGATGGGGTGTCCATGGAGGGGTGAAGGCAAAGTGGGAGGAAAAGCTGGGTGTGGCACTGGAGGAGGGTGTGTGCTGCGGAGGCTAAACGCCTCAACTTTGTGTGCGAGGCTGGGGCTGATACCGCTGAAGGTGGTGGACAAGGTGCACCTTACAAAGTCTTGTGGTCTTGGCACCTTCAGGTGATGCCACCTAAGACAGAGTAAATAAAATTAGGAATATTCAGGAAGTATCAATTCGAGGAGCATAGATCTCTCAGGGGTAACAAAGGAATAGATCAGAGTTTTAGCAACAGATGCTCTGAGCCTTGGCTGGAGTCAGGCAATGTTACTGAGGTGGAATCCAGTCTTCAAGATGATGAAAATATGTGGTTGAGAACAAGTCACAGGGTCAAATCTCACACCAACCATTTGGACAATCTCTTTCAACCTCAATCTCAAAACAATGACCAGGGTGAGGGATGGAGTCAGTGGCTAATAAATGGAGTTTGTTACAGGGGCTGAACGCAATGTCTTCCCAATGTTGAAGTGGAGAAGGTTTCTGCTCACCCATTACTTACTGTCAGAACTGTGTGTGCCTTCGAAGGGAACCTGGATGTGATGGTGTTCACAGACCCGATATCCTGGTCCTTCAAGGAGGCGAAGGTTGAGGGTTTGGGAGATTCTGTCAATGTTCTGGTTAGATTTTGGAAAGAGAAATTCCCTCTCCTTCTCCACCTCTGCTCTCAATCTTTTCTCACTCTCCTCCCCCCACAGAGGCTTGAAACTTTTCTGGCCCAGAGCTGTGGAAGATTCCCTTCCCTGAACGACATCAGTGAATCAGTTGTTCTTTTGTGAAAATCTGGCAGTTTTCAAGGTCACCTTTTCCTAGTGCCAGCCTCACAAATGACCAGATTTCAGCTCAATTTCACAACCCACCTTTGTGTTCTTCTGCATTTTCTCTCACTCCTTTTTTTCTGTCTAAACTGATTTCACAGGATATTGGAAGGGGAAGGTTTGCATTTGGGAAACATCACATCAGGATCTGACGGAGTGGCTTAAGTTATTGTTACTGAATATCAACAGGTTTTGAACATAATATAAGGATATAAGAACTGGAAGCAGGAGTAGGCCACCTGGACCTTTGAGCCTGCTCTGCCATTCAATGAGATCATGGCTGATGTATTGTCGACTCAGCTCCACTTTCCCGCCAGAATACCATAACCCTTTATCCCTTTATTCTTCAAAAAACTATCTATCTTTATCTTGAAAACATTTAATGAAGGAACCTCAACTGCTTCACTGGGCAGGGAATTCCATCGATTCACATGGAAGGAAAAAACACCGTTCACAGTGGAGAGAAACCATACATGTGTTGTGTGTGTGGACGAGGTTTCAGCCAATCGTCTGGCCTGTCAAGACACAAGCGCATTCACACTGGCGCAAAACCGTGGAAATGTGGGGATTGTGAGGCGACATTTGGTTTCCCGTCTGAGCTGGAAACTCATCGACACACTCACACTGGGGAGAGACCATTCATCTGCTCCGTGTGTGGGAAGGGATTTACTTGGTCATCAAACTTGCTGACACAATCGCAGGTTCACACTGGGAGAAGCTGTTCACCTGCTGTGTGTGTGGAAAAGGATTCATTGATTCATCCAACCGACTGAAACAGCAGCGAGTTCACACCGGGGAGAGACCATTTGCCTGCACTGAGTGTTGGAAGGGATTCACTCATATATCCACCCTGCTGAGACACCAGCGAGTTCACACTGACAAAATATCTTTTAAATGTCTGCACTGTGGGAAGTGCTTTAAAAGCTCTGGAAAACGGATGTACCATCAACATGTTCACAATGATGGGAGACATTTTAAATGCCCAGACTATGTGAAATGTTATGAAGGCTCCTGGGAGCTGATGTCCCATCAACATATTCACACTGATGAGAGACCGTTCAGGTGCTCTCGCTGTGGGACTGGGTTCAGGCGATCATCTCAACTCACTGTCCACCAGCGAATTCACACTGGGGAGAGGCCATTCACCTCATTGTGGGAAGGGATTCATGCAGGCATCCGCCTTGCTGAAATACTAGTGGGATCATATTGGGGTGGTACAGTAGCACAGTGGTTAGCACTGGGTCCCAGGTTCGATTCCCGGCTTGTGTCACTGTCTGTGCGGAGTCTGCACGTTCTCCCCGTGTCTGTGTGGGTTTCCTCCGAGTGCTCTGGTTTCCTCCCACAAGTCCTGAAAGAGGTGAACATAGAACAATATGCAAGAGCAGCACGATTGTGCAGTGGTAGCACTGCAGTCTCACGGCACGAGGTCCCAGGTTCAATCCCAGCTCTGGGTCACTGTCCGTGTGGTGTTTGAACATTCTCCCCGTGTTTGCGTGGGTGTCACCCCCACAACCCAAAAGATGTGCAGGGTAGGTGGATTGAACATGCTAAATTGCCCTTCAATTGGAAAAGATGAATTGGGTACTCTAAATTAAAAAAAACCCAGAACAATACAGCACAGGAACAGACCCTTCGGCCCTCCAAGCCTACGCCGTCCATGGTACCTGCCTAAACTAAAACTGTCTGCACTTCTGAAGTCCATATCCTTCCATTCCCACCCTATTCATATATTTATCTAGATGTCCCTTAAATGCCGCTACCGTACCTGCTCCCACCACCTCCCCAGGCAGCACGTTCCATATATTTCCCACCCTGTGTAAAAAACCTGTTTTGCACATCTGTTCTGAACTTTTCCCCGTGCACTTTAAACCTATGTCCCCTAGTACTTGACTCTCCTACCCTAGGAAAGAGCATCTGACTATCCACTCTGTCCATACCACTCATCATCTTGTAAACGTCTATCAGCTCGCCTCTCAACCTCCATCGTTCCGGTGAGAACTGACCGAGTTTATCTAACATGCTGTTGGGTAATTTGGACATTCTGAATTCTCCCACCGTGTACCCGAACAGACGGCAGAATGTGGTGACTCGGGGCTTTTCACTTCATTGCAATGTTAATGTGAGCTTACTTATGACAATAGAGATGATTATTATTAAAGACAGACCTTTCAAATGTCTAAATTGTGGGAAATTCTATAAAACGTCTGGGGAACTGATGTCCCATCAGCTTGTTCATACTGATGAGAGACCGTTCAGGTGCTCTCACTGTGGGACTAGATTCAGCAACTCACTGTACACCGGCGAATTCACACTGGGGTGATCCAAATTTTCCTCATAGTTAAAATTCTCCATCCCTGGTAACATCATCATAAATCTTCTCTGCAACGGGCAGCATGAGGTCCCAGGTTCGATCCCGACTCTGGGTTACTGCCCGTGTGGAGTTTGTACATTCTCCCTGTGTTTGCGTGGGTTTCGCCCCCACAACACAAAAGTTGTGCTGGATAGGTCGATTGGCCACAATAAATTGCCCCTTCATTGGAAAAAATTAATTGGGCACTCTAAATTTAAATAAATCTCCTCTGCAGTCTCTCTTGGATGATCACATCCTTCCTGTAATATGGCTGTGGTCTAACTGGTGTTTGATGCAGTTCCAGCACAATCTCTCTGTTCTCATAATCTCAGCCCTCGGCTACCAAAGGAAACTATCCCACCTACCTTCCTAAGCACTGAAGAGAGAGAGTGAGAGGCAGCTGAGAGAGACAGAGGGAGAGAGAGGAAGCAGAGGGAGTGAGAGGCACCAGAGAGAGAGGAACACCAGAGACTGAGAGAGGCAGGAGAGAGAGAGAGGAGAGAGAGACAGTCTAGTCAGTAACAAAAATAAGTAATGGAATTCAGTTCAGACACAGATCTGCATGAACTGACACCACTTTATTGACAGATTGACAAGGTAGTTACTGTACTTGAATCAATGTTATTCACTTTTGGAATTGAATGAATAAAGGGTCAGAGTAACTATATCACAATCACCCAGTATCAACTAGGTCTGTTTAATACAGAACAGGATTAAACCCAGTGTGCAATATTAGAGGTCTCTGTGGCTGTTGGACGCCTAGTTTCGCTGTACAGCTGACAAGTCCACAGCTTCACTGAACTCATCTACCCGAGGTCTGTTTCATAAACCCTCATCACAACATCTTACCTGGTTAGCTATTGGATATATCATCATGGTCGGACAGCAAACACAAAGTTCAACCAGAAACTATGGTTCTTCTTTCTACTGATTCCAGCTCCAAGTGGTCACAGCATCTCCAGCCCTCAGCTCTGTTACTGGGCTGTCATTGTCATGAGCAACAGAGAGATAGCAAGTTGCCTGAGGCTTAAATGGGAAGTTGAAACTTGTGACTCAAAACCAACTGTGTAAGATCTCTGAAAAGATCAGGAATTTTAAAAGATAAATTCTAAACCCAGTGAACAAATTAATGAGTCATAAGACAAAAACTTCAGGTTTTATGACTTTTACTGCAACAAACAAACGAGAAGCAACAATGCCTTAACACTATTTTTATAGGGAACGTATCCCTTAAACTATAAATAGAATGTAGCCCTTTTACTTTTCACACAATCAAACATGGTTACATCGCTGAAGTTGTCACTCAATTCCCCTGGAACCAGCCCAATGTGATTCTTCGTTCCTGTGTTTACTTCCATTCTATTCCTTTGCCTGACTGGCAAACCTTCATCCCAGAAGTGTCTTTTGCGGTGATGGTTCTCCTGATGATATTCAGGTCCCGATAAACCAAGTGACTCTTCCAAATAGGGGCTAGGAGCTGGTTTAGCACACTGGGCTAAATAGCTGGCTTTTAAAGCAGACCCAGGCTTGCCAGCAGCATGGTTCATTGCCGTACCAGCCTTCCCGAACAGGCGCCGGAATGTGGCGACTTGGGGCTTTTCACAGTAACTTCATTTGAAGCCTACTTGTGACAATAAGTGATTTTCATTTCATTTAATTTCAAATCCTGAAGTGGCGTTAGGTTTTTTTCTGCAAATCTTCGTCTAATATCCTGTAAAAGGAACAGGCAATTCTAGTTTCCATCCAACACCCTCCCTCCATTCTCACTCTGCTGTATGTAATATTCATCCTCCTAATTATCTAAAGGTGCTGATTCCGGCTGACTGACAGATCCCTGCTCACTGCTTCCCATCTTGGAGAGGATTGAAAATCTCCATGCAGACTGCCAGACATAAATATGTCTATATTACTGAACTCTAAATGTGTGGAACATACAGACTAGATTCACTTCCTTTCTCTTCAGTTGCTGCAAGTTACCAATGACCCCTCAGAATGAGAAAAGAAATGGAAAGATAAATTAGACTTGGAGCGGCTGCTGCCTCTTGTGGGGCATTCCAGAACGAGATAAGCGGTAGCAAATTCAAAACAGTTTTAATTTCAATTTTTTTTTTAAGAGTACCCAATTATTTTTTTTCCAATTAAGGGGCAATTTAGTGTGACCAATCCACCTACTCTGCACATCTTTGGGTTGTGGGGGTGAAACCTACGCAGACACGAGGAGAACTATATCACAATCCCAGGTCCTCAGCACCGTAGACAGCAGTGCTAACCACTGGGCCACAGTGCTGCCCTATTCAAAACAGAGTTGAGGAAAAACTGCTTGTCCCAAGGGCTGTGAATCTGTGGAGTTCACTACCTGTTATAACCTGCCTACTTACGATTGGCTGGGGACTAATGACTATCCCACAATCCTGTGGGAGTATGAACTTCCCCAATGAGGGGGGGGCGGAGAAACTCCTAGTATAAATAAGCTGGCCAGTTCAGGAGCCAGCAGGAAGGAGAAGGTAGCAAGGGAAGTTACTCCTACTGTTATGTATATATTGTTATAGTAAATAAATGTTATTACTTTGTATCCTTAAAACTCGTGCTGGATTCTTCGTGGCCCTTACAAAACTACCCCAGAGTGTGGTGGTGCTGGGACAGTGAGTAAATTTAGGGAGAAGTTAGACAGATTTTTAATTGGGTTGAAGGGTTCTGAAGAACTCTCAGGACGGTGGAGACAAGGCCAGGATGAGATCAGCCATGATGGAATGGCGGAGCAGATCAATGGGCCAAATGGCCTAATTCTGCTCCTATATTTATGAACTTCTGAAAGGGGAGACATTGATTTGCTCCCAGATGTTGTCCAGAGGAGGAAGTTTTAGTCTGAAACCCATTGTTCAACCTCCACATCATGACATCCCAAAAGAGCTCATTCTCTAAATCAGCCAATAGGAATCAATCCGCTCCGCGGTGACGTCACTGCATTAGAGCGCACACGCCTGCGCTCAGACACGCGTCCCCCGCCCCCACCCTCTGTTTCCTCCCCCCCCAACACTTCCTCGAGACGGTTTCAAGGCAACCGCCTGACAGTTCCAGCTGTCCGTGGTGTCCCCATCCCATGACCCGGGACTGCGCATGTCTCAGTGTGTGGGGAAACTGCGCATGCACGGGGAAGCTCATTCCGCGGACCTTTCCGCTCAGGTGTTGACCAATGGGAAGACTTGGAGGACCGGAAGTACTCTGTTTCACCGCCAATCAGAGCTCCACCAGTGTCTGAATGCGGAAGCTGGACATGGAGGTTTCTGCCGATCAAAGTTGTTGTTCCTCCAACCCGGAATGAGTTTGAGCTACACACAGACTCCTGTCTCCAACAACTGTGAGTAAAACACTTTCTTTTCTCCCCCTTTTCATTTATTTTCTCATTCTCACCTTCAATTGGTCACTTGCAGCAACTGAAGGGAAAGGAAATGAATCCAGGGAGGGTGCAGACTCTGGAAAGCTGGGTCCAGGTCTCTTTCTCTGTTAAACACATTGACATCCTTTGCTCCCTCAGCTTGATACATTTATTTGTCTGGCTAAAAGGATGGTCTGTTCCTAATGTTCACAATTAAAGGACTCGTTTCTCCAGGAGATGGCTGACATTTAAGGGGACAGTAAACAGCCAAATCCAACCCAGCCAATTACTTCCCTGTCAGAATACTCTCCATCATCAGCATAGTGATGGAAGGAGTCATCAAAAGTCCTATTAAGTGGCACTTATTCTGCAATAACTTGCTCCTGGATGCTCAGTTTGGGTTCCACCACGGTCACTCAGCTCCTGACCTCATTACAGCCTTGGTTCAAACTTGGACAAAAGAGCTGAATGCCACAAGTGAGGTGAGAGTGACTCCCCTTGACATCAAGGCATCATTTGACTGAGTATGGCATCAAGGTGCCCCAGCTAAACTGGAGTCAATGGGAATCAGGGGATTATTCTTCACTGGTTGGAGTCATACCTGGCACAAAGGAAGATGGTTGTGGTAATAGAGGTCAACCATCTCAGCTCCTGGACTTCACTGCAGGAGTTCCTCAGGGCAGTATCATAGGCCCAACCATCTTCAGCTGCTTCATCAATCATCTCCCTTCCATCATAAGGTGAGAAGTGGTGATGTTTGCGGATGACTGCACAATGTTCAGCACCATTCTCAACTCCTCAGATAATGAAGCAGTCCATGTCCAAATTCAGTAAGACTTGGGACAATATCCAGACTTGGGCTGATAAGTGACAAGTTACATTCGCGCGACACAAGTGCCAGGCAATGACCATCTCCGGCAAGAGAGGATCTAACCACCACCCCTTGGCATTCAGTGGCATTCGCATCACTGAAACCCGCACAACCAACATCCTGGGGGTTACCATTGATCAGAAACTGAACTGGGCTAGCCATATTAATACTGTGGCTACCAGGGCAGATCAAGGGCTGGGAATCTTATGGCGAGTAACACACCTCCTGATGCCCCAAAGCCTGCCCACCAGACATCTACAAGCACAAGTCTGGAGTGTAATGGAATACACTCCACTTTGCTGGATGAGTGCAGCTCCAACAACACGCAAGAAGCTCAAACCTATCCAGGACAAAGCAGCCTGATTGATTGCACCCCCTTCCACAAACATTCAAACCTTCCACCACCGACAAACAGCAGCAGCCGTGTATACCATCTTCAAGATACACTGCAGTAACTGGAAAAAAATGAAATGGGTACTTTAAATTTATAAAAAACAAATTATAAAAAAAAAAAAAACAGCACGGGATGTATCTACACCTCAAGGAAAGCAGCGGTTCAAGAAGGCAGCTCACCACTACTTCGCAAGGGCAACTGGGGATGGGCAATAAATGCTGGCCTAACCAGCATTGTCCACATCCTGTAAATTAATTTTTAAAAATTTTATATCGGACAGAGATATGTCTAGTGTTGTTATATGGTATGTATTATAGATATTGATGGTTCTGTAATAAAATACATGTATTATTATTTCTAGTTTTGTAAATAGTACTGTACCTACATTATATATTTCCAGTCATACAGTCATTGCAGCACTGACAGAATCCATTTGGTAACTCAAGTCAATGCTGACTCTCTGTCCAGCAATCCAGTCAGTCCCATTCCCCCTCGATATCCCTGTTCCCCCGCAAGCTTATTTTCTTCAAGTGACCATCCTATTTTATTTTAAATTATTGATCATCTCAATAACTTCCACAACCCTTGTGGGCAGTGAGTTCCCTGTCATGACCACTCCATGACTAAATAAAATTTTTCCTCAGACTTTCCCCATCTCTAATCAGTAAATGTACTTATATGGAGATTCTCTACTCTTGTACAGGTTTTAGTGAGTTTAGATTTGTTGATCAGCAGCTTCAGGAAAATTGGGAGGGAAAGTAACTGAATACAGTCTGTAAATTACATACATTTTTCATCCAGTAATATCGACATATATCTGTCTGGCAGCCTGCATGAAGTTTTTCAGGTCTCTGTGTCCAGGACAGGAAGCAGTGAGCTTGGATCTCTCAATCAGCCTGAATAAGCACCTTCAGGAGAATTGGGAGTATGAATATTAGATACAGCAGAGTGAGAATGGAGGGAGAGTGTGTGGGATTGAGATTTAGAGCATTTCAGGGAAAGAGATAGGAAAGAATGTTCGATATAAACTAGAATTGTCTGTTCTGAATTTCTATCCTGTACTGACAATGATTACTATTGTAAAATCTGTTTGCAGGAAGTTAGAACGAGAGGAGTTTGAGGCCGATATCTCAAACTAAATATCATGTCAAGAATTGACTGAGTCACTCAATTCTTGGGAACTGAAGATCATCGGCCTTTGAATCTAGAAGGAGAAATGCTTGTCTATTCTGTCTGCTTCAAGATATTTTAAACATCAGTGTGTCTAGAAAAGCACTGAGACACACACACACCAGTGTGAGACGATTACAGAGCACTGACTGTGGAAAGAGCTTTAACCAGTGATACAGCCTGAAAAAATACTACACCATTCACAGCAGGGAGAGACTGTATAGGTGTTCTGTGTGTGGATGAGGCTTCAACTGATAGTCCAACGTGGTGAGACGCAAGATCACCCAGACCATGGAGAAACCATGGAAATGTGAGGATTGTGGGAAGGGATTCAAAGGCCCGTGCGAGCTTGAAAGGCATCAACGCAGTCACACTGGAGAGAAGCCTTTCACCTGCTCTCAGTGTGAAAAGAGATTTACTCACATTGGCAACCTGCGGAAACACGAACAAGTTCACACTGGGGAGAGGCCGTTCACCTGCTCTGACTGTGGGAAGGGATTCACTCGGTTGTCCAGACTGCAGAGCCACCAGAGAGTTCACACTGGAGAGAGGCCTTTCACCTGTTCTCAATGTGAAAAGGGATTCACTGACATTGGCAACCTGCGGAAACACGAACGAGTTCACACTGGAGAAAGACCGTTCACCTGCTCTCACTGTGAAACGGATTTCATTGATAGTGGCAGCCTGCGGAGACACGAACGAGTTCACACTGGAGAGAAGCCTTTCACCTGCTCTCAGTGTGAAAAGGGATTCACTGACATTGGCAGCCTGCGGAAACACGAACGAGTTCACACTGGAGAGAGACCGTTCATCTGCTCTCAGTGTGAAAAGGGATTCATTGACATTGGCAACCTTCAGAGACATGAACGAGTTCACACTGGTGAGAGGCCTTTCACCTGCTCTCAGTGTCATAAGGGATTCACTGTCATTAGCAACCTGAGGAGACACGAACGAGTTCACACTGGGGAGAGGCCATTCATCTGCACTGTTTGTGATAAGGGATTCACTCAGTTATCCCACCTGCAGACCCACCAGAGAGTTCACACCGGGGAGAAGCCGTTCATCTGCACTGTGTGTGATAAGGGATTCACTGAATTATCCAGCCTGCTGAAACACAATGTCACTCACACCAAGACCAGGCCCTTTAAATGCTCTGACTGCAGGAGGGGTTTCAAAAGCTCACACCTACTGATGTCCCATCAGCGCGTTCACTCTGAGGAGACACCGTTCAGCTGCTCTCATTGCACAAAGAGGTTCAGAATCTCATCCAACCTGATGAAACACGAGCGAGGTCACACCGGGGAGAGCCTGTTCACCCCTCTGACTGGGAAAAGCTTCACTCGGTCATCACTTGCTGAGCCACAATGTCACTCACACCAATGAGAGACCCGTTAAATGCTCTGACTGTGGGAGTGGGTTTAAAAGCTCTCTGGTACTGATGTCCCACCAGCGCATTCACACTAAGGAGAAACTGTTCAGATGCTCTCACTGCAGAAAGAGGTTTGAAACATCATCCACATTGTGGAGACAGTAGTGAGTTCACACTGGAAAGAAGCCATTCACCTGCTCTCACTGTGGGGAGGGATTCACTCAGTCGTCCAACATGCTGAGACACCAAATGGTTCTCATGTGATGATGGGTTAGATTCTGCTGTTATTCCTGCTGTTCACATCCAGGACTGAAGTGCGTGGAGGGATTTGTCTTCTCATCAACTCCTCCTGGTGCTAGGACATGGCGACCCTGGCGAACCCCTGCTTCCCGATCTGGAATACCCGACTGTGAAGTGCCGTCCATACTACCTTCTATGGGAATTCTCTTCTGCCATCATCACGGCGGTCTGCATCCCACGCCAAACGGAGGTGAAAAAGGCGCTTGATGAATTGTAACCGCTATAAATAACAATGAAGCAGAATACCCGGAGGCCTTGTTCATCGTGGCCGGGGACTTTAACCAGGCCAACCTCAGGTGTACTGCCAAATTTCCGCCAATACATCTCCTGTCCCGACAGGGGCCCCAACATCCTTGACCACTGCTACACAAACACCGAGGGCGCCTCTCGATCCATCCCCTGACCGCACTTCGGAAAATCGGAGCACAAGACGGTGCTCCTTCTCCTGACATACAAGCAGAAACTGAAGCGGAGAATCCGATTAAGAAGATTGTGCAATGCTGGTCCGAGGCAACAGAAGAGTTCCTACGCGACTGCTTGGTGTCAGTGGACTGGTCCATATTCAAGAACTCAGCAGCCAACCTAAACACGTATGCCAGCACCATCACAGAGTTCATCAGCAAGTGTGTAGAAGATTGTGTGTCAAAGAAGGTAGTACGTACGTTACCCAACCAGAAACCATGGTTTAATCGGGAGATTCACTCCCTACGGAAGGGCACGTCTGAGGAGTTCAAGACAGGCGACCCTCACCTAATCAAGAGATCTAGGTATGATCTCCACAAAGCCATCACAGACTCCAAGAGACCACACCAGGACTCCAAGGGACAATACCAGACTAAGCTCGAATCACAGATTAACGACATGGATTCTCGTTGGTTGTGGCAAGGCTTAAATAACATAATGGGTGCAAAGTAAAGCCGAGTAGAGTCTTCAGCAGCAGCGCAGCCCTCCCCGACAAACTCAACGCATTCTATGCTTACTTCGAGCAGGAAACCAACAAACTGCCCCAGGAGCCTTGGGCACACCCATGCCCACCGTCACAGCCTCCAAAGCCAGATTGGCCTTCTTGAAAGTGAACCCTCGGAAAGCGACAGGTCCTGACGGGATCCCTGCCATGCACCCAGATCCTGCGCTGACCAACAGGCGGGTGTGTTCGCGGACATCCTCAACCTCTCCCTACTCCGTTCTGATGTTCCCGCCTGCTTCAAGAAGACCACCATCATACCGGTGCCAAAGAAGAACCAGGCAACGTGCCTCAATGAATACCGTCTGATGGCCTTGACATCGATCATTATGAAATGTTTAGACCATAGCTGGAGTAATGTGTCCAGTTTTACTCCCCTTACCTTAGGAAAGGTATTGCCACAGAGGAACAGCAACAACGTTTCACCAGACTTGTTCTGGGTTTGGAAGGACTGTTCTATGAAGAGAGATTGGGGATACTAGGTCTTTTTTCTCTCGAGTTTCAAGGAATGAGAAGGATTTAATTGAAACTTATAAAATACATAAAGGAATAGACAGAGGAGGTGCAGGTGAGATGTTTCCCTGGATTGGGGAGTCTAGACCCTGGGACAAAATTTCAAAATAAGGGGGAAGCCACTTAGGACGGGTCTCGGAGCAGACATTTCTTTAGTCAGAGGGTTGTGAATCTTTGGAATTCTCTACCCCAGAGGGCTGTGGGAGCTCAGTCACTGAGTGTGTTTAAAGCAGAGACTCACAGATTTCTAAATCCCAATAACACAAAGGGATACGGGGACAGTGTGGGGGAAAAGGCATTGAAGTGATCCTGAGGGGCCTTGACAGGGTGGATGTTGAAAGGATGTTTCCTCTTGTGGGAGAGTCTAGAAATTGGAGTCACTTTAAAAGTAATAAGTTGCCCATTTAAGGCAGTGAACTTTTTTCTCTTAAGAGGGTTGGAAGTCTTTGGAACTCTCTTCCTCAAAGGGCAGTGGAAGCTGAATCTTTGAAATTTTGAAGACTGAGTTGAATAGATTCTTGATAAGCAAGGGGGTGAAAGATTATCGGGGGGTCGGTGGGAATGTGGAGTTGACGTTACAATCCGATCAGCCGTGAACGTATTGAATGGTGGAGCAGGCTCGAGGGGCCGAGTGGCCTACTCCTGCTCCTAATTTATATGTTATCACATCCTTTATAATAGATTGTAGCATTTTCCCTCCTACTGATGTCAGGCTAATGGGTCTGTGGTTCCCTGTTTTCTCTCCCTCCTTAAATAGTGGGGTTACATTTACCACCTTCCAATCTGCAGGAACCATTCCAGAATCTATAGAATTTTGAAATATGATCACCCATGTGTCCACTATCTCTCCAGCCGCCTCTTTCAACACTCTGGGATGTAGAACATCAGCTTTTGGGGATTTATTAACTTTCAACCACATTAATTTCTCCAATACTACTTTCTCACTAATACTAATCTCTTTCAGTTCCTCGTGCTCACTGGTCCCTTGGGTCTCATGTTTTGGGCACAATTTCTGTATCTTCCTTTGTGAAGACAGACACATATTGTTTAGTTTCTCTGCCGCTTCCTTATTCCCCATTATAAACTCTCCTGTCTCTGTCTGGAATGGATCCACATTGGTCTTTGCAAATCTTTTCCTTTTCACATTCCTACAGGAGCTTTTCCAGTTCTCCCCAGTTTGCTCTCAGATTCTATTTTCTCTGCATCAGTTTCTTGGTCCTTTGCTGAATTCTAAAACAAGTTCCCAGTCCTCAGGGTTACATTTATTTTGGCAACTATAGAACATAGAACGATACAGCGCAGTACAGGCCCTTCGGCCCACGATGTTGCACCGAAACAAAAGCCATCTAACCTACACTACGCCATTATCATCCTATATGAGTGATAAGATCTCTTATTTTATCTTCAAAAATGATCCCACGTTCTGGTTGATTAGAGGTGTCCAAAAATACAACTTTATTGCTAATTATCCACCTTGATTCTCTTAATAAAAATAAATCAAAATTCAGATCAAATAATACATCAAAACATAATGAAGAGAGTTAAACAAAAACATGAGAAAAAATTAGGAAATCAATAGATGGTTCAGAATTTCTTAAAGCATGAATACAGAACAAACTTTAGTCATGAAACTTTATTCTTAAAGAAATTCTCATCAATGGTCTAACCCCTTATTGGTTTCAAATTCTCAGCTGAGGCTTCCTGATTAATTCAAAAAACTCTCTGTCACTTGGAGCATGATTTGTTACCCAGGCATTGGTCATGACTTAAGATTCATTAATGTCTATCAAATTAATTAAATATCTACATGCTCCCGCCACGTGTACCAATCCTCTGAAGATGAGGTGTTCTGCATTAACGTTGCTTGTTGCTAAGGCTTTGCTACATTTTGTAAATGTTTCTGTTGCTGAGGCTGCAATTCGTTTTCATTACTAAATGTATTTGTAGAAAAATGGTTTATTCACTACGAGGGCTTTTCTGCAACTTTTCTTGAAACCGTGTTAGATTCTGACACATAATTAACTTCCTGTGCAGCAATTCTCATATTTTTATCTGAAACAATGACTTTGCCTTGTGGATATTCCATTTTCTGTCTGTATGTATACTGAATTTAAGAATTATACTGCATTAATTCTTAAAGGTACCAATAAATCAGTGAAGCAATAAATCTGTAATCTATCAATGAGCCTCTTCCTTTAACCAGTGGAATCTTTAATTTTTCTTGATAGTCACGGTTGCGTCACTTTTCCTGTTGGATTTTTGTTTCTGAAGGGAATCTATATTTTATGTAAATATGTGATAATTCCTTAAATGTGATTGCCTGTGTATCATTACACATTTTATTGAAATTTCCCAATCAACTTGCCCTTCATAGCTTGACAGTTTCCTTCTGAGACAGAACCATGTAACCACCATAGCCTATCTTCATTTAAACCTGCATTCTTTAGGGGTTCCAAACAGAAACAGGAACTATCTGTCATCTACCTTCCAAACACCCTTTCACTCTGTGATCCTTATGAAATTTGCCACAAGGCTCAAGAGCATCAGTCGTGAGAAGGCCAGTTCAGCAGAAAGAAACCCATTGACCAACTGTCAGAATGAACAAAATGCAGTCCTGGATGTAGTTGAGAGCAGAAATAATAGCAGCAGAATCTAACCCCTGTAATCAATTGTGAACTTGTTGGTGTCTCAGCAGGTACGAGGAAACACAGAATCCCTTCCCACACTGAGAGCAGGTGAACGGTCTCTCCCTCCTGTGAACTCGCTGGTGGGACGTCAGGCTGGATAATTGATTGAATCCCTTCCCACATTGAGAGCAGATGAATGGCCTCTCGCCAGTGTGATCCCACTAGTGCCTCTGCAGGCTGGATAATTGAGTGAATCCATTCCCACACTGAGAGTAGGTGAACGGCCTCTCCCCAGTGTGAACTCTCTGGTGTGTCTGCAGGGTGAATGACTGACTGAATCCTTTCCCACAAAGAGAGCAGCTGAATGGGCTCTCCGCAGTGTGAATGCGTCGATGAACTTCCAGTGCAGATGGGGCTCTGTATCTCTTCCCACAGTTCCAGCATTTCCACTGTTTCTCCATAATTTGGGTCTCCTTGTGTCTCTCCAGGTTAGACAAGTGAAGCCTTACCCATACAGAGAGCACATCAGCAGTCTCTCCCTGTTGTAAGAGCTGCGATGTTTTGTCAGGCTGCGTGTCTGGTTAAAGCTCTTTCCACAGTCAGTGCTCTGGAACACTCTCTCTCGGGTGTGTGTTCCCCGAGGAATCAAGTGACTCTGGCAGATCAAGACATGATGTTTGAGGTTTCTGTCTATAATTCCTCCTCTTTTAATATTCTAGAAAAACAATTTACAAAAGACATCACTGTCAGCACAGGATAGAAACTCAGAACAGACTTTCTGAACACTCATTCCCCAAAAGCTGTACATCTCCGTTCCACACACTTCCCCTCCATTCTCACTCTGCTGTATCTAATATTCAACCTCCCAATTCTCCTGAAGATGCTGATTGACAGATTCACGCTCACGGCTTCCTGTCCTTAACACAGAGATCATCACAGGGGGACATCACAATCAAATCCAGCAACGGGGCAGCACGGTAGCCTTGTGGATAGCACAATTGCTTCACAGCTCCAGGGTCCCAGGTTCGATTCTGGCTTGGGTCACTGTCTGTGCGGAGTCTGCACATCCCGTGTGTGCGTGGGTTTCCTCCGGGTGCTCCAGTTTCCTCCCACAGTCCAAACATGTGCGGGTTAGGTGAATTGGCCATGATAAATTGCCCTTAGTGTCCAAGATTGCCCTTAGTGTTGGGTGGGATTACTGGGTTATGGGGATAGGGTGACGGTGTTGACCTTGGGTAGGGTGCTCTTTCCAAGAGCCGGTGCAGACTCGATGGGCCGAATGGCCTCCTTCTGCACTGTAAATTCTATGAAACTACCCACATGTACTTTTTGTCAGGTTGGGGTCAATATCCACCCCCTCACTTTTCATCCCAGTCCCAGGAGATTGGAGACTCAGCTCCGGACGAGTAATGGTGAGCGCAGCTCCCATGCTGGAGAAACCTCTCTATCTGCCATGTGGGTGGGTGGTCTGGAACTGCACATGTCCAAGGGAAAGGGGCCCTTAAATGAAAAAAAAAACACTGGGCACTTAGAATTTTTAAAAAATAATTCTGTCTAGCTCATCCTTGAATATATTCAATGACCCCCAGACTGCACTGGTTCCTCTGGGAAACGAATTCCAGAGATTAACAATCCTCTTGAGGTAAGAGAGTACTGAAAATATAAAACATCGTTACAGTACAATATTACAAGACTAGAAATAATAATAAATGTACTTTACAGAACCATAAATAATATATCTAATTTTCCCCATATAACAACACTGGACATTTCTCTGGCCGATATAATTTACTGTACCCTTAAATGTTCAGCCTTCACCTGGGGAAACCAGCCCTTTAATTGTGAACTTTAGGAAAGAGACCATCCTTTTAACCAGGCAAATAAAGGTGTCAAGCTGAGGAAGCAAAGGATGTCAATGTCTTTCATAGACAGAGAGACCTGGGCCAAGCTTTCCAGAGTCTGCACCCTCCCTGGATTCACTTCCTTTCTCTTAATTTGCTGCAAGTGACCAATTGAAGATCAGAATGAGAAAATAAATGGAAAGGGGGAGAAAAGAAAGTTTTATAGGAGGAAGTTTTAGTCTGTGTGAAGTTCAAGCTCATTCAGCATTCGAGGAACAACAGCTTTGCTCGGCAGAAACCTCCATGTCCAGCTTCCTGCATTGAGACAATGGGGGAGCTCTGATTGGCGGAGGAGCAGAGTCCTTCCGATCGTTCAACTCTTCCCATTGGTTGCCAGCCACATAAAGACACAGGGCACCATGTCACGTGGCCACGGAAGCACTTTTGACCTCAAGAGCGGACCACATGCCCAATGGAATAGCCATTTTCTGTGTGTGCAACTGACCTCTTCCTTGGACATGCGCAGTCCCGTGCTCTCCGCCAGCGCTGCGGATAAAGCGGTTTCTCAAGCGCACGGGATTGTGGGAGCCCCGGTCGCCATTACCTACACTGAGCCCAGTCTCCAAATTACTGGGACTGGGATGAAAAGCGAGGAGGAGTGGGCGGCAGTAACCTCATCCTGGCACAAAGTACTTGTGGGTAAATGTAAAAAAAACTAAAGTACCCAATTAATTTATTTTCCAATTTTTAATATAAATTTAGAGTATCCAATTCTTTTTTTCCAACGAAGGGGCAAAATTAGCATGGCCAATTCACCCACCCTGCATATCTTTTTGAGTTGTGGGGGTGAGTCCCAGGTAGGCACAGGGAGAATGAGCAAACTCCACACGCACTGTGACCCAGGGACGGGATCGATCCTGGGTCCTCCGTGTCATGAGGCAGCAGTGCTAACCACTGCTGCCAAATTCATTTTCCAATTAAGGGGCAATTTAGCGTGGCCAATCCAGCTACTCTGCACATCTTTGAGTTGTGGGGATGAGACCCAAGCAGACACGGGAAGAATATGCAAACTTCTTTTGGCGCCATGAGGTAGCAGTGCTAGCTACTGCACCACCATGCCTCTCCCCTTAGCAAAACAGTTTGTTAACTTAAGGATAAGATTTAGACAATTGGGTGACACATTGGGGAGGACAATAGGTGAGAGTGAAACTCTACCAGAGTCAGCATCTTGAGGGGAGGAGAATTGGGGAAAAGCAGGAGAACAGTGGGATGAATTAGTGTTAAAATAAATAGTGAGACGGGAGTGCATGAGGGGGCAGAGATTTATAGTTTGAGAGGGAGAAGGATGTTTCATGGCAAGTCGAATTTTGTATTCTGAATTTCTGTCATCTATTTTTGCTGCAGTTGTGTTGGCATCAGAGACAAACATTTGGATTCCACCAAAATAATTTCTTTGATGATTACCAGATAAATATTGGCCAGGACACCAGGAATAACTCCCCTGCCTGATCTGAAATTCTACATTGCAGTTCTCCTTCCAGACTGCAGTAGTCATCCTTGGTTTTTATGCTCAAATCCTTGAGTAAGATATAAATATCGGGACCTGTGATTCAGAGGCGAGAGTGCTGTGCACTGAATGCAACTGACTGTGATGACCTTTTTTGTAGCATTTTAGAAGGGGAGCTTTTACAGACTGTAAACTAAATCAAATGTAGGCAGGGTCTGATTGATTCATTCAATTTCTCAGGTTGTGAATATCATCGGTCTTTTTATCTTGGAGAAGTGATTTTTTGTTCTGTCAGTTTGAAACATGTTAAATGGGAGTGTGAATGGTAAAGCAGTGAAATACACACAGGGAAGTGAGAGTGCTCCAGAGCACTGACTGTGGAAAGATCTTCAACCAGTTATGCAGCCTGATATAACATCGAACCATTCAATGTTTGGAGAGACCATAGATGCATGGAAATGTAGGAATTGTGGGAACTAATTCAGATCCTACTTGCATGGAAACTCATCAACACTGTCACACCAGTTAGAGCTGTTGACATGTATGGGAAGGGATTTACAGATTCAGCCAACCGACTGAACCACCAGTGAGTTCACAATGAGGATGGGACATTCGCCTGCTCTGTGTGAGAAGAGATTCATTCAGTTGTCCCACCTGCTGTCACAACAATCCAGTCACGCAGGGGAGAAGCCATTCACCTGCATCCAGTTTGGAAAGGGATTCCTTGGGTCATCTACCCAGCTGAGACTCCAGCGAGTTCATATGTGAGTGCAGAGATTGGATTTTGCTGTTATTGCTGCTAATTACAGTCAAGAATATTCATTCTGACATTAGCTCAGTTGGTCTACGTCAGTGTTTAGGCTCCACTTGAGCTTCCTTCAATTCTACTTCAACTCCTGTAAATCAGCAGAACCTTCTATTCCTTCTCCCGTCATGTGTTCATCTAGGTTCCCCTTATATCTGTCTCTCACCTCAACCACTTCATGTGGTAGCGTGGTCCACATTCTCACCTCCCTGAAAAAAAGAACAGTTCCTCCTGAATTTATCAGTGATCATCTTATCTTTGTTTCCACAATTTCTGGCCTCCCCCACTTTCTGGCCTCCCCCACAAGTGGAAACTCTTCATCTCAACATCAACCCTAAAAAAAAACCTTTATAATCTTAAAGTCTCTATCAGGTCAACCATCAGCCTTCTCTTTCCCAGAGAAAATACCCCCAGTCTGTTCAGTCTATCCTGTAACTTAAAACTCTCCATTCATGTACCGTCCTTGTGAATCTTTCTTGCACCTTGTCCTGTTTCTCTCTCTCATTTTTATAATTATGGAGATGCAGAACTGCTCACAGTATTCGAAGTGTAGTCAAACCAGGATCTAACAAATTGAACCTGACTTCTCTGCTTTTCAATGTTCTTCCTCAGCAAATGAGGCCCAGGTATGGGCGCATTTGCGCTGGAAGCTCATCGATGCAATCACACGAGTGAGATCGGTCACCTGCTCAGAGTGTGGGAAGAGATTCACTCAGTCCTCCAGCTCACTGAAATACCATGTCACTCACACCAATAACTGACAGTTTAAATGCCTTTAAAAGCGCTGTGGAACTGATGGCCCATCACTCACACTGAGGATAAACCGTTCAGCTGCTGTCACTGCACAAAGAGATTTAAAACGTCATCCCACCAGCTGAGATACCAGTGGGTTCACACCGGGGAGAGACCTGCTCCAAGTGTGAGAAGGGATTCCGTAATTAATCTGATCTGCAGATACACCCGTGAATTCACACCAGGGAGAGACCATTCACCTGCTCCATGTATGGTAAGAAATTCAATAATTCACCCAGCCGACTGAAACACAAGTGCAGTAACATCAATTAGAAAGGTTTTAGATAGGTTGTGAGGGGTGGTCAGGTGGGGGAAGGGGCGGGGGAGTGGGATGGTCAGGTAGGGGTGGTGGTGGCGGGGGGATTGTAATGTGTCAGGATTGGAGGCTGAGAGCAGTCATGAGCAGAGAGGGGGGCCATCTTGGATGGGCCCAGTTCAGGGGGAAATTAAGTGAGGCAGAACTGATAGGGGATGATGGCGGGCGGTAGAGGGGAATAGAGGTACAAGCCTCCAGTAATGATTGTGACCTAAAATGTCCGGGGGCTAAATGGGCCGGTCAAGAGGGCCCGGGTTTTTGCACACCTGAGGGGTATGAAAGCGGAGGTGATTCTTCTACAGGAGACGCATCTCCAGGTGAAGGATCAGGTTAGGCTGAGGGAGGGATGGGTGGGGCAAGTGTTCCACTCGGGGTTTGATTCAGAGTCAAGGAGAGGTAGCCATCCTGCTGAACAAGAGAACAGGGTGCGTGGGGGCCAGGGAGGTGCAGGACCCAGGAGGAAGGTGTGTGATAGTGAGTGGGGTGCTAGAGGGGACGCCTGTGGTGCTAGTCAATGTATATGTGCCTAATTGGGAAGTTGCTGGGTTTATAAGGGGGTCTTGGGAGCGATCCTGGAGATAGATACACAGCAACTGATTATGGGCAGAGACTTTAATTGTGAAATGAAGCTGAAGGTGGACAGGTCGGGGCACAAGTCGATGGGAAGGTCGAGGATGACAAAGGAGTTGGGAGAGTTTATGGAGAATATGGAAATGGTTGTCCCATGAAGGTTCAGGAACCCGGGATGGAGGGAGTACTCCTTCTTCTCGCATGTGTATAATGTGTATTGAAGTATTGATTTCTTTGTGGTGAGTCGGGTGGTGCTGGTGGGGGTAGTGGGAGTGGCCTATGCGTGAATCATGATCTCAGATCATGCGCTGCACTGGCTGGATGTGAGGCTTCATTCGGGACAGGTGCAGAGGCCGGGATGGAGGCTGGACTCAGGCATATTGCCGGATAAGGGGTTTTGTTAGAAGGTGATGAGGGTGACTGGGGATTATGTGGAGCTGAATCAGAATGGGGAGGTGTCGGCACCCACGTTCTGGGAGACGTTGAAGGCGGTGGTTCAATGTGAGATTATCTTGTTTAAGGCTCACGGGTCGGAGGAGGAGGGAGGAGCATGGACGGCTGCTGGACGAGATACATAGAACATAGAACATAGAAAATACAGCACAGAACAGGCCCTTCGGCCCACTATGTTGTGCCGAACCTTTGTCCTAGATTAATCATAGATTATTATTGAATTTACAGTGCAGAAGGAGGCCATTCGGCCCCCTGAGTCTGCACCGGCTCCTGGAAAGAGCACCCTACCCAAACTCAACACCTCCACCCAACACCAAGGGCAATTTGGACATTAAGGGCAATTTATCATTGGCCAATTCACCTAACCCGCACATCTTTGGACTGTGGGAGGAAACCGGAGCACCCGGAGGAAACCCACGCAGACACGGGGAGGACGTGCAGACTCCGCACAGACAATGACCCAAGCCGGAATCGAACCTGGGACCATGGAGCTGTGAAGCAATTGTGCTATCCACAATGCTACCGTGCTGCCCTTAAGAACAAATAAATCTACACTATATCATTTTACCGTAATCCATGTACCTATCCAATAGCTGCTTGAAGGTCCCTAATGTTTCCGACTCAACTACTTCCACAGGCAGTGCATGCCATGCCCCCACTACTCTCTGGGTAAAGAACCTACCTCTGATATCCCTCCCATATCTTCCACCTTTCACCTTAAATTTATGTCCCCTTGTAATGGTTTGTTCCACCCGGGGAAAAAGTCTCTGACTGTCTACTCTATCTATTCCCCTGATCATCTTATAAACCTCCATCAAGTCGCCCCTCATCCTTCTCCGCTCTAAGGAGCGGAGAAAAGGCCTAGCACCCTCAACCTTTCCTCGTAAGACCTACTCTCCATTCCAGGCAACATCCTGGTAAATCTTCTTTGCACCTTTTCCAGAGCTTCCACGTCCTTCCTAAAATGATGCGACCAGAACTGTGCACAGTACTCCAAATGTGGCCTTACCAAAGTTTTGTACAGCTGCATCATCACCTCACGGCTCTTAAATTCAATCCCTCTGTTAATGAACGCGAGCACACCATAGGCCTTCTTCACAGCTCTATCCACTTGAGTGGCAACTTTCAAAGATGTATGAACATAGACCCCAAGATCTCTCTGCTCCTCCACATTGCCAAGAACTCTACCGTTAACCCTGTATTCCGCATTCATATTTGTCCTTCCAAAATGGACAACCTCACACTTTTCAGGGTTAAACTCCATCTGCCACTTCTCAGCCCAGCTCTGCATCCTATCTATGTCTCTTTGCAGCCGACAACAGCCCTCCTCACTATCCACAACTCCACCAATCTTCGTATCGTCTGCAAATTTACTGACCCACACTTCAACTCCCTCATCCAAGTCATTAATGAAAATCACAAACAGCAGAGGACCCAGAACTGATCCCTGCGGTACGCCACTGGTAACAGGGATCCAGGCTGAATATTTGCCATCCACCACCACTCTCTGACTTCTATCGGTTAGCCAGTTCGTTATCCAACTGGCCAAATTTCCCACTATCCCATGCCTCCTTACTTTCTGCATAAGCCTACCATGGGGAACTTTATCAAATGCCTTACTAAAATCCATGTACACTACATCCACTGCTTTACCTTCATCCACATGCTTGGTCACCTCCTCAAAGAATTCAATAAGATTTGTAAGGCAAGACCTACCCCTCACAAATCCGTGCTGACTATCCCTAATCAAGCAGTGTCTTTCCAGATGCTCAGAAATCCTATCCTTCAGTATCCTTTCCATTACTTTGCCTACCACCGAAGTAAGACTATCTGGTCTGTAATTCCCAGGGTTATCCCTAGTTCCTTTTTTGAACAGGGGCACGACATTCGCCACTCTCCAATCCCCTGGTACCACCCCTGTTGACAGTGAGGACGAAAAGATCATTGCCAACGGCTCTGCAATTTCATCTCTTGCTTCCCATAGAATCCTTGGATATATCCCGTCAGGCCCGGGGGACTTGTCTATCCTCAAGTTTTTCAAAATACCCAACACATCTTCCTTCCTAACAAGTATTTCCTCGAGCTTACCAATCTCTTTCACACTGTCCTCTCCAACAATATCGCCCCTCTCATTTGTAAATACAGAAGAAAAGTACTCGTTCAAGACCTCTCCTATCTCTTCAGACTCAATACACAATCTCCCGTTACTGTCCTTGATCGGACCTACCCTCGCTCCAGTCATTCTCATAGTTCTCACATGTGTAAAAGGCCTTGGGGTTTCCTTGATCCTACCCACCAAAGATTGTTCATGCCCTCTCTTAGCTCTCCTAATCCCTTTCTTCAGTTCCCTCCTGGCTATCTTGTATCCCGCCAATGTCCTGTCTGAACCATGTTTCCTCAGCCTTACATAAGTCACCTTTTTCCTCTTAACAAGACATTCAACCTCTCTTGTCAACCATGGTTCCCTCACTCGACCATCTCTTCCCTGCCTGACAGGGACATACATATCAAGGACACGTAGCACCTGTTCCTTGAACAAGTTCCACATTTCACTTGTGTCCTTCCCTGCCAGCCTATGTTCCCAACTTATGCACTTAAATTCTTGTCTGACAACATCGTATTTACCCTTCCCCCAATTGTAAACCTTGCCCTGTTGCACGTACCTATCCCTCTCCATTACTAAAGTGAAAGTCACAGAATTGTGGTCACTATCTCCAAAACGCTCCCCCACTAACAAATCTATCACTTGCCCTGGTTCATTACCCAGTACTAAATCCAATATTGCCCCTCCTCTGGTCGGACAATCTACATACTGCGTTAGAAAAGCTTCCTGGACACACTGCACAAACACCACCCCATCCAAACTATTTGATCTAAAGAGTTTCCACTCAATATTTGGGAAGTTAAAGTCGCCCATGACTACTACCCTATGACTTCTGCACCTTTCCAAAATCTGTTTCCCAATCTGTTCCTCCACATCTCTGTTACTATTTGCGGGCCTATAGAAAACTCCTAACAAGGTGACTGCTCCTTTCCTATTTCTGACTTCAACCCATACTACCTCAATAGGGTGATACTCCTCGAACTGCCTTTCTGCAGCTGTTATACTATCTCTAATTAATAATGCCACCCCCCCCCCCACCTCTTTTACCACCCTCCCTAATCTTATTGAAACATCTATCACCAGGGACCTCCAACAACCATTTCTGCCCCTCTTCTATCCAAGTTTCCGTGATGGCCACCACATCATAGTCCCAAGTACCGATCCATGCCTTAAGTTCACCCACCTTATTCCTGATGCTTCTTGCGTTGAAGTATACACACTTCAACCCATCTCCGTGCCTGCAAGTACTCTCCTTTGTCAGTGTTCCCTTCCCCACTGCCTCATTACACGCTTTGGCGTCCTGAATATCGGCTACCTTAGTTGCTGGACTACAAATCCGGTTCCCATTCCCCTGCCAAATTAGTTTAAACCCTCCCGAAAAGTACTAGAAAACCTCCCTCCCAGGATATTGGTGCCCCTCTGGTTCAGATGCAACCCGTCCTGCTTGTACAGGTCCCACCTTCCCCAGAATGCGCTCCAATTATCCAAATACCTGAAGCCCTCCCTCCTACACCATTCCTGCAGCCACGTGTTCAACTGCACTCTCTCCCTATTCCTAGCCTCGCTATCACGTGGCACCGGCACCAAACCAGAGATGACAACTCTGTCTGTCCTGGCTTTCAACTTCCAGCCTAACTCCCTAAACTTGTTTATTACCTCCACACCCCTTTTCCTACCTATGTCGTTGGTACCAATGTGCACCACGACTTCTGGCTGCTCACCCTCCCCCTTAAGGATCCTGAAGACACGATCCGAGACATCCCTGGCACCCTGGAGGCAACATACCTTCCGGGAGTCTCGCTCGCGACCACAGAATCTCCTATCTATTCCCCTAACCATTGAATCTCCTACAACTATTGCTTTTCTATTCTCCCCCCTTCCCTTCTGAGCCCCAGAGCCAGATTCAGTGCCAGAGACCTGGCCGCTAGGGCCTTCCCCCGGTAGGTCATCCCCCCCCCAACAGCATCCAAAACGGTATACTTGTTTTGAAGGGGAACGGCCACGAGGGATCCCTGCACTGTCTGCCTGTTTGTTTTTTCCCCCCTGACTGTAACCCAGCTATTCTTGTCCTGTACCTTGGGTGTGGTTACCTCCCTGTAACTCTTCTCTATCACCCCCTCTGCCTCCCGGATGATCCGAAGTTCATCCAGCTTCAGCTCCAGTTCCCTAACACGGTCTTTGAGGAGCTGAAGTTGGGTGCACTTCCCGCAGGTATAGTCAGTGGGGACACCGGTGGTATCCCTCACCACCCACATCCTACAGGAGGAGCATGTAACTGGCCTAGCCTCCATCCCCTCTTACCTGCCAGAATATAGCTGCCGTGTGGACTAACTAGATCTCCGCCCTCCGACTCTGGTCCCAGTCAGCTACACTTCCTGTAAACTCCTGGCTCTCTTCGCACTCTTTGCGGAAATGTCGGAAACAAAATGAAAGGAGCACCGTACTCCCTCCTCACCTAAGTCCCTCGGTCACCAAACTCTTACTATAGCACTCAAAATGCACCAAATTCAGCACTCCCTCGGTCACCAAACTCTCACTATTGCACTCAAAAAGCACCAAATTCAGCACTCCCTCGGTCACCAAACTCTTACTATAGCACTCAAAATGCACCAAATTCAGCACTCCCTCGGTCACCAAACTCTCACTATCGCACTCAAAAAGCACCAAATTCAGCACTCAGTGCAAACAAAGTCTGCACTGTAGGGGATCACTTTTATACTGTGAATCTAGCCTCTGAAAAACTGGCCTAATCCAATTAACTAATTAACAAGCTCCAGCTGCAAGTGCCTACAAGTAGAAGCCTGTTTAAAGCTGATTGAAAATTCACCTTCTTCTAAACCAAACAGCAACTTTTAAGTTAATTAACTAAATAAAAGAAAGATAAAAACTTTAGATAAAAATGAAGCCTTATACTCCCTCGGTCACCAAACTCTCACTATCGCACTCAAAAAGCACCAAATTCAGCACTCAGTGCAAACAAAGTCTGCACTGTAGGGGATCACTTTTATACTGTGAATCTAGCCTCTGAAAAACTGGCCTAATCCAATTAACTAATTAACAAGCTCCAGCTGCAAGTGCCTACAAGTAGAAGCCTGTTTAAAGCTGATTGAAAATTCACCTTCTTCTAAACCAAACAGCAACTTTTAAGTTAATTAACTAAATAAAAGAAAGATAAAAACTTTAGATAAAAATGAAGCCTTATACTCCCTCGGTCACCAAACTCTCACTATCGCACTCAAAAAGCACCAAATTCAGCACTCAGTGCTGGTGGGCAGGAGATACCGGGGAGGGGGGCCACTAAGGAGTTGCTGGCGGTGAGGAAGAAACTGCAGGGGCACTTTGATAGGTTGATGACGAGAAAAGCGGTGCGGCAGCTACGGAGGGCAAGTAGGGTCCAGTACGAGAACAGAGAGAAGGCGAGGGGCCTTCCGGTTTCGGGGATTTGCTAAGAAGTCACACATCAGGTGGCTCTCCTCCCACGAACCTGAAAAATAGACTCTTTTTCCTCGAAAAACGCCTGCAAACGATACAAATCAGCCCCACACCATTACAAAATGAAGGAAGAAGGAAAGATGCTGAACAACAGCCAGTCCAGAGGCTGAGTGGAGACCAGGAGTGGGAAAAGCCGGGACAAACAACTATCAGCTGAGCCGACCAGCGCACGAGGTGGTGAAACCCGGAACTCGCCAGAGTGAGAGGAACCGACCCACCGCACGAAAAGCCCCCTCTCACCAGGGGATGGATGGAGGATATTCCTCTCAAGTGAGTTGAGGGAATACCAAGAAGAGATGAAATCGGATATACAAGCTGCGGTGAAGCTTGTGGCCGAAGATCTGGCGAACATGCAGGTGGCCCTGGACAAAGCCGAAAAGCAACTGGAGGCCCAGGAGGCAACGATTAAAGATCTGGAAAGAGCTGCAGCGGACCAGAGCGATCGGATCATCGCCCTGGAAAAGGAGGTGGCAAGGCTGGTCGCGACACAAGGCAACCTGAGAGGAAAGGTTGAGGATCAGGAGAACCGGTCGAGGCGGCAGAACCTACGAATCGTGAGCCTACCGGAGAGGAGCGAAGGTCAGAACCCCACAGACTATGTGGCCCAAATGCTGGGTAACCTGCTGGGAAGGGACAGCTTCCCCAACCCACCTGAAATCGACAGAGCGCACCGATCGCTCCGACCAAAGCGCAAACCGGGGAACAGCCGAGGGCGATAATCGGCAAGATGCACCGGTACCAGGACCGGGAAAGAATCCTGTGCTGGGCCAGGCAGTCCACAAACTGCAGCCGGGAAGGTCACAAGATCCGGATCTACCAGGACATTGGGGCTGACCTGGCCAAGCGTTGGGCCGAATTTAACACAGTGAAGGCCGCGCTGTACAGAAACGGCGTAGGATTCGGAATGCTGGACCCAGCCAAGCTCTGGGTCATGTATCAAGGCAGGGAACACTTTCTCACGCTCCCTGCAGACGCATGTTCGTCGCAGAGAATGGACTGGAGAAATGGCAGCACGGGCAGCGATGAAGAGCCCGCAGAATGAGACTTTGATAAAGCAATGTTTTAACAAAAAAAAGCTCTCTCCCTTTCACAGTCTGCACAGCCAACAGGAGACCATTGCCACAGAGAGCGCTTCACACGGGTGAACACTGCCCCGTTTTGGAGACGAGAGCAGCAAGAGAAGGAAGGATGATCTAAATATAGCTAAGCACAGGGAAATGGTGGACAGGAAGCCCAGAAATCGGGCAATGGGAGGAAGTGAAACAACTCCCAGGAGGGGGCCACCACACTAGCAAGGTAGCTAGAACCGGGATTCATGTAGGAGAGAGAGGCTGCGGTGCGTCTCCCGCAAGGGGGATGGCGCCTGGGGTCGGGCAGATAACGGGCACGGAGGGATAATCAGGGAAGAAAACAGCAGGGAGGGGGAAGGTTTAGCTACGGAATGGAGGTGGGTGTGTGCGGGTGAGAAGATGAGAAGATTGGGGGGGGGGGGGGAGAAGAATACACCGGAAGGGAGAAATAGGTGTAGAAAGATGGAAGGCATTAGACAGGCTGCAACAGGCCACATGTGGCGACTTGGAACAAAATGTCTTTGCAAGCAACCACTTTGGAGGGTCCCTGGACAAAGGGAAACCCTGGATAGCAGGGGCTCACCCACATGGCATACACACAGTTGGCGGCCATGTGCACAACCTGTAAAGGGGCAGAGTGAATTGCAGGTGGTTATGTGTTTAACGATTTTGTATGTGAAGGGAAAGTCTTTTCAGGTTTACAGGATGGAATGGGAAAAGATATTAACATTTTAACAGATACAGGAGCAAGGCAATCCCTAATGGTATGGGATAAATATATCTGTTCAGAAGTGATGTTGAAGGAAGAAATTTTAGTTACCAGTGTTCACGGGGAGGTTAAAGGATTCCTCTGTGAGAGCAAACTTAAGAAGTAGCTTTGAAGATGGGAGGAATGGTTGTAGGAGTGGTAGGAACATTGCTAATTGCAGGGATTCAATTCATTTCAGGGAATGATACAGGTGAGTCACAGATAATAGTGATGCCCACTGTGGTTGAACAGCCAGGAGACAATCAAGCGACAGACAAATTGCAAATGGAAAATCCTTGGGTGTTTCCTGATTGTGTAGTAATGAGATCACAAGCACAGACAATGAGACAAGAGGAGCAAGTAAGTGTATTGATGTTGTCCATCATAATTTCCTTGTGCGTTTTCCTTTAAGTTAATACTTTACTAATTGATCACAACAAGACTGAACTGTTCCTTCCTGGTTTGCATATCTTTTTTTCACATTATACCAAATTGAAAATATGCACCACTAAGAAGAATTCCACGTTACCCTTCTGGGTTTTGGGATACCCTCACATTTAACATAAGCAGGATTATTAACATTTTTAAAACCATGTTCTGTTTAATTAATGAACTTTTATCAATAGAAATGTTTGATTTTATTCAACGTTTCATTACTAGATTGATGCACTATAGGGAAAGTGGAAGAGAAGGGTTGGCAGACTCTTTAACAGAAAGTGAGTCCCTCTGAGGTAATTGGCAAAGAAGCCAGAGGGGAGATGAGATTTTATTTTATTTGTTTACACAGCGAGTTGTTCTGATCTGCCTGAAAGCAGATTCACGAGTATCTTTCCAGTGGGTAAATACTTGAAAGAGAAGAATTTGCAGGGCTGTGGGGAAAGAGCAGAGCAGTTTGATGACTCAGAGACCTTTCAAAGAGATAGCAGACGCACGATGGGACGAATGAACTCCTGCAGCCTGTGAATCTGAGTCTCCTGTTTTTGTGCAGGTTAAAAGGGACAGATTTCATTGCAGCCCCTTCCCTGTATATGTATTTAAAGGGACAAGTTTCTCTTTAGTTCTGAGTGACCGATATAACAATTGGTTGGAGGCCCATTTCCCAGTCAGTTCTCCAGCACCTTCTTGTCTCTCTATTAGTGCGATGCCCATGGCAGTTTCCCAACTGGTGCGCAGGCCCCGTTATTCTCAGCTAAATTCAGCCCTCAGCTCCGTCTCCTGCCTGTCAATGACAGGAGAAACAGAAAGGTGACCGAGGCTCAAATGCAAAATCTAAACTTGTGGTCCTAAACCAACACTTCAACATTTGTTAGTCAATTCCATGTTATTTATACCGGGGATTTTATTATTTGATTTCGGCTCTGGAGGCAAAGAGTGGGAGTTTTAAAGGGTATCCTTCCCTTTCTAACTTTGTATTGTATGTAGCTGTGTTTTTCAAAATATTTTGACCGGGGCCCATTTTTACCAACTGGCCATTCTCCGGGATCCATGCCTGCCGACCATCGCGACCCATGGCAGCCGACCATCACGACCCACGCCAGCAGACCATCGCGACCCACGCCAGCCGACCATCGCGAGCCACGCCAGCCGATCATCGTGACCCACGCCTGCCGACCATCACAACCCACGGCAGCCGACTATCACGACCGAAAATGTTTCTGTAACTTTAATGTGACAGGTGAGACTGCTTGGTTCTCACGATCTCATTTGCTTTGTCATTCACTGTTACATTTCTGCCAAGGACTTCAACTGATGATTTAAGTTCTCATTGCATCCGTTGAAAGAAATTAAGAAGGTTTATCCTTGAACTCATCATGATTCATCTTTAAATGCCTTTGAAGTTTTGAGGGTTTTAAACTTTCATTTGCCAGTTCCTCCCGCATAGAACACACGTGAGCTTTGCACCTGGATTCACATTAGCACAATTAATAAAGCCATACGTTAAAAAAATCATCTTTATGCTGTTCTGTTCCTGATTTTGGATTCTTTTTAATGTGTTGTTCACCAGAGGCCCTGGAGCTCACATGAGCACTGCTGGCAGCTACAAATTGGAGCAATCTCCCTTGCACCCTGAACATGGGTCTGGGCAGGTGACCTGCTCTCTGCCGCCACTTCTGGGCAGAAAACTCCATTGATGTTTTAAAAGAATTTACTCCTTGGTCAGCACGCTGACGTCAGGAGGAAACGTTCTGCCCCGCTGGGCTCCAGGCCTGCGCACTGCTGAGGGGTAACACATGCACGGGGCGGTCGGCATTCCTAAAGTTGGTTGCGGCCGGTCACGGCCATTGTGCACTTCTTCCCGTGATCAGGAATGCCATGACCAATGGCCCCACGATCCTCCCAATGCTTGCCTTCGACTCACCTGCCGATCGTGACCCTGAGTTTGAAAATGACTGGTCTATAGTGTCAGCCGTTGCTCAGTGGGCAGCTCTCTCACCTTTGAGTCAGAAGGTTCTGGGATCAAGTCCCACGCCAAGGACCGGAAGACAAAAATCACTTCCAAAGGGCAGCACGGTGGCACAGTGGGTTAGCATTGCTGGCTCACAGCGTCGAGGTCCCAGGTCTGATCCCGGCTCTGGGACACTGTCCATTTGAAGTTTGCACATTCTCCCCGTGTTCGCCCCTACAACCCATAGATGTGCAGGTTAGGTGGATTGGACACGCTAAATTGCCCCTTAATTGGAAAAAATGAATTGGGTACTGTAAAAATAATTTTTTTAAATCACTTCCAACATTCCTCGTCCCGGCACTGAGGGAGTGCTGCACTGTCTTTCAAATAAGATGTTAAACTGAGGCCCTGTCTGCCCCTCAGGTGGGTGTAAAAGTTCCCACAGCCACTATTTTGAAGAAGAGCAGGGGAGTTATAGATCATAGAACAGTACAGCACAGAACAGGCCCTTTGGCCTTCGATGTTGTGCAGAGCTTTGTCCGAAACCAGGATCAAGCTATCCCACTCCCTGTCATTCTGGTGTGCTCTATGTGCCTATCCAATAACCGCTTGAAAGTTCCTAAAGTGTCTGATCCCCAGTGTCCTGGTCAATATTTATCCCTCAACCAACATCACTAAAAACACATCATCTGCTCATTATCTTTTTAAAAATAAATTCCAATTAAAGGGCAGTTTGACATGTCCAATCCATCTTTTTGGGATGTGGGGGTGAGACCCAAGCAGACACGGGGAGAATGTGCAAACTCCACAGACATTGACCCAGGGCCGGGATTGAACCACTGCGTCAACCTATCTGTTCATTTGTTATCTGGAACTTAATTGTTTCAGCCTCCCCTAACTTACCATTTAATAAATGCACTTTGGTTCGGACAAGACTTTAACCAATTAAGAAAAAGGCAGAATTCTCTGGATAGTAAATTTAAAAATAAGTTTATTAAATGAAAAATGTTTACTGGACAACTTTAAGACATTGACTTTTACAACTTCATGTGGGTGATCAGTCTGTAGAAGTGTAACCCTCTCTGGCTCCTTCTTTGACAGTAATTCTTGTGGAATTCAGCCTCGGGAGTCTGGCTCCTTCTTTGACAGTAATTTCCTTGGAACTCGGCCTCGGGAGTCTTCAGTACTTGGCCAGCAAGGAAGACTTTCGGAACCTCTACTTTTATCCCCAAAATGACCATTACCTCACGTCAGAGTTGGGTCTGTTGTAACATGATAATTGCTCAATTTGGTCACTGGGTTAATTTAATTGGATCCCCAATTACTGACACCACCTTCTCTCATTATCTCAGACAGGAATACAATAGAACTGTTTCATACTATCCCTTTATCTGATTCTATACAATCCCTTATTCACACAGTTTCAAATGTTGAGGCTAATCAGAGCTTGAAGGTCTCTCTTGCCAGTACATTTATCCTCATTGCACATTCTTTACATACACAGCAATTACGTTTTTACAATTTTACAAAAAAAAACTTTGTCTTTCACTATAACCACTGATTCATTATTGATTCATGAATTGTAACTCAATTCAGGCTCATTATTTATTCAATCAAAGGGCGGCATGTGGCGCAGTGGTTAGCACTGGGACTGCGGCACTGAGGACCCGGGTTCGAATCTCAGCCCTGGGTCACCTGTCCGTGTGGAGTTTGTACATTCTCCCCATGTCTGCGTGGATTTCACTCCCACAACCAAAAGATGTGCAGATTAGGTGGATTGGCCACACTAAATTGCCCCTTTATTGGGAAAAAATAATTGGTACTCTAAATTTAAAATAATATTTTCTTTTTAATTATTTATTCAATCATGTGTTACTGACTGGTAGCTAATTAACACAGAACTCGTTCAATAATGCATTTGGTTAATACTGTTATGGGACAGGGTTCAGAAAATTCCAAAGTGTATTACGGAGTTCATCTGGCCTATAACTGTTTATTGATGTTGGTTATGATGAGCAGAAGTGCCTGCCTTTCAGGTTTCATTCAACAGAATTCTTAGGCACTTTTAATCAAAAAACAAACTTTATTCTACAAATTTAGTAAACATTTGTATAAACACACAGTAAGAATTATTATCAACTACAAACATAAAGAGCCCACGCAGCTACAGTAATCTATGTATAACCCTTAATGAATACCCCCTTCACTGTTCCAATTTAATAACAAGATCCAAGTAAAAACCAGAACCCCCTTTTCAAAGGTGTGGCCCAGCACTCTTACTGGTAGAAGACTTGGTATTGATACTTTTGTTTCCTTTCCAAACAATTCTTTCCAGAAAGCAACGATCTCTTTTAAGTTATCAAGCAGTCTGGAAACAGCTTTTAAAATGAAGATAGAGAAACACTTCTTTCAACCTGTGCAGTTCAAACCAGCCCAAAACTCAAAGCGAAAGTAAAATTTCACAGAGCCACCGCCCAGCTCCACCCACACAATGACATCACTGAAGCCATGTGATAAGACAAAAACATTTCTTAAAGGGACACTTCCATGACAATACAAGATTCACTGGTTCAAAGAGCCAGTTTTGTGGAAGGCAATCACTTTCTTTCTTACTCATCTTGATTGGGTTGAACAAGGAGTCTCAGACTTGAGCCAGATTTTGGCAGTATAAGATGCCCTGTACCTTTACAACATTCTGGAACAATTTGTTAATTTAAACTATTTTTGCTAGTTCAGTTTGTGGAAACATTTTGATTTATACAGCATTATTTTTTTAAATGAAGATCCAGTCACATGTTAGGGTTTCACTGAAGGTAAGCATCCAGTTACAACAGGCGGTAACAGAGGCAAATGGTATGTTGGCCTTTATAGGGAGAGGATTCGAGTACAGGAGTAGGGATGCCTTGCTGCAATTATACAGAGCCTTGGTGAGGCCACACCTGGAATATTGTATGGAGTTTTGGCCTCCTTATCTGAGGAAGGATGTTCTTGTTCCAGAGGGATTGCAGCAAACGTTTACCAGACTGATTCCTGGGATTGCGGGACTGACTTATGAGGAGAGATTGAATTGGTTAGGATTGTATTCACTGGAGTTCAGAAGAATGAGAGGGAATTCTAACAGGACTCGACAACGCTGATGCAAGAAGGATGTTTCCGATGGTGGGGGTTTCCAGAACCAGGGGTCACAGACATTCAAAGAAACTGAGTCTTAATTTTGTGTAACAACCTTGGGCAGGATTCTCCCTTCGAAATTGGGAAACGCAATTGGGCAGAGAATAGGTTCTGATGCCAAAATCACGGCGGGTGCTGATTTGACGCCAAATCGCAATTCTCCATGACCTCGACAGCAGCAATGCAGTCCAGAATGCAGGTACAGTAAACACCGCTTGCATATCAGTAGCGGCC